>NC_049204.1:13177928-13511000 GCF_013347855.1 Anguilla anguilla | reverse complement strand
AGGGCGGAACCCTCCGGGGAGAGAGGGACACTCTGCACGCGCTCACATCTGCCGCAGAGCGCTTCCCCTCGTTCTCCTAACAACGTCAACCCGATTACCGCAGGAAAAATAACAAAAGAAAAGAGAAAATTCCTCATCCTTTTACGTCCGCCCATAATTCCAAGGAGTTAAATCGTGACTGCCCCGAGAAAGCTATAAGCCATTTAAGAGGAGGAAGGAATGTTGGGGGCACATCCTTAGTCGTTGACGCTAGCCTTTCTTTAAATTAGTTTTATTTTATTTGCGAAAATAGGATTCTCCCTGTTGCCCCCTCTTCTGGCCCTACCCTGCGAACAGTCTCTTTCTTCCTCGCTCATTGTCAGAAACATTACAGAAATGTCAATGAACTATAAAACAGCTCAAATATGACATCAAAGCAAAAGCATTTTAATTTCATTTTTCGACATTTCGTGATTAAAAAACAATGTGACAGTTGTCTCTTGAGGTATAATTTCAAGATGGTCCCTTACTCAAACACGACAATGTATTGCCTCATATGTTCCTAATCTTGGCATTTGTGATTTTCTCCACTGACATGCAGGGAAAAAGGCTGTTACAGTCCTGCGGTTCTTGATTTATCATTATAAATTTATGGCTCCTAATCATTTATTCATATATTCCCCTGTCTTTCATTAAACAGTTTTGTGCCATCTTTAACTCTCCACACCATACTCATGCTTTTCTTTTTTTTTAAATGCCATACTTTTGTTATTCATGCTAGAATTTGTCATACATGAAACCTATTGAATCATCACATTTTTGTAAATATAAATTTTTTGAACACAAAGAATGTATAAATTATTTTCATCAAGAATAGTTTCTCCTCACTTAAGCATTTCTGTTTAAACCCATAGGGAACGTGGCATAAGTATAACCAATATGTTGGGGTGAAAAAAGTAGACAAGATGTAAATGAAGCAAGCGCAAATGGTAGCCGTTAGCCTTGGCTGCACTTTCGTGGTCCGCTGCGGACGCGGAACAATTAAAAGCAGCCATCGGGGACGCGGGAGGATCCGGTCACCGGCTCCCGTGGGAGGGGAGACTCCAAAGCAGCAAGCTGCCCCCTCCCCTTAAGGGCATCCCACACTAATGCTGTTACTGTGCTCCACTTCCCTCATACCACCCAAACCCCAACACCCCCCCGCCCCCCCCCCCCCTCCAAACCCGCCACGAACCCCGCGCTGTCCGCGCGCACATCATCGCATCGCTCGTCCCCCGCTTCTTCTGTCGTTTCAAGGTTGTCTGACAAAATCAATAGGCGTCATAATAAACAAAAATAAAATGGGTGCGGGGGGGAGGGCGGGGGGAGGGGGGGGGCGATGGGCCGCATGCGACAATCGCGTAGCGGCGGTGGCGTGCAATGAAAGGACGGGCGCGGGGAAAAGGGCGTCTCTGTGAAGCTCTCCCTCTGATGCTTTGAAGCCCGCAACTCCGCTCCCCGGCAAAAAAAAAAAGAGAGACCCCAATCTTATTCCACTTCCTCAAATACAAAAAAAAAAAAAACATAATAACTTGTCTGGATAGGCTGGATTTTTACCCTTTTTTTATTTTCCTCAATCTTCAATTTTCAAAAAGGAGTGAATCAGCCAGAAGGACAAAAGGTTATGTATTAGTACTGGTCATTGCTCAAAGACTGAGAGTTATAAATAATAAAGGATAGTGAAGGACAGAGGCCTCTAGAATATTCCTCGGGATCACAGCAGACTAGTCAAAGCAGAGGAAGCGGCTCTGTGTGACAGCACAACTCTGTGATTAGGTGCTGGAGTTCATATATAAAGTAACACCTGCTCCGTCAGCACCGAGGAATGCCTTTGTTAGCTTCATTAATACTGCTTTCTGTAGAATTTAAAGGAAAATAAATAAACATTAGACCAGAAGCGCATGTCGGCACTGACAACGCTTCCTGAAAAACTTCAGGACTGTTAAGTGAGTATGGACTTTTCTAGTATTTTTTTTCTCAGTTTTTTTTTTCTTCCCTCTCTTTTCTCTATCGTCTAATGGACCTCCATCCTTCAAGTCACGGCTCAGCCATATTTTTCTTTCTCTGTGGACCTCATGGCCACAGACTGTTTAATGGAATTTATATCATGGAGACGGAAGAGTTTATAACTTGGTAAAACAGACACCGATATTTCGGAGCAATCCTTTGCGACAAAATTTGTCTCATCAAATAAGCAAGCTTGAAAGAGAATAATTTGAATTTCATTTTAATGAATTCCTTGTGCCGTGTGAAATGCATTCCAGTGAACTGTTGTATACTCAGGAGCAGTAGTGAGTTCACAAAACATTACATTTGTAATTATCTTGTAGAATTTGTTATAGTATTTTAAAGTAATAGATGTGGCATGTGAATACAGGCATTGCATCTGTATCGCATACGTTTCACTGTGCCTATTTACTAGCAGTGTATTAATCAAAGACCTAAAAAGCTTATATGCAGTAAATAAGATCATATGAATATGAATCACAATTGTATACAACGTATACAGTTGTGATTTGGGGTCTAGACAGCCACCTCACAACAAAGGGTTGTATTCAAAGATTGTTGCCACATATTCCTGCCCTCCCCACCACCCCCCGCACTACACTCACTCCACCCACCCACCCACATGCAAGACAGATTCATATTCATATGATCTTATTTACTGCATATAAGCTTTTTAGGTCTTTGATTAATACACTACTAGTAAATAGGCACAGTGAAACGTATGCGATACAGATGCAATGCCTGTATTCACATATATATAAATGCAGTCCATTTACAGGAAATTTTCCCCCTTTTCCCCCAACTCCTGCACTACAGTCTTGGGCCTCTCGCACAGGTGCGTGATGGGGGCCAGCGTGACACCCACATGGGCCCCTCACGAGAGCTCTGATTGGGTGCAGACCCAGTGACTGGAGCGTTTGCAGGCAGACGTCGCTCAGTGGGCGGGACCTGCCACTTCCCAACGGTACCCGTGCCAGGATGCTGTGGCTTATGGTGCTCTTCATCCCAGGAGGATCGCCATGGTTAGAGAGAATCCACTTTGCTATCATACATTAATAAAATGACTTTTTATACATGACTCTGTCTATCATGTATGGGACCTGGATAAATTGGTAGTCACATTGGTGTTCTTGCTCTTTGTACATCCATTTCTGTATTTGCCATACAAGGAACGGTATTCATTTTCTCAAATATTTAATTAAAATGTTTGGTTCGCGACAGACGCACAAGTTAATGCACTCTCTACATATCCTCCAGGTCCCATTGAATTCCCCCTGAATTTGCCCGGTTTTCTGCACAAAATCCATTTGAGAAACAAAGCGATGGCAATATCCCTGCTATTCCTGCGCTTGAATAGTAGTCCGAGATGTAGCTACGGGCAAAGTGAGAGCATTACAGAGTGTATTACACACGCTTTATACGCGTGCATTAGGCGTTTTCCGCTTAACGCAGCCTGCTGAGTTCTCATAATAAGGTCCTGTTGAAGAATGACATTGCGGGCACACTCACCCCCCCGCCTCCCCTTTATCCTCATCTTATGAACAGAGCCCGCCTCATTCAATAGTGTGCTTTGCACCACTTTATTACCTACCCTAAGCAAGGTACATTAGAGGCCCCTCGCATTTACATGCCAGCTGAGCGCTGGGTGCTTTGCTTTCAAGTTAAGCTGATTACACAAACATAATATGCGTGGGGCTGGCTGGAGCACGGGGGCTTTTGCTGCGTTGGAAGAGGGAGTGGGAGAGGCAGGGAGGGAGGGAGGGAGGGAGGGAGTGGGGTGTGGGGGCGGGGGGTGGGAGTGGAGAGTGTGTCTGACACGCCTGGCTGGTCGGGATGTCCAGGCTCCTTATGACACCCAATTCAGAGGCCTGCATCAGAGGGATTCTGTGGCGACCCGACACATTCGTGCAGCCCTCAGGACACACACACACACATGAACATAAACACATATACGCACATGCACAAGCATGTGGACATTCACACCCACAGAAATGGAAAAAAACAAACATGTATGCAGTCATGTTTTTTCTGACACACAAAAGTTTAATTTTGGACTAGCTTTCTGTGCCTTCTCCTCTCTTGCTTTAATACCCCCACGTCCACCACCACCAAAGTCGCAGCTTGTCGATGAATTTAGAAAGATATGGGGAATACCATCCAGTCATTATTAAATTAAAAACCAAGCCTACCATGAAATTAATATTAGAGTCACTGTTTTAGATAAGGGTCTGTCTGAAAATAGAAGGCTGGAAATCTGAATCCCAGTTGAAGCACTCCCATGATATCTTAGAGAGAGGGTACTTCATCCAAATTGCTGAAATACTTCGCTGCACTGCCCGGTCAGAACAAAATTTTAATTGCCCCAAACACAGTAAGAAAGGATTTCTTCAGAAATAATAATAATAATAATAATAATAATAATAATAATGCATTCATGTATCTGCATTTTTATTTCAAAACAACAACAAAGAAAAGAGCCAGCCCACGATATGATGAACATATCCCTACATCCAAGAGTAGACATCTTGTTCCGAATGCCCCCCAATCACACAAATCAATACGCATTTCTTTTTTTTTTCTCTCCTTTTCTTTTTTTGCCTGCCAGTGACCTTTCTGAAATTATTTCTCCATTTTGGCTGGATGGGGATAAGTACAGGCTATTTCATGGAGACACTAAGTGTGTGAAATGAGTGCCCTTGTCATTCCTGCCAGACTCTGTTTGACAGAATGATGATAGAAGCGTCACATCCTTGGGAGAGTAAATGCAAACTGACAAGAGATGAGCCTTTAGATGCTGAATATAATACCAAATTGTGCTCGAAGTGTCTTATTATCTTGTCTGTTGACGTTTGAAGAGGTGGTTCATTGGGGGAGAGAAAGCATAAACTGTACACGTTTTCCCCCCCATCCAAAAAAAAAAAAAAAAATGTTTGGCCTCTAACAACTGCTTTTCCAACTAATGTCCATTTTTCCCTGACAATAAATCCGGAAGGTCGGCAGGATGTGACAAACGATTTACTCCGCGTTGGACTGTATGGCTTCTGATAGCCGGAGCGGAAGATAATTTAAAATACCCTGAAAAACGAGCGTTAAAAAAGGCCAGGGGAGAAGTTCTTCTGCTTCGCCGCCCATTCGGGCTGTCTGTGGGAAGCCGCGTGTTTCGGGAGCTTAGGGGGGGGGTTAGGAACCGGATCGCGGACGGTTAATGTTCCGTTATTACCTGCGTCGCTAGTCGCCGGCGGCTGCACTCTCCCCGTTTTTTTTTGCGCTAATGGGGACGCCGGCCACGCCCCCCCGAAACCCCGCCCCACCGAGAACCGCGGGCGCTCGCCCAGAGAGACGTGGCGTCAACTTTCCACTCGAGCTGAACCCCGCCCTTCAGACTGACGGGGAACGGCACTGACTCTGGGACATGAAGGACACTGGTATGTGTGAACGCTACAGCGTCTGACTTGGAGGGAGGGGGGGCGGGGGGGGAGAGAAAAGGGTAACATGTACAGTCAGCCAAACACATTGGAGAGGTACCAGGAGGATGACACACAAGAAGCGTTCAGCGCTTAAGGTGAAAGTGTGGATAGTAAGTCTGAGAAAGGAGAACAAGGCAATAATCAGAAAATATAGGTTGCAGTGCTATATTTAGCCAAGCAAAGTCTTGTGTGCATATCCCAAATTAAGGAAAAGGCTTGTGTGTGTTAAAACAAAGAAGTGTGCGCATATGTGTGTGTGTGTGTGTGTGCGCAGGCGTGCGTGTGTGTTATTGCTTTATTCTTTCGTTTGATCAATAGCAGTGCTACTGTCACTTAGTGGTGGTTTGCAATACAGACCATTTGATAGTGATTCAGTATTGCAAAGCACAACGATGAGAGAACAACAATATCAGTATCTGCTTCTGATAACAGAATGCGTGAGGTTAGATAAGGGAAAAGTCTTTGTGAATTTAAGAGAGGGAGATTTATGCAGTCCGTTGTTCAATTGAATTTGTAATGCGCTGTCTTTTATTCGTTACTTGTAAAATGCAAAATGTGCTTCGATAAAGCAACCGTTTCATTTGTCAAGCCAATAAAGCCAGTTTGAATTTATACTTAACAGAGTGGGTGCATTGTGCATTGAAAACAATTCTTATTCTAAAAAAGCTACAGTTTACCACACTAGTTCTCTAGTCAGCCTGTTCCTTTTTTCCACTGTCTGAATATACCGTTGCACACCATTGTAAGAAAAAAACAAACAGCTTTGGAAACAAGCAGACATTGCTGTTACTTTGCACTCTTCGGCCTTTTAGGAATTATGGCAGCTGTGGACATTTTAACCTGGCTTTCTCCTATTTTCAGTAATGAAATGATGTCCTGTGCATTGTGAAGCGCTTTATTCTTTGTTGTGTCGCTAGCATGTGGGCTCGATGCTGAAAGTAAGGCACTTCAGCCAAAAGCTCACCAAGGACACGTCTTTTGTCGGTATCTGAGCGTGCAATCTAAGGAAATTTCCCGATGTGTCTCTGTGATCACCGCGTGCAATTGTGAGGAGCGCTAGCTCCACCATTTCTCCACCACATAGAACGAGTTATCACTTCTCCCATGATAATCACCAGCAAGTTCAGAAAAACAGGAAAATGAAAATAAATCCATATCTGGCTCTCCGTTCCATTGTATCTCTTTTCAAATGGGCAATCCAATGAACGGTTCTACTGGGGCATTAAGTGCGTTTGCATTTCATAATATGGCTGGTCATTGGAATTTTAAAATGGATTTTTTTTTTCCTGTTGAGGGTGGAGGTTATTTGTGATGTTTCTTTTCTATATATTATGCAGCATGAAGCAAAAAAAAAAAATGAACCTATTAAAATTATTGCTTGCACCGTGTCACGCCAAACACTTACGTTGAAATCTCGAACCGCTGAACAATCTGTATTAGCAGAAAATTCCAAGAACGTTTAAAAGATGAAAGATGTTGATGAATGTGGCAGCTGATAAAATGTTCAAATAGCCACATTCTGCTCCGCTTCGAAACGCACGCTGCATTAAAGTAACCTTGCCACCGCTGAGCGCAGAAAAAGGTCTTTGAGAACGTTTCTCTAGCTTTAGAAAGCATACAGCCGGAATAAAAAACAAACCGCGTGGTACGCCAGCACACCGAGGAAAAAGTAACCTTCTAGAAATAGTTCAGACGAAGCTGCGCACTTCTCTTTATACCGAGGTAATGAAGATGTAAGGCGTTCAGTTCAGGGTTGGGAGACGAGCGCATGGACACTGATGCTCACGCACAAACGAACTAAAAACGCACGCACGAACCCAAACACACACGCGTGCGCGCGCACAAGTATGCACGCATGCACACACACACGTACACACACACACGTTCATCGCTGTATCCTACCGGAACCATATTTATGAGATTCGCGTATCGGTGCACCAGACTGAGTGCAGCTAAGGGCCTGGCGGGCGCTAGTCAGTCAGTGGACCGTGAGCGACGCCACTCCGGGCCAGCTCGCCTAAACCAGCCGCTCCAGCCGGCCCTTTGACCCGTGGCAGGGCGGAGGACGTGTCGCGCCGAGCCCGTCTAAACCAGCCGCTCCAGCCCGTGCGTTTGACCCGCGGCAGGGCGGAGGACGCTTCGCGCCGCCCCCCCTCGCGCCGGCGATCCGAACCACGATCCGCCCCGCGCGCGAGACCGCACCCTCCGCGCAGAGCAGGCCGCCGCGCTTTCCCGCCTTTTCTCCTCGCGCGCAAGCGGACGGCGCGGCTCGCAAACGGCGAAACGTGCCGTTCGCTCGCACGCGAGGAGAAAAGCTTGGACGCAGGCAGGCCTCCGCGACGGGGGGGGTATGACGCCGACACCGCGGGGGCGGCGATGCGCCCCGCCGTGCGAGCCGGGGGATACAAGCGGACCCGCCATCCCGCCGTCTCCCCCTGGCTGACCCCGGGGGCAGGCTAGCGCTACCCGTGAGCCCGCCCTCTCTCACGGCAGGACGCTACGCTACGACGCTGCTCAGCAAACTCACTCAGTGACATACATGCACCAGCCTTTCTTGTTCATTTTCTTCTATATTGAGTATATTTCTTAACTTGATCGAGACTTAAGAACGTATATTTCTATTTCAATTAAATATGTATTTATTTAAAAATAAGTATGATATGATATCATTCAGATTTTTTATGAAAATATTCATTGTTAATTGTTATAATCACTTTGCTGTAGCTGTTAATATCTAAAAAATGCATTAAAATGTTACCAACTGACATTATCACCATGAACAATAGTCAGTCAAGAAAGAGCTGGTACAATTACTGCTACAGAAATCAAACAGACACATAGTAATTACCTTGTGCCCCATCATCCGGCCAAGAGGTTTATACACAGGGGAGACAAAACACCAAATCACAGCCATATTATCTCAAGTACACATAAAATAACACAGAGAGAGGCTGGGTGATGGAACAGAGAGAGAGAGAGAGAAAGACAGAGAGAGAGAGGGAGAGAAAGAGGAGAGAAAAGGAGGAGAGATGGACGTCTGAGGTTCAAAGAAAAGAAAGAAGGAACAACACAAAACAAGATTCGATGCTAATTAAAGAAAATTGCTACATTGTTGTTATGAAACTGTTACCAAGCCTTTTCTTTGAGAGTCTAGCCTTGGGATATCCTGAAAAATTTATTAACCTGACAGCAGGAGCCTTTACACAGATCACTCTCTGACGGAGTGTCGAACTTGAACCAGCAGAACCCATTACCCCCTGCCCCCATTCCCACCCCCTCGTCATCCCCTCTCTTTAGTATTCAAATGAGGGGGGCGGGGCCTCACAAGGACACACCCACATGCTGTTGGGACAACCTGCACCTCACCTTTCACAACGGCAGGTGCCCATGCACAACGAACAGAGAGGAACGGACCTCTTCTTCGATCTCTCCCTCTCTCCGCTCCTACCCTCCATGTTTTTCGCTCGCCCCTTACCCTTGCATACCCCCTGTAAGGGCTCGTCTGATGTATTATTTATCACCAAAATCTGAGCAGCGTTTTTTTTATTTTTTATTCTTCTTTTAATCGAAGGCGCCTTCGGTTTTTCACAGTTTCAAATGATCTGTGAGTGCCCCCGGCCGCTGCGGGGCGGGCCTGCGGGGCGGGCCTCTCTCGGTGGCTTGCCACGCGCTGCCGGGGGTTAATGAAATTAGGCGGTTACCTGTGTGGGCCGTGCCACAAGCGGCAACAACCACACCGCTCAGATCAAGCCATCTGCAACTGGGAAACTGCGGACGGCCAAGATTAAACACCCACATGCACTCTCTCTCTCTCTATCTCACACACACACTATCAAAGCTACAGCATGAGGGTTTTGTAACTAACTACTAAAGTCGAGACAGATAAAGCGCCGATTTAAACACGTATAACCAGCCTATTCTATTTAAGCAGCAAAACACAAAATGTTAAGAATGTACTGCTGTCAGGTCTGCGGTGGAGAACTGGGCGCTAAGCAAGGCTGCTATATCGTGCCGCTTCGTCAGAGAAGTGCGAGATATGTGTGCACGTGCTTGGCAGATAGGGACCCGCCGCTGGTTCGTCAGCTGGTTACGTATGTGCGTTTGCGAAGGATGCTTTTTTTAGTTACCCGGTCTCCGCGCTGCTAGCAAGACAGGGCCTTGGCCCGGGAGGTGGCCGTGGCCTCTGCCGTTCACAGATATCTCCTGTTTTTGTTCCCGTCCTCGTAAGCTTGCCTCTCAACTGGCCCCCAAATTCATCATCAACAATTTTGTTTTTCTTGCAGTCCAAGAAAAGTTAGGATCTAAAAAACGATAACTGAGCGGCATAAACACAGAAGAAAAATCCAGCACCCAGAGGGAAAGATCATCACCATATGATGACGAGTAACCATGAGACTAATGACTGCATAACGGAGATTATAAAAAGAAAAACAGATCAAATGGAACACACCGATACATCAAGCAGTACAGGGATCATTTTTTTTTGTAAACATGTGAAAGTAACGGAAATCATCAAAACATTCTAGCACATATACAGTTTGGGAAATCTTGAAACAGTTGGCTCAAGTGAACCCACTTAGTTTTTCAGTTATATTTGTATATTTGTAAACGTAAATTTAGCTGTTCAGGCGACCAAATGTTAAAATCACCCCAAAGTAACTTCACTCTCTGCTCTGAGGCAGCGAGCTGACAAGCAGACCACACTATGGAAACAGACACACCTGAGGCTGACTGGATCGTCTAACAGGGATAACACAGCAAAAGTGCTGGAAACCGGCCCTGAAGTTTGGACATATGAAATGAGAATGCATGTAACCCACGCGGAGTTGGGTGCTCATCCTGCAATACAAATAGAAGAATACGACAGCAAGGACATATAGTCATGTCATTCTCCATCTCATCAGTCACTGGATTACTGACAAAAACAGGATAGTGCTGATGTAGAATACATGTACAGTATACGCTTCATTTGAATTTATGCCGTGTTACGTTGTATCAGTGCTTATTTCTGGACTTGAGGACTATGTATATAAATGATTTATATGTAAAATATAGCAAAAATGCACCATTATTCATTAAAAAAAAATATTATACTATTATACTAAATAATTAGAAATGAATGCAAATGAACACAAATATTTATGTTCCCCAGTGGTCATAATAAATGGTCATGAATCAACTTGTAACCCCAAATAATAAATGAGATTGAAAACACATAATAATAATAATAATAATAATAATAATAATAATAATAATAATAATTGTTATTATTATTATAATCATGTACTATTATTATTATTATTATTATTATTATTATAGAACATATGAAAAATATTCCTGAACATTCATGTTATTCATGAACGCACTACATAAAACACACTACATAGAAATATGTGAAAAGTGAAACCTTAAAACAATTGCTTGACCAATAATAATAATAATAATAATAATAATAATAATAATAATAATAATAATACATGATTATTATTATTATTATTATTGTTGTTGTTGTTATTACCATTATTAATATGACTATTAATATTATTATTGTTGTTGCTGTTGTCGCAGTTGTTAGTTGTTTTATTATTATTATTATTATTATTATTATTATTATTATTACTACAGATAATTATAATTATTTTGCTTGATACATGCAGCTTACTACAGAATTATCTCATTTACTGTACATTTTCTGAGTAAATTTAGGCTCTCTCTGTCGCTATCTAGATGGCTGAGATTGCACGTACCAATGTTGCCCAAAGGCAGGCCAGGCCAAAGGGCAGCGAAGTGAGGGGGGGGGGGGGGGGGTTGGGCAGGTGCGTGTGCCTAAGCTCATCCACAGATTCCAGAATATCTATCACTCAGCCCCGAATGATAGCCCTTGTTTCTAACCCTAATGCTCCACCCTAACACATTTCTAACAATGGCCTTTCCTGCCCCTGAAGCCAACCCCCAGAGAGGGGCTGACAGGCTCCTCTGAAATAAAGCTGCCCTGCTGCTTCGCTAACCTACAGCTGATGCAGCAACAGCACATTGTGCTGTCTTTTGAGTCCACTCTTTTTATTGATTTTATATATACCTTTACTTGTTTGTAAAATCAAGAGTCACTTTCCTTCATTGTCTACAGGACTATTTATACTAGTTTGCTGTGGAGCACCAGGTTTTCTTTTTGTTTTGTTTTTTTGAAAAAATAAAAATTTTTGAAAATTATATGGGTATCTACCTTGGAAACTGTGGAGCAAATATTTGTGAGTGTAAGTGAATTCTCGAATTGCGCTTTTCAGTCACCTCACTTCTTCCCAAGAGAAAATGTCCGGTTCGAGTGCTCCACTGCCCCATGTGATTCAAAGCTGCCTGCACCACCCCCCACAAACCTGCCCCACAACAAACTGTCAACCGGAACAAAATAACGTCCAGCCAAATTCAACAGACCATCAGGTCTGAGGTTTACAGTACTCAAGCCCTCATATGCACACTTTTAAGTACACTTTAATCGAGAACTATATATTTATAATATTTATCAAATACATACCAAAAGTTTGAGCAGCACAATTTTTAACAGCTAATATAGCAATAACATAACATTTCAATAATTTCAGCAACAACATTTTAATGGTTTTGCAATCCCTCAGTGCAATATGTAAAACACTTTCAAATAATCATCAACACACAATCTTAATAAATAAATATATTCAACAGAAGTTGCAACATTCTCAAAATATTTTGCCACTTTCAAATATTTCTATATGCTGTGTGTGTACACAGGCAAAGAAGTTCTTACAAACAACAATTAATAATTGTGTCAATACAAAAGCATGGGATTTTTAGAAAAAAGAATAAAACAAAGAGTAATAATGGCTTATTAATTTATTATTCTATAAGGTATGTAAATGCTCAAACATAAAGAGGATAATGTAACTTCATTACAAATATTTTCATGAAAGTAGAATTTAAATGAGAAAATGAATGTGTTAAAATTAATTTGTGCTATTACAATTTAAATATTTTTGTGAACAATACTTGATCTACATAATAATAATATGTATGTTATGTAAATTATGGTAATCAGTAATTAATCATGCATATTTGTATAACATAAATTTAAGATTTATGCTCTATACAGAACCACATAAATTGTATTTTGTCTTCTTTACATGTACGCATATTTAAAGAACACTACATTAATTTCATGTGTTATTATGTATGAAAATATAATTTGAAAATGTATTGAGCATAGCTTGTAATTCTATAAATAATATTGAATAGATTATACAAGTTAATGTACAAAGCATAATGCATGTAATAAAAGCCTGTAAATAACTACTATTTTAAAACAACAGAATTATGAATAAACATACAAGAATAAAAATGGCAAAACAACAAATAGTATGAATAATAATAATAATAATAATAATAATAATAATAATTTTACACATTTACACTGAATGCATGCTTTCAAGTCAAGCGTTCATGCTTTAAAGTTTACCAGCATCTCAATTTCCTTCCCTGCTAAAGAACATGTGTATGCCTCACCCTTAACTTTTTGCCTGGATATATATACATCTGTTCGCTTGCCATTTCACACACACACACACACACACACACGCACGCAAACACACACACACACACACATTTCATAAAATGGTAAACTCTTCGCAGCACAAGGTTCTTCCCCCCTCAGGATTCTCCTCTTTGTCATTTTATCTGCAGCTTCAGAAGAAGCACGACTCACTGATGAATGACCGTGTGTCTCTTCTATAACCGCCACGTCCCAGATTCAGTCACACCGTGCCACTGCTACCCACAACAGCCAAACACCCCCAAATCAGCGCGGGGAGCACACAGGGAATCCACAATCAAATCAAAGAAACACAATTAACCATCAAACGAACGCAAACAACTGTTCTGACAACTCTTGACGTGACACCTGAATTGACATCGTCTAGCAAAGCGCTCCCGTTTGTAGCGCGCAACTCGAAACAGAGACACGACAAAAGCTTTCCCAAACAAAGGTACTGCCAAAGTGCGAAACGGAATTCCACTTCCAGCCACAAACTTATGAGGCCAAACAAACGTGCTGCTGCTTCGGGTCGCGGGCAAGAACGCGCGGCACTCTGGACAAACGCACCTGGAAAACAGCTGTTCGCACACCCCGCGGCGCTGGTGAACACCTGCCGTCAACTTTCGGCAGCAGCTCGCTCCTGCGTGGCACCACCGCGATGCCCAGGGCCCACGCCACAGCCGCACCCCCCCGTCCCCCACACACCCCCCCCCGAAACCCCAACCCAACTTTTCCGGGTTGCTCAAACTGTCGACCCCTCGGCTCAGGCACGGCGGTTAGGGGCGGACGCGCAGCAGACCCCCCCCCCCCCGGTCAAAGACGCCCTGGACTCAGGGAAGGCGGGGGTTGGGGGGTGGTTGGGGATGGGGGCGAGGGGGGCGGGGGGGTGCAGACTCACCGAAGAGCTTGCCGGGAGCGTCCTCGCCGTCGGCGGCCTCGGCCGGCAGCAGCAGGGGCTCATTGAGCTCGCTGTCCGGGGTGGCCGCCGTGCCGTCGCCCCGCGGCTCGGCGCCGCTCGCCTCGCTGCGCAGGGAGAGCAGGGGCTTGCTGAGCTGCCCTGTAATCATTGGATCCTGGAAGGAGCGGAGAAAAACCCAGGTGGGAGAGAGAAAAAAAAAACGTGCTGAGCTTTTGGCGTGCGCTTTTACACTCTCTCCCTCTCCCACTCTCTCTCTCTCTCTCCCTCTCCGCTCGCTCGCTCTTTCTTCCCTTCCCTCTCCCTCTGCCTTCCTCTCTTCTCTCTCACTCGTGCGCTCTCCCCCCTCTCATGCTCTCCCCCTCTCTCTCTCTCTCTCTTATCTGAGGCTGATGCTGCTCCTGCTGTTATTGCTGGCTGCAGTCAACTGAAGAGCTATTACAGATCGCATGAGTTTTCCATTACTCCCCACCCTATTAAAGGTGCTCCACACCGTTCATGAGCCTCCAGACTCCCCATTAATACACATACGCCGTGGAGGCAAAATCTTGTTACCATTAAACACACTTACATGCTCTCGCACATAAACAATAATTACATGTCATATATATATCCAGTACATAAAGTGCATCGGACTATAATCAGAATGTGCATTAATAGTAATGTTTAACATCTTATAAAAGGAGCGCCAGGAGGCCCAAAATGGTGTAGATGTGTGAAGGTGGAATTTGCTGGCTTCACAGGCGAGGAAACTACACGTGACACGGTGAAAAGCCACAAGTCAAAGGTGACCCGGGCTAACATTCAGCACGCTGTCCCGCTCTTTTCAAACGCAGAAATAATTTCATTCATTTCTATTCACACTCATTACACAAAGAACATACTATTGATCCTGAATTTCCATCAGTTCACTGAATATGTGTACCCACGTGTGGATAGCTTTTTATCAAACCGATGGAAAGGAATTTTGTTTGAACACTTTTGAAAAACAGCACAGAAAAATGCATTTCCATGAATGCAGACTGCTATACACTTATACAAGTGGTACATATGAACCGTTATACAGTTATATTATGAACTGAAAGCCCTGCAAACAAAAAAAGATGGAGCTACAGTTGTACTGTGGAAGTCTGTAGAAAATATACTTACTGAAAATGTTGTTCCACAGCAAGCCACGTCTTTGGGAAAGAAAAACATACAGGAACCGTTTGAAAAATGCCGTTTTTTTTCCGGACGACCAGGTTGAGAAAGGCGGGGGAGCGAGCTACGGCACGCCGACCGCCGGACCCGAGACCCGCCTCTCCACGTCCTCCACGCTCCCGACTTTTTTTACGCGCGAACCCGGAGCCGCTCCAAAAGCCGCTCTCGCGCTGGAGCCCGCGCCTCTCCCTACCCCCGCTTTCCTCTCACGGACGGCCCCCTCGGACCACGGTGCCTTCTCCCCTCGCTTCCTTCGGAGCGATCGAACGGTAACGGGGGGCGATCGGATAGGGCGAAACGCACTTCCCCCCGCTCGCCGCCTGTTATTTATTGAGAAGTTTCTGCCCAAATGGGTTCAGAGTGAAGAGCAGGTGACCGGCTCTCGTGTGCGGCCGTGGGGAAGAGGGGGGTCTGCTCATCCGCTGTCCGCTCGTCCCCCCCCCCCACCCCCAACAGCCCACCCCCACCCACCCACCCCGTGACGGTCGATGGACGCAACCCCCGCGGGGGATTTTTTAATGTGTTCATCGGGGGCGTCGGGGGACTGTGATTTGTCACATGATAATCTATGAAAATGTTAATCAATAGAAATAGTTTAAGCTGTCATCGAATGCAACGCGGCTGGTCAATACTCATATCCCTGCAAACAATGTCGCTTGTCATCGGCGCTTCATTTGTAGGGCACTTAAATATTGGACTCTGCGCATCAATGCCCTCCTATTCCCAGATAGGTAAACACATTTTCTCTCTATTTAAGCCCGGCCACACTCTACATGCATTTAGTCCCCCCCGTCCTCCCCCAAATCCCCCCCTTTGAATAGTCTGATAGGTCCACTGGAGGGCAAAATTAATACCTAATTGAATCTCGCAGTCATCAAAATAATCAATACTTTTTTATTATTTATTCTTTACAGTCTGTTGACTGTTTGAAAGCTCAGAGGGATGGTGGAAAGCATTCATGGCTTTGAAATACTGTCATTTAACAATGTAATTTTCACTGGGGCATTAGGGCTTGCGAGACATATAATAAAACAAAAAAAGACGGAAAGCAAGGGCTGTAGCAGGAACACAGGGGGAAAAGAGGGGAAAGAAGTCGTTTTTTTTTTTTTTTTGCTGCCAGCCATAACAGAAAAACAGGACAAATAAAAAGCAACTGCAACGCGCTTGCTGTGCGGAAGGGCAGGCTTCTCCCCCCCATCTCTCCATCTCTCCCTTTTTTCCCTTTCCTCTCTCTTTTCTGCTTGAAGGTTTTATCATATCAAGAGCACAGCGACGCTTTTATAATGCTGACATTTCTCTTTCTGACAATCTCTAAACAAGTGGAGGGGATGAGATCCCCGCTATCATCTTTCATCTGTCTCTCCAGTCGGAGAAACAACATGACAGGCTCTCTCTCTCTCTCTCTCTCTCTCTCTCTCTCTCTCTCTCTCTCTCCCCCCCTCCACGGCCGTGCTGTTAATTACTTTAATAAAACCGCTCCCCGGGCAGCGTTCGAACCCGGCCCCGGCGGTGCGGCCGGAGGTGTGCGAGGCCCTGGAGGGGATTGGGTTTCTCCTTTGGCCGTAGGGAAAGAGCAGGGAAAGCACTCTGCTCCCTCCCCCCCCCCCCCTCCTCCATGTCCCTCAGAGCCAGCAGCCAGGCTTGGCCTCCTGGCCATCATCAGATATCCGTGCTAATTGCTAATTGCTAATGGCCTGAGCTGCACCGTCTCCCCCAGGCCGGGTCGGGCTCCCCCCCGCCCCCCGCCCCACGAAGCCCCCACGCTGCTGCCGATCCCCACGGGGGACCCAGCGTGGCCCCCGTTCGCTGCCCACAGTGCCCCCACATCCCGAAATTTCACACCTTGCGTTCCACTCGAGCCCAGTGATAGCTGACTTCGAAGCGCTGACTGAGAAATGAGTTTGTTGCAATAATTCAGAATATACTGTTAAAACATAAAATATCTGCAACAATGAATCTACTTCCACTACTTGATTATTACTGCAATCATGATTGTGATTATGATTAGGTTAAAAATGATGATTATTATTATTATCTAAGCAATAGTATAATTAACCCACTGTAATAATACATATTTGTATATTTTTATATACAATATCCATACATATTTATCAGCATTATCATACAATAGTAATAGAATAAAAGTCATTATCATCATATTTATAGAAATAATCATAAATGTAGTAATATTATTAACAGCAATTTATCATTAATCGTGAATTAATTCAAACCAAATTCATCATCATTACTGCAGTTGTTCTGGTTATTATCAGACATACTCATCATCACCTCCATCAATTTTACTTTGCAATAAAAATGCTAATTAATCATACAATCTAAATAAGTAAGAGCTTGTCTTCCTTTTTAGATAAAACAGTGATGATTATCATAATTAACCTAACACAGATTATTTATTCATGCGTTTCTCTCTGGTTTAATATCTATTGTTTGATACAAATAATTTTGTTATGCACCGCACGTGTGGGTTACATTCGGATGCGATTGTGTATTTGTACGATTGCACTGAAGGAGTGCTGTCACATTTCTGTCTTTAATGAGAAGCGAGTTCTGTGACACCTAGCGAAACCAGAAAAGAAATCACCCTTTCTGCTTTGATGCGAGGATTGAAAAAAAAGTGGGTCTTGTTGACGGAGGCTTCCACCAAAATGGATTGAGCTCCGATAGCACTCGTCCTTATGGGGGAAAGATCCCTGCTAGTTAACAGAGCGTGTGCGCAACAGAGAGAGCGGCATCATTCTGGTGCAGTCAAATGTGCTGGCATATAATGTAATACAGAGGCAGTGACACGCATGCATGTAAAAGAGAAGCCCTTAAGTTTATCATCCTAATACATATACTTTTTCACAATGAGATGCTGTAACAAGTGCATCCTGCCAGGCTTTTGAACACCCATCTGTCTTTAAATCTAATTATGCCGTCTTAATGACTATTATAATGCTTATTGCTGTCATATTTGTAATTCATAGAAATTAATATGGAGACCTGAACTTGTTAAATCAAAACCCTGCCACTGATCTTCTCAGCAGAGAGCAGGTGCCCTTGCTGCGGAACTCATTAACCTCCATGTGAAGCAAAAGTTTAGATACCAGCCAGGTTTTGCCATCCCAGTAATTCCGCTGCTGGATCGATATTCTCCTCCTGTTTGAGCTGCATCTCTGAGCGCATTCGCCATCACCCAGCAACGCCTCAACCCACAGGATTAATATCACCAAAACAGTGTTATATACTGTAGCAACACTCGATGACCAACCACTGAGTCACAGGCAAGGGAAAAAAAAACAAGGAAAAAAAGGAAATCCATTTTCATACCACTGACTATAGGGAACATTTTTGATCCAGGACCAGCTGACGCAATATGTGCAATATGTAACAGCAGGCACGGTGATCGGTGAGATTAAAGTGAGTTAAAATGTGTAATGGTCAGTGCCTAAAAATGCAGAGTTACCTCTTTGACAAAGCACATGGTTTTCCCCTGTGTCTATGAAAATTATAATTTTGCCGTAACTGTGGAATCTGTGTCAGTATGTATAATTGTTACAGCAAGGACTTTAGCAAAACCTATAGTTTTATTTTTTATTATTAATAATAATAATAATAATAATAATAATAATAATAATAATAACAAGAATGGCAATGATAATAATAATAATAATAATAATAATAATAATTATAATAATAATTATAATAATAATAATAATAATAACATTGTAAAATTATTAGAAGTAGTACTAGTAGCAGTATTGTTGTTTAGTAGAAGAGTGCCGGTGTTGCTATCATAAGATTACTGAATCCGACAGAATACAGAATGGCAAGTTTTTCTCCCTGAGCTGAATCTCCTTCCATGTGCAATCATATCCTCAGCACTGAATCAGAGCCTCTGTGTCTGCATACGACCTGGCGGCAGGTGTTGATGGAAACACAGACCGTTTCCTCATTCTCACTTCTCCTCGGAAGGAAACAGGCAGAGAAGCAAACGAGCGACTGAGGCTCTGCCACAGCACACAAACAGATGGGCGGGGGCTTACGCGGGATATCTGTCGCCCCCCAGAGGGTCTGACGCACACTGTCCCCGATCCTGCTTCTGTTTCTCATCTTCCTTTAAACAGGCTCTGCCCTTCTTATATTCTACTGCTGATGGACTGGTAGCATGAGGATAATTTACTGTACTGTAACTCTGCTCTGTAATTCTATCTTCTTCTTCTTCTTTTTATTATTATTATTATTATTATTATTATTATTTTCTTTTGTAAACTATAAATTTATTCTAGATTTTTTTCCCTTAAATGTAACAAATGAAAATTGACATTAATGTCCAAAAGTCTCGAGACAAATAATTTCCACAAATAGTGAAATGTATAAATTTAAAATAATGTGTCATGGTCATTAGTTAAATGCCTTGAGGTCAAGTTGTCCTTAGAGCATTTTGATTGCTGAGAAACCAAAGAAATATAGATAGAAAATGGTATGCTTCAATCCAGATAACAGCAATGAAATTTTGAGAAGCAACAAACAAAATCTACTGAACAATAAGAACAAAATCTATATAATCTATGACTAAGTATATTTGTCTATTGGTAATGGATTGCCTGCCTTAACACCTGGTTAACTGAGTGTGCACTGCAAAATACTTGATTAGACAGACACAGCACAACACACTTCAATGAACGTCTACAAAATTAATACAGTTCATTCTTTCATCGTTTTTAAAAAAATGTTTTGGTAACATGGGTTCATAATGTTAAATAACTAAAAATAATGCAAACATTGTTTTTAAAAATCAATAAACAGAAAATATTAATATGGTCCAGCAACACAGTAACTGGTGTATGTGTTTTTGTTTTTTTTGCATTAGACAAATAGAATGCTTTTAAGAAATTAATTTTAAGAATGCAGCAGAAAATGTACAAAATATCCATTTAAATCTTAATCTTAAAAAAAAACGCCACCATGATGAGATAGAATTTGGGATTATATTTATAAAAGAGTGCTGCGACTTTCATACATAAATATAACAGAAATGCATCTGTTACATGATAATAATACAAATTTAGGGGGAAATGTAAAACAAGAATTTGAAGAGAATTTGAACATTGTACAAAACACACTAAACAGCCAATGGCTGTTCCCCTGTCATATGCATAGTAACCAGAGAAAACCCATGCACCATTTTGATGACAGAGCACTGCATTTCAAACTCCAGAGTACCCACAGCTGCTAAAGACCATGGACCTGGTGAAAAGTAAGTGGCCCATTGAAAAATGCCTTGTTACGCCCCGGTCTATCAAAGAAGGGCCTTAAAAAAGCTCTTTGAAGCCGGGAAACCATAAAACCCAGCAGGCCCACTTCAGATAAATATATAAAAAAAAGGCATCGATTGGCAAGGAAAGTGAGAATTCGTTTTTGTCCATCGATCCCCCAGGGTTGACCTTCTGCAACATCAAAGCCCATGGCGAGCTAATCTGCCCCCTGCATTAGGAGCTGAGCAGTGATATAGAGGGTAACACGCACACACAATACTTACAGTCCATGCCACCACCTCCTGGACATGTAATATAGAATCCTCTGACACACTCCTAGTGAGAAAGTCTCCAGCTGTGGGCACACTTGCCATTCCGTTCCATTGGTGGGATACTTCGGCTCATAGAGGGGCCAGTCGATCGGATATGCGGTTCCCAGTGCCCAGCTATACGCCATGACACTGACAAATAGTTTTTAATATATCAGCTACCGTGTCACCTCACACCTAAGCTTACATTAAGGCAGTTTTGGATTGTTGACTAGGAGAGGCTTTTCTACACCTAGATTCAGAAACCTTCGCTTAGCTTGTTTTAAGTTGCATCAATATTCCCTTGTTCACTTGCTCTATTTACAATGTAAAAATAAAGCTGATGCTTGGAAATGAATGTAAGTTCCCGTCATAAAGATAAAATATTGATTAAATTATATTGTTAGTCCATTAAGCATACTAAACTGGCAGGCAGAATTGCAGTGCGATAAATATGTATATTATGCTCATGGATAGATTCATATTTCATCTTTAAATATTGTTTGCTGTCTGACAGAGTGATGCATGGACTGAGCATCGTGTAAGACTACCCACACAGAAGTTGAGCGCCGCATGGAAAGGAATTAGCTCCGACCAGTATAATTGATCAAATCGCGACACGCGGCCTCTTATTGCCATCTGAAGCAATCCAGCGGCTGCAACATATTTTATTCCGTGATGGCGGACTTCTGGCTCTGCTGTTTTCTCTGTGGTTAGGTCTTGCGTGTCCTCCTGAAATGCAGTGCCTATGGTTGCTCTGAGGAAAAACGACCAGACGTCAGGTTTGACTGATTGAGCTCCGCGCGCGGAGCTAATGCACTAGCCCATAATGTGATCTACAGGAGCGCGGGATATTGCGCAGGTCTGGTTTGAGGCCTGATCCGATGAAGGGGAACAGGGGGGGCTTGCAACCTTCTCAGTAACGCTCCAGGAGCCAACATCGGAAGTGCAGAAACATAAATAAATAGCAGCTAAAATGATCAACAGGATCAATGGAAGAAGTCTTTCAGCGGCTTTTTATCTTGTACAAACAGAAATGTAAATCAACCAGAGGTGAAAAGTCCAGGGCTCAGAAAAGAAAGTCCTGCCATCCCCCCCGCCTCATGAACTCAGCCGGCTGATTTCACTAATTAGTTCAACCTCCTGGTTGAAGAACTGTGCTAATTACTGGGTAGGACTTTCCCTTTCACTTTCTGGATGTGGATTTTCCTCCTCATTCAGTAATAAAATGAACTTACGCTAACCTGACACGTGTGCTGCTTGACAGACAGCACATTCGTGCTTTTAAACTAAGCAACCAGCACCTCATTAAAATGTACATATTAGAAGACTGGCATACTGAGATGCCTAATGTTAAGAGAAATGAGGATAGTCTTGCACTATCCTCATTTCTGGCCCCATAGGAGCCTGCTCTGACCATCATGTAGGAGGGTCAAACACATGCTTTAGCAACTGTTTTTTTTATTTTTGCTGTAACAGTTTCTTTTTTTCCGAATCTCCAGTGAGTTCCTGTCAGGTCTTGGATGAGTGGGAGGAGCAACGTGCCCAAGGGAGCACCATTGAGCTTTATCTAAACCTGGGGGTAGATGACTCTGTCCTGATGTCCTCCCATCATCCCTGCGACCTGCATTTATGACCGTACCCAGATTCTTTCTGTGGCCTGGGTCTGGATCCACATCGACCATGGGCTCTGCGTTTGGCCAGTTCAGCAAAGTAGCCCTCAAAGTACCCATGGTCCTTTCTGCTTGTCAGGAATGTCCTGCACGCAGCTGGCATGCCAGAAACAAACTAATGAGTCTGGACAGAGTGAGGTCCCATTGATGCCCCAAAAGAAAGCGTGCTGACCTTCTTCTCCAATTAAGTGCATGGGAACAGAGAGTAGTAGAGAAGGTGAACTCCTCTAGCACCGAGGAACAACTCAGGATAGTAGACTTAGCCCTTTATGTTATCCACATCAAGTTAATGAGGACTACACACACAGGAACTACCCAAAGAGTACATACTAAGGTTCATCAAGCTGGAGGGATGAGACTGGATTTAGCTCATTACGTCCTCCTTGCCATCTGGGAGGTGCCCAAAGAATCAACAGTCTTTTCCTCTTTAAAATTCTTCCACAGACACCAGTCTGAGGTCTCTAGGTCTTTTCTTGAGATACCTGAGAGAAGCATCTTTGTTGTGTTACACGATAACAGGAAATTGTGAAGTGATGATGAATTAGATAGAAACCTTTACAACATGTTTGAAAATTCAGTTCCTGGCTAAATGGCAGAGACTAGCTCAACACCACAGCCTGAGGACAATTCAAATTAATCCATAAGACAATTATATTTTATTAACATATAAAATAGTTTCTGCATCTTTAGTACTTCTTAAGAGCACTTATGCTGCTCAGCTATTAAAAGAAGATGCTAATTTGTGCTGAGACAGGGAATAAACTGCCAACGGAAACTCTCCTTCTACAGGCAAAGCAATGGCTAATTGCTTCATGGGTGTCCTGACCACAGGATGTTATTCTAGATCATAGCGGGCATCGTTGCACCAAAATTTAGTGTTTCATGAAGAAGTACACCAAAAACTTGTTAGTAAAATATTTTTCAGAGAAACTTTTTCCTTGGATGAGTTTGAATGAGGTCTATTTTACTATATAGAGAGAAATAGTTGGAAATATACAACAGGCAACACAAATAATGGCAAAGATAAATATAGAGAGAAAAGATTCAGATGCCATCCTAGAGTAAAGTTTCAGTTTCCAAGTCAGAATTCATAAAAACATCACATGGAGGGTTACTGAAGCATCTCCTGATTTAAAAAAACAGTAAAGGCAAGAAAAGAAAAACAATACAGTGTGTGCCTCCCTAGCCCTGGTCTTGAGTTAAAAGCTTAAACGGGCATACAGGACCAAATATCCAATGTTGCAATAGAGTCTAGAGAAGACTCAAAATGGCTTTTTTTGGATACAGTATGTAGTTGCCCAACAACTTTGTTTGGCCAACCACTTAAATTGTAAAATCCACCAAAGTGAAATCTGTCCACAGCTACATCACCAGGCCCCTAGTATTATCCCACAAGTTAGACAAGATTTCTTAATTCTAACTGTGTTCCACATCCATTTTGACATCCCGCAGTCAGGAGATTATTCAAAATCAATACTGCCATCCAGAACATGGGGCTTGACAGCAGGTAAAAAAAAAAACCCTGACTGCTTCTCAAATAAACAAAAAGGAGCTTTTCAAAAGGCCTGGCTTCTGGAGCAATAGAGGGAGTGGGATGAAACTATTTTTACCCTCCCCACATTACTGACATTACAGATTAGCGATGAGCCCGCAGAGACGCACGTCGCCAAGGGGCCTCTCCTCAAAGTCAACTTCTCTGGCAACCTCCTGGGACCCGTGCTGTGCACACTCTCATGAAAGGTGTGAAAATCTGATTTCCCAAAAAGGATCAGTAATTCTCTATGAAGGAAGAAGCCTGGATCAATAAATCATTGCTAAGTAGATTGTAAAGGAGGGGAGGAATTATTCCTCACCACCAACAGTGCATTAGAAATCTCCAGAAGATGAGGAGGGGGAGGGAAAAAAAATACAATCTCGATAAATGACAGACATATTATCCGTTTAGCGGCCACTTTGACTAAAGCCACATTATTGGTACAATAAAATCAGCCTTATAAATATCAAGCTCCTCTGTAGTCCCCCCGTACCAGAAATGGCCGCCGTGCCAGCTGCGATTCAGACCCCTTTGGGCCATTGGCAGAGAACGGCTCGGTAGTCCCTGGTGACCTATTTAAAAACAAACATGACTAATAAAATGTATATCGTGTCTGAGAAAGATTTCCCATCAGCCCCGGCGGGAGAGCCGCGGGCGCAGATGGCGACAACTGCTTCCGTTCTTCCTGTCCCCGCATTTAACACTCAGCCACTGAATTACTCCAATTACTTTAAATTTATCACTTCATTGGGTTTTATGACACCAGAGAGTGTTAGTCATTAACTGTGTAATATATACTAATTGCAAAGGAAAGCACCCGGCCGAATCTACCGTGGGCAGATCGTAATTAGAAGGGAAGGAATACCTTGCATGACAAGTAAAATAAAGCATCATCTCTAGCGCAGAAGCAAATTAATTGTCCGATGCAGGCCCACGCAAAAAAAAAAAAAGGAGAGAGAGAAGAAAAACACCATTAAAAGGGAATTATGTTTTGTATTACGTTTCTGTTGAAACAAATCACAATCTTCTTAATGCTGCTGCTAATGCATGCAGGGTTTGTGATTAATGCACCGCAGTATCATCTGAAGCTGTAATTACATCACTTTAATATGCCATCTTTCGCACTACACTAGACCAAGCACATGCGGTCTACGTCTTCAGCGCATTAGAAGAGTAAATTGTTTCATGCGTTCCCAGGGGACGAGCTCAGGATGAATGGGATATTAGCATTTCTGGCTGCAGTGCACTGAACACTGCACTGTGTCACTGAACACGTCGGGTTGTTATACCAAAAAGGGTGGAATGGATGCCTCTCATGATAATGACATACAGCCCATAATGTCCAGCTGATGATGATAAATACAACCACCATACTGCTAAGCCACACATGCTAAACGAGTAGGCGACGGTGAAGTTACCTTACCTAACATAACAATTTTTCAGCGCACCGAGTTATTACTGTATTTCATAATGCATATAAATAGTGACAAATATGTTTCGCTCACAGTTAAATAAATGCTACTTGAAGGTCCTGACATCAATCACATTTTTATTCACATTATCAGTGCATCATTATTTATTGGTATGTGGGCTTTAAACAGTACACTGAGTGGTCTTTCTACAGTGCATATACATTGTGTGCTGTTTCCTATGCACACACATACATCTTACTTGCAGTTTTGCCGGTACCAAAACAATTTTCCCTATGAGGAAAACTCTTTAGAAAAAAGAAATTATTGCTGTATTCTTTTCCACCTCAATATTCTGTCTTAGGCATAAATGTGAATTTAGATTTCAGAATATTTTACTGAATTTCTTTGGAGAAACTTCAAGCGAGTTTCTACTTTCTTGGGTGGAAGCAAAACACATTGCATAGTCAACACCACCAAGTAATATCTCATTCAGAGTAGTCTGAAGTCACATACATTGCTGACTCAGTGTTATAGATTCATAAATTCAATGAAAATGCACACAGTGGCATCTGCAGCATGTCTGTAAATTATTCCGTGGAATATGAGGCTGTCCCATCCTGAGTTCTGGAATATGACACTGTGCTGTGATGGGTGCGAGAGCATGGTGCGGTTCCGTGCTTGGTCCTGGAATGCTAACCCTATGTAGTGCTGAGTCTTGGATATATGACTCTTCTGTTGAGTTGTGGAACACAAGCTGCGCTGTGCTATGATATGACACTGCGCTGTGCTGAGTCTTGGGACTCAACATTGAGCTACATGTGGAAGGTTGGGTAAAACAGACTGTAACGTATATTCTTGTGAAATACAAAATACCATCAAAATAAATGCGTCTATAAACTAAAGTGAAATGGTTGGTGCATCGGTTGCTTTGCAGGTGGCACAGGGGCTTTAACTAAACCAAAATGGAGCAAGCATCCCACATTATGAAAACACTAGTATTCTATGAATGAATATATAATATCCAATACATGTATTTGAAATACTGCCCATTCCTGCATGTTTGTCATACTCTAACACGCTACTTTGAAGGGTGTTAGAACAGTCCCTTCAGTGGTGAATATTAATATCCTGCCACTCCTCTGAGCACTTGGCATCCTGATTCATAATGGCCCTGATATGTATTTGATTAGTTGCCCATAAATACAGTACACTGCACACGCAGACCTCATAACTACTCGTGCATTGCACCCACGCAGTCTCTGTTAAAACCAACTATTTCCCTCATGACTTTCTGAGTTCTTCCCTGGGCGGTGAATAGAAGAGGTGCTCAGGAAACAGAGATCACAACATGCCTGCACGTACCTCCTGAACTCGAGGAAATTGTTTCCCCACCCCTCCGCCCCTCCGCCCCACTTCAGCCTCGAGATTTCCCCCTTCCTGCTTTCAGCGCATCAGCATGGAGTATCGACCTGCATGGAATCACTAAGACCTGAAGTAAATGTGCTGATTGTTTTCACCGCGGGTCCCCTCTCCTCTGAGCCCTGGCGGGCGGGCAGGCGGGTCACAGGGGGATCGGACGGGCAGAGGGGGATCGGACGGGCGGAGGGGGATCGAGCAGGCAGAGGGGGATCGGACGGGCGGAGGGGGATCGGATGGGTGGAGGGGGATTGGGGGAGGGGAAGTGACGTAGGCCCCCCCACCGGAGCCGGGCAGAAGGCCCTGCGGTGGTGTATCAAGCGGGAAGGCCAGACAGTGTATGTAACATGGGGGGGTCAAATGGAAGAGGGTTGAAGCTCACTACCTGGATTCATTCCTCCTCTCTAACTGAGCATCGGCGAAGGCCCTGACACTAGTCTGAGAAGGTATGAAAAATGAATTAGACAAAGACAAGGCAGATAGCACTGAAATGACTTGTGGTGGAATTCATTTACTTTATATAAAATGGACACTGAATATACTGCATCAGAAATTACTGTGTGTGTGTGAAGCTGACCCACACAGGGCAAATTACGTGATCTATATGCTTTATCATTGTAGCAGTTATGTATTTCCGCTCAATGTAAATATCTGAATATCATGTTCATGTGCATTGTGTGCCCATATTCTACAGTAAGAGCAAAAGAGCTTTATAGCTAGCGCCAGTTTGATTAAGTGCATTATTATCTCAGTTTCCTTCCTCAGAACCTAATATAACTTATGTCATTCACAAGTCACATCCCTGAGAAGTGAACAGGGATCGCATCTGCTCAAGTCTGAACCCCCGACCAGCAGTCAATTAATCTGTCAGCTGTTTTGGCCGAGACCGAAAATGACTAGAATAGAAGAAAGTCTTCTGCCAGAATGCAACAGAGAACATATCAGAGGTATTTCAGTAATATTTTCTATGAATGATCCCATCACAGCAGCTATATAACTCTTCTATACAACCTTCATAAGCAGGGTATACCTTCTGAAAAAGCTTTACATAAACATTCAGAAATGCATGGACATCGCTAACTACAAATATGGTGTGTTACGACATCACTGATACAGTAAGTAACATCTCCATGACATATAACATACCATAAATAGGACATAGAAAATGTTACCAAAATAACACTGGTACACACACTAAAGCCAAAGACCCCAAATTGCAACTCCAAAGAAATATCCAGACAAAAATGCAAACCTCTCTGATACCTATTTTGTGAACTACAGACAAAATATACACCGAGAAGCATAATAACAACGCATTACAAAAGTAATTCATCAATCATTTGCTGATTCATAAGGGCTATTTTGTGATAGCGGAAGATTGCGAAAAGTCCTTGCCACACCTGGGAAAAAGACTTGCAGGGCTTCCAGCAAACGGACCAGGGATACACACGTCAATCCCAGCAGAACTCACCCCCCCCCCCCAAAAAACACGATGTCTGCGCTGAAATAATCTTAAAGGTCAGCTTGTAGGTAAGATGGGGGAAACTCATGGCTGCTCTGTCTCAGAAGAAGACTTCCCCTGGGGAGCCTCAGCTTCACCGTTGTATAGGGAAGGAGGGAGAGCCGGGGAAGGAGACGGCGATGCGAGGAACCATGGGGCACATGGTTCAGTCTGGAGAGCCTCCTTACCGGGACAGAGAATGGCTTTTGAGGGACTGACAATGAGCAGCGAGCCTAGCGCTCTGCAACATAAGGACAAAGGCACTCCCAGGCATGGGAATACGACCACTAGCGAACGCGCTACAGTGTTCCGCAAAGTGGCTCTGAAAAAAAGCTTTGAAGAAGTCTGGTAAAAACAAAATGAAAAAAAAAACGAAAAACTCCTTTGACCTCCTGAAGATTTCCTGTTCTGTTATTCTCTTGAATCATGAGCCTTTTTTTCAGCTGTACAAAGGAAAGTTGCATAAATGTGTCGCTCACCTCCTCCATCACTTGTAAATGGCCATGCTAACAGCAGGACTATTGTCATTTGAAAGCCAGATCCACCTGTAGCACAGTCAGTCCTTTTGGCTTCAGCAGATGAAACAGTTAATTTTTAAAAAAAGAACAGTGAGCTCCCTGAAGCACCAGCAATGTCTGGACCAGCTGGAGCTAGCATTAGTATTGCTCAGACAGAGACTGTAATAAAATGTAACTGAATATAATGGCTAAGCGTTTAGAACATCTAGCTTGTGGCTGTGACATACGCCTTAAATAGAAATTATCTATTATTATTATTATATTACAGCTATTTTTAAATACAGTATTTGCCAAATCACCAATGGTTTTAAAGCACAACTGCAATAGGCTAGAAAACCGCAATTTTCTCTCATTTACAGAATCTTTTATCTGAATACAGAAATGCATAGTGACCGCTGAAATACTGCGTCTGCTTTTTCCCGCTTACAACACACAACACTGTCCTCTTGCAACACTGTCACAAATAGAGCTAAGTACGTATCTTTCCATCAATAAACATAAACCAAATGGAAAAGGATTTTTTATTCTCAGAAGGATTCTCATGCTTCATGCCTCCATGTGTGGCAATTCCTGTGAGGCTTCAAAAAGAACTCGGTGTTTCTATAGCACAGTACCTCTACCTGACTGTACGGTCTGTAGTGATATTATTGCTTTATTACAGGTAGCTGCCTCACTCTCTGCTGCTCAGGCTTGTGGGCCAGGGGAGGGGCTGCTTTCTAACACTCTTCCAGCCTATGAAAATTGCTGAATTGATCAGGTTTGCAACCGGATGGAAAAATAAATGTTTGTAATCTTCACAAGCCTGAATGTCACTTAAGTGACCAGCTGTTCTCAGCAGGGAAGGAAAGACAAGCGCCTAATGTACAAGAAATGTCTGGTTCCCAGTTCTTTCATTTATTTGTGATTTTACCTCAGCTCTTGACCTTAAGATCATGGTTGCACTTACTGTGCAGAATGGTCTCTTCAGCTTTAATTATTAGCCCCACGCAAAAGAGTTCCCAAGTGTTTGTAAGGAGGACATGTTACATGCTCAGTTCTTGCTCAAGTGTGGTCACACGTTTCGCTCATTGGAAACTAACACGCTTTTCATGCTACTCTTCTATAGCCTAATAGCATTCACATGTACCGTAAAAGCTTGTGCGTAGAAGCCCAACATCACCGTTCATCGGGAATTACGCATTATCTGTCAGTTGGGACTGCAAAACTCGAAGTGCTCATCATGGGAGGGTTTGCCATGTCCTTCTTTGTTTTATTTTCTGAGAAAAAAAAGAAAAAAAAAAATTTTTTTGAGGGGTGACTGGAATGTAAACATTAAATAAAGATTAAGATTAAATAAAAAAGGGGCTGATATTAGGACTTAATGTTAATTATTGAAGAAAGGCCTTAAGGCACATTCATGAGAGCCTTCGTGTCTCAGTGCAGTTGAATATCAGAGTGGCTCTCATCAATAATTAGATAGTTGTCCTAAGCGTGCAGACACAGGGAAAGCCACTATGCCACCTGAGGGCTATTAAACTATTTAAAGGGTACTTTATTAAACAGCTAAGCACACAACTATTCAAATGCGTGGTTATGAATTTAAAGTTTTACTGCACAAAGAGTTTGCATTGTACGGCGCGAGATTCCTCCCCTGAAGCGCGTGATGTAAATCAACCCAAACCGGCTCAGACAGCGAAGTGCACCGTGGCATTGGGAGCCAGCCAGCATCCATCAACTTTTCACCATTGCAAATGCAGTTTTCAAACAGCGGCTATTGAATCAAATGAAAGCAAACATGCCAGCTGATTGGCTCAATGCTAAATCGATCTGCGTCTTTGGCGTTTCAAAACAGACGCGCGCGTTTCGCACTTAAATGAATGTGGCTACCTTTAGGAGTCATAAATCGTACGTGGGCTGGATTCTCGCCCCTGTGTTTTCCGGCGGCGATCTGCGGCCTAGATTGAAATCCCCCCCCCCCCCCCCCCCGTGGCACCCCAGGCCCCACCGTCGCCAGCGCCTCGGGGCCGGATCGAGTCGGAAAACGCGCGGCCGTTCGCGGGTTTTTCGTTTGCCCGCCGCCGCGCGTCGGCCGACGCAGGCGCGCGGTGTCGCGGCGCATCTGCGTCAAAGCCGGGGAAAGTATCGACGGCTTGCCGCGAGCGATCTCCTCAGCGAGACGGTTTCGGCGGCGGCTGTTGCTAATCAAAATGTAACATGTCTGAGTAAATCTCATCAAGAGCTGCCATCTGCACTCCCGGGCCAGCGTGGGTAAACAAACCTGCCCGGGCACTGCTCGGCCGCGGTCAGAACCGCGCAGGAGCGGTCGAACGCGTTTTGCCTCTCGCCCGCAGAAAGGACCGATCGATGCCGCGGCCATCTATCTGTTTTCGTCATATGAGTTCTACCTCTCGCCCGTTTCTGACCTGCAAGTGTGTGATGGGTTCACCACGTGCACATGAGCTTCTCTACAATGGAAAATGAAATATGAAGCACCATTTAAAATGCTGAACGGTAAGATGCGTTATGCGCGAAGGAAACAAACTCAGTCAAAAACACCAGTGCTTGCTGGGAAAGTATTGACACCGCGCGTTGTGTTGTAAAGGCCCTACCAACAGCAGATATGATGAAGATCTGCAATGCAACACCAGATTGACGTCACAGAAAATTAATATATTGTGATTTTCATTTTTTTTTTAAACATAAAGATAGAATAGAAATATAAAAACTGAGCTACTGTGAAGGGGCATGTGGTGTCCATCATATTTTCAGTGAATGTTTTTATGCTTCTTTCTTATCACTTTTCAAAGTCGGCTGCACTACACTGACATTTTCACTTCACCACCACTGAAGATGAGCTAAGAGAGGGAACGCATACCAAAAAAATCTCCTTCATTCCTGTCAGTACATCAGACCCAATACATCAGATTCGATATCCATTACCTCCAACTCAGAGGAATTCTGAAACACTCTACCTTCTACATCTACATCTGTCTGAGGAAATGCACTGGGTTTCCTGCAGGCTCATGAAAGCGTTAGGACAATTATTCTTAGATAACTTTCCCACTAATCGGTAGAAAAGTTTTCATCAGACATAATCGTGGGCGGCATGGTGGTGCAGTGGGAAGGTCCTGGGTTTTTGTAACCAAACAATTCACGTGTGGTTAAAGTCCACATTCTCAGCTATTATTGCAGGGTATTTTTCATACATTTTGTATTCACCATGTATACATTACAGACATTTTTATACATAGTCTCCCCATTTCAGGGCATCAGAATGTTTGGGGCAAATTAATATTATAGAAGGGAAAGCAGTCATGTTTAGCACTTTGATGCATATCCTTTGCATACAATGACTGCTAGAAGTCTGTGACCCACATACATCACCAGGTCACCAGGCCATCTTCAGCTCCTGCTCATTTATAGTTCCTTTAAGCTTGTGCAACACATGTTCATTTGGATTCAGATCATGTGAATGACTCGGCCAGTCAAGAATTTTCCACTTTTTCAGCTATTTTAGATCTGCACTTTGACCACACATTAATTGTTAGATTAAAAATCTAAAATTGTGGAGTACAGAGCCAAATCAAGAAAATAAATATGTCTTTGTTCCAAACATTATGGAGCTCATAGTATACACACCATTGAGGCTATGAGTTGGTTTTGGCAAAAAAATTAACAACATTGACTTGACACCGTTCTTTGCCTGCCCGTCGGCCGCGGGCTCAGGTGGTTTTTCAGTGAGAATTCTCTTGTTCCTGTCTGAACTGAGATACCACCGCCCCGTGTTGGCCAGTGGATTGAGTAGGCGAACACACAAATGTGCAGCCAGGCCAGGGCCTTTGGCCTACTGGCAGAGGTTGCGCTGCTCCACCGTGTTTCTCCCAGGGGGAACGGGCCGCTGGCCAGTCGGATACGGTGACCTGTCTACCTGGCGTCGGCCTGAAATAAGAGGCCTGTAATGTTGATGAAGCCAACTGTCAGTCATGGTTCCCTGTTGACTGCACAAATCGCCATGTTTTCCCTCGCAGCAATGAAGGCGCAGAAGAGAGGAGAGCACTAAGGAATGCAATTGCATCATGCTGCACTATTAGATATTGTTTATAATGTAGCTGGCTGTGGCAACCATGTTAAGGCCAGTAATGTATTTTCAATGGCAGACTGAATTCTCTGTTCATTGGTATATACCATGCTATGTACAAAAAATACAGTACGAAGCAATATGAATTTGATCATTTCAAATCTCGTCTGTTTTATTATATCATATTGCACTGCAGTCTCTATCACTCGCTAATTTTTTTTGTTGCACTGAATTATGGTTCACACCAGTGAACCATCTTAACTAAATCAATGCCAATTAATCGTCTGAAATTCGCATCTGTTCACCTGCAAGTGAATGAAGTAAAATCTTTTCTTTAATCTATCCATACATCTCTCTGGTTTTCAGATATAGCACATCAGTTGCTTTTAATTGTTGCACAATGCTTATATGTACACTTTAGTGTACATATTACATCAGTTCTCCTGATAACATTCAGTTTACAGAAACACATAGGGTGATTCCCTTAACGTGTATTTTTCAACACAGACATTTATTTAACCTGTATAGTTCCTGGATGGTAAAGTCATTCTTAGTAGATTTGTGCACATTTTTGTAGAATTATGAGCATAGGCATACAGGGACCATAATCTACACCCTTAGTGCAACCACGTATGAAATTCAGTCATAACGGCATCTAAGACACTGGAATGTAGAGGCGCAATTGTTCATGTGGTGAGATTGATCATTGAATAACAAATTTTTAAAAATGTTACTCGTAATTATTCCAGACAACACATCCGTCACCCGTCAATTTTTGCAGCCGCTGAACTGATTGTTCCGCAATAAAGGACAAAAGTGAAATAAATGCTGAAATTCTTTAGCCGACATCACAAAGTGCAAAGAAGAATGGAACCGGTTCCTTACTTCGTTTAGCTGCAAACTCAGCTTCACCGTCGAAGCATAGGTTAAAATAGCATGGAAACAGCGCAAATCATAATCAGGAGGTAACCGACTGAGCCAGTACAGAACATTTTGTTTATTTATGTACGCCTGCTTTCAGCAAGCACAGCCAGGTTGTGGGGTGCATTTGGTCTGATTAATGGAGTTATTACCGTATGATTGCATTAGGAAGAGTGGCGGCTGCCTGCATCTCCAGAGCTGAGGCTGTGCCTCGTGTGCGAGCCGCTCCCTGTAGACGGGGGGGGGCGGCTGCACCTCCACCCTTCTCGCAGCGCACGGCTCCGCGAGGTGGAGAGGGAGGGAGGTGTGCACAATCCAATGGCACAAGACGGGGGGGGGGGGGGGGGCAAGGGCAGTAACCGCATTAGGGTTCAGTGCAGTCGCCTATGCTCCTTTCTGCTGTCATCACCGCTAATGCTAAAACATGCGCGGAACACGGGCAACTGCGCTCACTCAGGCACACGCGTGCCGAGACGTACAAAAACGCACACACAAAAATGTACGTACACACACAAGCGCAGATGTAAGTGTTCACACAAAATGAACACATGCGTGTGCACACACACACACACATACACATACAAGTACATACACAGAAACATAAACACACACACACACAAACACATGCACATGAGTGTTTCCACCCACAAATACACACAATTTCTCAGTCTCAAGAGGGCACTTACAACAAGTGCAATCAGTAAAAACACACTGTCAAAGGTCAATAAAAATTGCAGTGGGAGACAAACAGCCAAGTCAAATCCAGAATCAAATACCGGCAAGTCAGAGGACAGCATAGAATGTATACATGGAATATTTTAGACCTGAAGTAGCTGAGGATGGGGGGTGGGGACACATTGTATATAAGAAAGTATTGAGAAATGGCTGACTCCATACCTGGCCAATTACAGCATCAGTGGCACCTGGGTCCTGCTGAGCTGGGAGATGACAATCCATCTTGTGGAGCCTGCGTAGAAAGAAGAGGGGGCTGCTGGCGTACATCTTTCAGTCAACAACATGTGCTCTGAGAGCCACTGGCCCCAGAAGCACAGCAAAATCAAGCTGCCCTCCTGAATATGACGCAGCAGGTCATGTGAACCAGACACCCTCTTTAAACACAGACAGACACACACACACAGAAACATACCCTTCAGACAACCAGATGCGCACGCGTGGCCACAGCGCACGCACACACACACAGACCTTTTACAGACCCCACTCTTACGCCACCATAGATACTTACAAGCATGCAGTGTATTAGTTTTTCTCCAGACCTGATGTGACAGTGACAAATATCCAATATCTGTTGCATTACAAGCCAGCTACTGCATTCACTTCACTTAACAGAGCCTGCAGTGCAGTTATGGATTACATACCTTTTACACAAACTCCAATTAAATGGGGAGTATCACTGTATTTGCTTTGCTGCCTGTAATTGTACAGCAATGTGTAAAACTGATGCAGAATTATGAATGCCAATGTGAGAATGTATCTTAACTGAATCACATCTAAATCATATCTAAATAGATGACATGAAATTTTTTATGGAATTTCTGGCACCATTAGTTGATGTAAGAGGAAAGCAAAATTAAGCATTATATTTGTTTGCTGTGTTTCAATTAATCTAATAATGTATATGATTAAAATTTAAATAAAAAATGTATTATGCACCAAACGTATGGGAATAAGAAAACATAGAATATAAAACATCAGTGGTCTGACTGCACTCAAGAATTGGCATACATACGCTCTCCAGATTGACTTAAAATACAAGAAAAACATACATTTGTTCACCTGATATAATGTGCAACAGTGTCAGATCTGGCAAACAGCAATCCCAAATCAACGACTAAAGGTGTTTAGCCCATAACTAAAAATAAAAAATAGTGCAAGCAAATTAGCTAACAATGAACTAAAATACGAATTCCAAATACAGGGGATGATTCTTACGATTTACATTTATTGGCATTCGTTTGCACATTTGTGCAGGCAGAATACGAAAGAAACCCTCCTTTGATAATTTTTGAACTATCAACACCTAAATTTGGGTGCGGGATATAATGAAGAGAAATATAAATATATTAACCAAATAAACCCAAATCACACACTGCATGTTGTGAAAGCTAGCGTTTACTGTTATTTACACTGAAAAGTAATGTTTTTACTTTTTGTATCCCATATATAAACAAACCGACGAAAGAAGTTGACCGTGTTGCTTCAGATATGCTACGCTACTCTGTGCCAAAAAAAGCATATGTAGGTTACGAGTTAGGCTAAATATTATTACTGCGAAGAGGTCAAAAGTAGAAGTACTTGAAGGCCACAACATAATGGATATTTGGTAATGTATAATAGGCTACACAATCCGTGGGCTATCTTTTTATTCAAAATAGCTGAAAAAATACATTCACAAGGGAACTCCCGAGTTTTCTTTGAAATGGCTACAAAACAGTTTCAAATGCACAGTGGCGACCTCTGTCTCAAGACTTAATACCGTAGTGTTTTCAGCAAGCACAGGCGAAGGACGCCAGAAAAGATTCAGGTAGCCCATAATGTTTACTCGGTTTAACTGTTCCATTACATAACGCGCGTAATTTCGCAAGTTTAAAAAAAAAAAAATTCTAAATTTTATTTAAAAAGCATACTGTTTATCTTTTTCATTGCTATAGCGTACCAATACAACTCACTTTTGAAATATCTTCTAAGTCGACATCTCAGTTCGCACGCATTTTAAATGAACATATAATTGATGCGTAGGTAACTTGTAGGCTCCTTGCTTTATGAACTTAATCAAGTTCATGGAAGATGGCTTAATTTCAATTGCGTAAATCGCTGTGTGTTTTCTGCGTATATTATTAAATAATACACTGAAGATAGTGGGCCATTACCTCTCGAGAAAAACCATTTTGCTCGAATATGAGCTTCAAAAAGTGTTCAATGGTCTAGTGCCATCGGCTAGTGCGCATTCGCGTGAATGTCGTGAGACCGAGCTGCAAAAAACTACAAGTCCCAGACAACATAGCCATTAGCTTCCTGTTTTTATCATGTGATTTCACTCGTCTTTACCATGGCGGAAGTAGAGGTGCAGGTAAATGTTATATGCATGACAAATATAACTATAAATACGTTTATTTACTTGCCATATATATTTTCACTTTTGGCAACTCTTTTTCTTCCATGAGGCGATGTTTTCAAGTAAAAAACTAACATCGTTTGACCACTATCGTTAGCGTAGTGCACTGTATCTTTAGCAGTGCAGTGCAGTGCCAACGGGAAAAAATCTAAGTAGCTATCAGTTAGCTGGCCTCAAAGATTTGTTGTGCTGTAGCTACTACAGGCTGTAAAGTAAAGCAGAGTGCCTGTACAAAAGAGCTGCGATGGATGCTTCGTAGAAGCATTTAATTAGCTTGCCAGCTCTGCCAGCTATCTGTTTCTGCTGGCCATCATTCTTGATCTGCATGTGATATACTGGATTTGTTGTTTTGCATGGCTAGATAGGAATGAGAAGTTGTCAAGAAAGTAGTCAAACATGTAACAGTAGACTGACAGTTACTCCGTTCAATGGCTAACAGATGTAAGCTTGGGTGTTCTATATAGGCTATATCTACGTTGCACACATACACACTCGTCGTTAAATTTGTGGGGTTTTTTTTTTTTTTTTTACGCTGTGAAGATACAGGCCCATGCAACGCTGCATCTGCCATATCTTTCATTTGAATTAGATTGAATGACATACTCAGGTCCAAAGTTTGGTAAAGAGAGGAAATGGTTTGCATGGCATATACACAGTAACGTAACTCAGATGATTTTTCAGCGCGAGCGATAATTTGCTCAATGTGAATGAAGAAGGCAAACTATAAGACATCAGACATCTCCGACTCGGTCAGCACATTCATGAATTAATCACACATTCATTCATTAATCGGCTCCTTTCGCCAGTTGTCTGTTAGTTTTAATTATGTAAGACGTTGGCTGTGGATATGCGTTACATGCATATAGAAAGAGAAAACTATTTTTGTCATTCTGCTTTGAGGTTCTTAACCTTCAATTACATTTTAATGAGCTGCTCTTTTGAATATTTAGAGCCCTTTTTCATTTCTGCAACTACAAAAATCCCATGTTCAATGTAGTTTATGGAATAACAAAGATATGGTTACATTTTTTTTAATTCTAACGTGTGGAAAAGCACACAAAACTGGATGACTGAATAAATCACATATTCTTGATATCATCTGTTATGAAATAAAATTTAAATTATTTCCTCTTGTTTGTTTTTTCAGGGACGAAAGCCAAGTGAAGAATCAACAGATGACTCTGAGGTATAGAATATCTTTTTTCGCATGTACACTCATTACCTGTCTGTGATCTGTCATTTCGCTAAAACAGTGATGCCTGCTAATAGTTAATGGCTGTATAATTGTTAGGCATGTCCTAAGCCAAAGACAAAACAAACCATTATGTCTACTTCATCTGTCACATTTAATCTCAACCTTAAAAAGTATAGCCTTAGATTTTATTTTAAAGGCTGGTATAACATTGTTCTGGCATTCTGTATTATTATTTTCCATATGATGTCATAGATCAGTACTTGGTGAACACTTTTACATACTTAGCCAATCAGGAGACCGCTGCACATTTTTCGTGTTATCCTGAATATGCTTTGAAGAGATAAAGTAGGCTATGTAACACCTGAGAACTCAAAAACCAGTTTATTATTAAATTCACCCAGTTATTTCCTGGAAATTATGCATTTTCAAATGTTTGAATATATGAGCTTTACATTCTAATATATTGAATATACAATGCAGTGCATGAGTATTTAGGCAGTGACACACTTTTTGCTATTTGGACTGTACTCCAGCACATTGGATTTGAAATAAAACAATGGATACAAGGTTAAAGTGCAGACTGTCAGCTTTAATGTGGCGGTATTTACATTGATATTACGTGATCTGTTTAGGAATTACATCCCATGTTATACAGAATTAGAAAGCAAAAGTTATGAGGCAGTTGAGTGGTCATGTGTTTCTTGGCCAGCTGTGTATCTTTGCATCATTTGATTGTGCAAAAGACAGCTAACAAATGCATGTGGTCCTAATACCTTTCTTCTAAACAGCCAGTAAATCCTAGGCAAATCTTAGTTGAAGACCACATTCAGGTCAAGCCATTCTGTTCTTTTTGGTTTTTCTTCTTTGGGGGCCACAGACTGCAGAAACCTTTATTGAGGATGACCAGCAAATATTCTGCAAATTTAATCAGTATAAAACATTGAGGACAGTTGGCAAGAAATGTAAACAAGTACCAGCAGCTATGCTATATAGCTCAGACATTTTCAAGTCACCTCTGGTTGTCTTGCTGGTGTGAAAGGTCCAGTACTGTTTTTAAACAAAAAAATAAATGGCAGTCACTTTTAAGTTAGTTAATAGGTTGCTGGGCCACCATGTGTTCTGTGGCATAGTCTTCCAGTGTCTGGAATTTTGCTGGACGAAATTGATGCCATTCCTTCCCGACAGAGTCAGTCAGTTTTCACTTTAGTCATTGGAGGTAGAAAACCCTGTTGTAATTCCAAATTAATTCATTGATGCTTGATAGGGTTCAGACCTGTAGGCTGTGAGAGAGATTTTTGCACCTGTAAGTGCGGCAGTCTGTTTTACTTGTACGCAGGACATCAGTGGTTTGGTGGCTTGTTTCTGTCTGTCTTGCCGGTTCCTCGGGTGCGTGAACTTAGCAGACTGGGTAGATGGCTGAGCAGAAATGACATTAAGCGGCCTAATCCAAGGTCATGCCAGTTTGGCACATGGCTGAAAAGATTAGTGTATATCTAAGCATCTGTCAAAGCATGTATATGCAGACCTGTTCAGGCTATGACAATTTCAGTACTGTAGCCCACCAATAAGAAGCAAGGCTTGTCAAGGGATAGGCCTAAAGCATTTTATTTGTTCAGTTGCAGTTCTATCCTGTCAGGTTGAGTGGTTTTGAGGCTGTTTTTGCTTCTGTCCTTCTATGTCAGTGGTTCCCAACACTGTTCCTGGAGATCTACCATCCTGGTTTTCATTTCAACCCTAATTGAACACATGCGATTCTACTAATTAGCAGTTCAACGAGATCTGTTGCTGTTGAATCTGGTGTGTTTTGTTGTGGTTGGAGTGAAAACCTACAGGACTATGGATCTCTTGGAGCAGGATTAGTAACCACTGCTCTATGTTGTACTGTATGTTCCAGAACACATTGAGTTTTGTATTTGTGTTTTTTGTAGTGCCCTCTTTACAGTGTTTAATAATTATTGGTCGCCATCATTGCAATGAATGGGTCTTCTTTCATGTTAAACATTTTGAAGTTCAGATCTCAGATGTAATCAAATTTAATTGAAAACATGAAGGGCTATCTTTAGTTTCTTTGCATGTCTTTCCCAACAAGGAGGGTGTAAATGTCACCCTGTTCATTTCAAAGTCTTCCTTCAAGTCAAGACAGGCGTAAATTTTGCCTGCATCATTAAAATTTAAGTAAAAGTATTGATTTCATTTCATTTTCATCCTTGCTGAGTTCACTCTTGGCAGCTCTGTCTGTACAAGAAACCTCGCTGTTATTTGAGGTTTTGATTTCTCCATGTCAGCTCTAAATCAATGTTGGTAACTTTAACTGGTAAACACAATTTTCTTTATGTTTTCATGAAAGGCTGGACTGTGCATCTGATGACGATTTATTGATGTGCATAGTTTTGTTTAACGAAAGTTTACTTCCCCAGCATGTTAATTGTTTTGTTTTCATTGTTTTATTAACTGCTGTTCATTGTCAGAAGCTCATTGTCATTACACTAATATCCTGACAACCTGCCTAGTCTGGGCATAATTGAAGCTCATTTCACCTCACAAATCAGTACAGCTCTCTTGCTGTATTGTTTAGCATTACTACAAAGCTGCATTTAACTTCTATATCTTGTAGAAAACCAGTTATAATTATATGTGTGCTTGTGGTAGATTATGACTCAACTATTAGACTGAGAAGTGGGTAAATTGAAGTCAGAGTTTACACAATGTCTGTCTAATGTTGTTGACTGACCAGTCAACTAAACTGGTATGAGACCTGTCAAGATTATTATCACTGATGCAAAAGGAGAGCATTAAAAGGAATGAGTCATATTTTCTTCTGATAAAATAAAACTGAAACTAATATCCAAAATTGACAAAGGGGCACGTCCAGGCACTATCGCTCAAGTGTGGGAAAGGCCATGATGTTTGTTACAGCTATAGAAGATCAAGAACAAATCAAATTATTCGCAAAGGATTCCAAAGATAACGTTTCTGAAAAGGAGATCATTTGAAAAATTGTAGAATGTTGATGTAGAATGTAGAAAAAATAACAATAATAATGGAAAAAAATAATGTTACTGATAACAGTTTGCGTGTTGGGTAGATAACTGTTGGTTTTCCATAATTGGTGTTTACTGATTGGATCTGTTTTTCTAACTCATGTAAGTATGTAAGTTAGCCATAAGCTATAACTTACTCTGAAGAACAGCATTCATAAAATAACAAAAAACAGTATAATAACTCTGTCATATGGGCATGTGAATGTGAATGTGGTAGTGAAGTCCAAATATTATTCTAGACTGTTTCTTCCTTCTTTTACAGCAGGTATATGAAAGAGCAAATAAAATAATACATGTCAGGAGAAGATGGAACCTCTCATTTAGTGATACGGAGAATGGCATGTCAAGAAGACAGTGAGCAAACAATTCCCCCTCCTTAAAAACAACGCACGATAAATAAATAAACAACCTGCCTCGGAAATGAAATCTAGCCTCCTCGCTCTGCTCCGTGCCGCCAATCCGCGAGCAGAACCCTCCGCTCGCGCGCCCGAGAGCCTGTGATTGTCTGCATCCCGTGGAATCGCTACAAGCCTAGTTTGTTTAGTTATTTATTGCGGCGCGGCTTCCTGTGTGCGGTTCCGCCACTTCCATGGCGGTGGGGGGCGGTGGGGGGCTGTCAGCAGACAGACGGCCTGATGCAGCGCGGGAGATGTGGAGAGGTGCCCGGTGATTGTCCGTCGCTGATAGAAAAAGTGTTTTTTTTTTTTTTTTTCTTTCTCCGTGGGCCCTGCCAAAGGCACTCGTCTGGTCTTTTGCAGTATGGAAAGGCCCCGTGGTGTCATGAGAAACTTGCGTGGCCCACTGCAGGTCAAAATCAGATGAGACACGAAGGTGAAAACACACCTCTTTCTTCTTTTCCACACTAGTTACTCTGCCCGGTTTCCAGTTTTTCTTTTTACATTGAAAACATTTAAATGTATTGCCCCACGATGGCTGCCAGTATATCCAATTCCCACCCTAATTTGGAATGTCCAACTATTTGCACCTGCTGCTACATTCATGCGGGAACACTGCTGATTCGGGAGTGTGGACAACCACGGTTCTCCTGCTTCTTTTCACACTGCAGCCCACAACCAAGCTCACACAGAATTGCGTTGGAGGAAGACCTTTCATATGCAGCCTTAGCATAAATTCCATGAGCACCTGGTCAACTGGGGGGGGGTGATCAACTAGGGAGTAATGAAACGTGGCTCACTAACCGATTGCACCCTCCTGTACCCTGTGTGACGCAATTACCAAATGCACCTTGCCATATGGAGCTACCAGCCGCAGTTGGTGCTGGCATGGTCTGGATTTGATCCAGGTCCATTGGGCTCATCCGTGCACCGCAACATGGTGTCAGATGAGCCACCCAGCAGCCCCACTTCCGGAATTTCTGCCTTCCGCAGTAATGCCTGATCACATCCTACCATTTGAGGATCAACTGCTTTCGAGTTGGAACGTGAAGAATTGCATTTGCTTCTTTTTAATGACATGACTGGAATGAAACAGAGGTCTCTTCAGTAGAGATATATTTTAATGTTTGGAAACACTGTTTTATGGAAGGAGAGTATGGTGATGTTTTTAGTAAAAATAGCAAAAGAAGGAGAAGGAGCATCCTGCCAGTCACCCCCACAGCTTTGCAAAAAGGCGATTTAAAAAAGTCACACTTGCCCCCTGGGCTCCAATTAAAAGTGTTAGAAAGAATCGAATGACACTCGTCTACAACAGCAGGAGACCGCAAACGGCGACAAGGGAGGAAATCTTAGTGTTTGAAATTAAGGGATATGAAAGAGTCCTTTTTCCCCCTTTGGTAAAGACATTTTTACTCCTTTAATGGCTTTGTAGACCGTGACAAATGTCCAAGCATTAGAAATTTCATGTCTGGGAGAAACAGGAAATGGACATTGGGTTGAGTGGGAGCAGAGAAAATGCTATTGAAAATGAAACTTTTCTTCTTTTATTTGTTCTCCTCGCTGATCCGCACTTTGGCCACACATACATTTGGTGTTGCATGCAGCAGACACTGTACATGCTCTCGTAAATGGCTATCTCTGTCCAGCGTCTAAAAATGGAGTACAGCAAAACGGCATCCTGAGAAATCAAGCTACATGAACTGTAACCCATGGAAATTTTCTGAAAGTGTAATAGACACTGTGGTTTATGTTGAAGAGTACAGTGTCATCCCAGGAATGGAAACATTATTCATGCATTATGAACAAGGTTCTGAAAAGGTTCTGGCAATGCCATTCAGTGTTATTGCCTCCACTGCTACCCAGGGAAATGAAATGTGCTTGCATTGTGCGCGTAACGGGAGGGTTCTGTAATGAGCATGGTGTTCTGCGAGCTCCTTGACTCCTTGACCGGAAGGTTACTGGATCGATACCGAGAACTGGCAGTGTGACCAGGGGGAATGGGCATTCTTCTTCCAAATCTTATTTTTTTCTTAACCTTTAAAGGGGGAAATTGGACTGCTCTCTGTAAAATACTTAATCTATTTAACCCATTAAAACCCACTTAAAATCCAGGGCTTTTTATAAGAATCCGCCTGTCTTAAATTAACCCCTTTATCTAAAAAAAAAAAAAAAGAAACTATATAATGTACAGTACAGACATGGTTCAAAGCTTTAAATAAAGAGCACATTTGTACCAAAATGACCGTGTCCCCTGATCCTACGGGAGCCTCACTCAGTAAACAACACTGTACGGGTTATAGACCTGCACCTTAAATCAATGACTGATAAAAGCAATAATTTAAGACAATGTTATTGTTAGACGCCGGCATCTAATTTCATGGCCTTTGGGCTTTAAGAGTTTAACTCACTGATGATTTATCATGTGTGTCTACTTGATCTTGAAATGAATTTGAACTTTGGGTTTCGAAAATCACCCACCCCCCCGCCCATAGAACACCACTCAGTCATACGACTCTTTCCCACAGCTTTATTTTTTTTTAACGCTGACTGCCATCTGTGGTATATTCGGTATAAATTAAATGCCCAGATTGTCCAGATTAATTTCCTCTACTAGTGGCTGGTGTAGATGGCTGTGAGTTTATATGAATGCTTTGGTCTGTGAACAGCACTTCTTTTTCTTTATTAAAAAAGAGAACCCAATTTATTTTCCCAATTTGGACTACTGCCCAGTTGTTTTTGTAGGCCCAGCTCATTGCTACAGCTTACTCGGTCAATACGGGTAGCTCGGAAGAGCATGCTCTGACCTGCAGGACTGCGGCCGCTCGACTGACCGGAGGAGGGCGATCAGATGACGAAGAAGCAAATTGACCAAAAACGTCCCTCTCTCCATTGTCAGGAATGAAAAAAGTGGTGATTCTACAGTCAAGTATGCATTTGCCCAAACGGTTGCCTTGGTTAGGATTTTGGAACCCAGTGTATTAGCATGGTGCCGCCTAGCAGCCCCCTAGCCTCCTCTTGCAGGTAGCTTTTCACGCTCACTTTGTGCTTGTCCAGCTGTTTCCACAGCGAGTTGGAAGACATCTGAGTTTTTTGTGATTTGTGTATGATTTTCATTGATGGAATGGATTGAATATTAATACTACAAAAAAAACAACAGTCAAGTAAACTTTGTGCTTCCACACAAGTAAAACTTGAGCTTGCCCAGACTGCTCATTAGCTACAGTACTAGCTAGCCCAATTATCTCAATCCCATTTGTAACACAGTTCACCCTTAACAAAAAAAAACATCAAGTGTCATGCCAAGGAACGGTATATTTCTTCCACGGACATTGAGTCATATTGACTCAAATCTGTAACAGATACTACTACTCCCGTATCTGAACTGGTTCATTAAAATGAAAACACATGGATGTGTTTGGATGGCATTTAGAGACATGTTTGGCCATAGGGCCAAAAAGAACTTGGCTTCTGGTCTGTTACCTATTGTAAAGTTTGTGACTAAATAAGGTGCTGAGCATATATGCATGTCATTGGTCTGTTCTAGGAAGAAGACAGCGAAGAGGAGCCCAAGCTTAAATATGAGCGACTGGCCAATGGAGTGACAGAGATCCTGCAGAAGGATGCAGCCAGCTGCATGGCCGTACATGATAAGGTAAAGGCTGTTCCCTGGCTTTTTAAGGCTCTTCATGGCTCCATGCTTGGGCCAAGGAACAGGGGTTATTGATTCTGATATTCATGACCAGTCGGGACGTAATTAGACTCATTGATTACGCAGGAACTCAAATGTCACTCAGCTACTATCTTTAAAAGATTCTAGACTTTGCACCTCCAGGACCAAGAGTAAAAACTACAATTTTTCTGAGATAATTCCAGTGAGAAGCCAACTACAGTGGATGGCTAAAAGCCTGTTTTTAACAAATACTTTTGTAATGAGAAAATATAAAAACACAAAAAATATATAAGTGGCTGAGCTCATGAGTTTAAATTAACAGTCATAATAAATTAATAGTCAATTTGAATTGTTTTACATTTCTATGACGTTACAGTGAAAAATGTTCTACGAAGCAGGTTTTTCAGTTTCTTACAAGCTTCAGCCCAGCTTCAACACACGGGTTGATGGTCGATATCTCAGCTGTGTGACATTGAGCATTTTTTTTCTTAACTTCATTTCAAACGTAGCTGTGAGTTGCACAAATGGAACGTGGCCTTTTCTCTTCATGGATTGGTGTCCTCGCAACTATGCAAGGTTTCCTTGTAGTTGTCAATACTGATGTCGAGATACTCATCCGTCCCTGAAAAATGTCCTTATCCGTGTTCTACACAGGAGAACAGGAGCGCATTATGTACTGTACTCTGTTTGAACTCCAGCCCAGTTTACGAAACAACCCTAACCCTTGAGACAGGGGGTACAAAATCTCTGAGAAGAGAGTACATTTGACCAGCGCAGACACTGAAAACGCTCGGTGCGTGGATTTGTTCGCACAGCGTCAATGTGCGCGTTGTTCTGCTGTTTATCGATGCGGCTCATTCCTTTGTTTAAGGTCATCACACTCTACTCCATTGGCACAGGCTCACCCACAGGCTGTGATGGAACTTCCAGATATAAACAACGGCACACATTATTTTCATTTGGCGAAGGCCCTCGAAGCTGAACTCACCCTTAAGTCATTTTAAAATGCGTGATTCGTGTGGATAATGTACCTGCAGATATAGTGAGCAGACCTAGAGAGTTTTGAGTAAATATTCCAGTATTTACACATACAATGTAAAATACCTGGGTAGGTTAAATGAATAGTTACCAACAAATATTTTAACAAATAATGATTTCAGAAATGCCTTATAAAACTGAAAGTACAATTTGATCATTCCTTGCAAATGTACCTGTGCTTTTTAGCGGTTAATTTACTTCATAAATATATGCAGAGTATGTATAAATAAATAAAGGGATCAAATATACTATACAAGAGAAATACATTAGTTTTACTCCAGCACGATACTGTAACTTCGTAGCATATGATGAAAAAATAAGTCTCTGTTTTAAAAAGCCTAAGCTTTTTACCAAAACATGAAACAGTTTCTAACCAATTCTGTAGATGACCACATTAGTGCTTTGAGGCATTGGTTGTCTTCCTGGATACATAAGATTTCAGTTGACCATGCTGATGAATTCAGTCGGATGGCTCAGTATGTTTTTTTAAATTATGTATTTTCCAATCTGCAAATATTCAGCTAGGTGGATGCTAGCTACGTGGGTACATAATTCTGGTGATAATATGATTGCTTTATATTTTTTGAACATTTGTTACTGTATCGGTATATTTTTTTACATTGAATAATTAATATGCAGTGAGACATTTCCATAACAAGTCTACTCATATGGCCTGTTCCCACCATATTCAGAATTACATGGATTTTAAAGCCATATAGCTTTAAGCTCATTAACCTGAACAGAACAAACAAATACCAACTAGACTTTTAGTTGATAGCAATGTGGAATGAACTGCATTGCAGTGTGAAGGAGTCAGGACGTCCGTGGCTCCCAACGATAGTCTTCCTTTTTTTACATGTTGTTTAAAATTTTGGATGTATTTTTTTTTTTTTTTCAAACAGAGTTGACCAGGGGGTTATGCTTTCGCCCCATTTCGTCTGTATGTCTTTTAGCAGGATGTCTACGAAAGTTATGAACGGATTTGCATGAAACTTTGTCGAAAGCTTGGTCATGGGCAAAGGAAGAACTGGTCAACTTTTCACACCAGTTGGCCAAAGGGTGGGTGTGTCTGTGGGCGTGTGTCTGTGAGCGTGGCTTCTCACAAAAGGACATATTTATGAAGGCATGTAACACCATGAAACTTTGTGGGACTCTCAGCTGGGGCATGCTGGGGAACTGTTTTTCTGCCACTGAACAAATATATTACTAATCTGCCCCATGGTGTTGTAATAACTGACTAAAATTTCATACAGTCATGAAAATGCATGCATCGCCTGGTGTGAAGAGCGTGGAAGAAATTTTTTAAGTTAAGCGAATATCCGATGTGTAACGGGCATATCTTGACAGTTGCATAGTGTTGGCAGAGGGATGCGCTCGACTGAATGCCGTCTTTTAGTTACCCTTTTTATTCATTAATAGTGAACGGCCATATTACCTCTATCATAATCATTAGCAACATTTTTTTATACAGAAGTTACGTGTAAATAGGTACAAGAGGTTGTGTGTGTGAAAATGTACTAACCAAATGGATATGCACGCTGTTTAGGCTATAGGGCAGATGCTCGTCCATCTTCCTTTACGGGTCTAACAAGGCTACTACATGTACATCAGTACCGATTTACACTGTACTGGTATAAACATACCTTTCCTATTGCGAATCAAACAGACCCTCAGATGAAAACAGTCTGACTGATTAAGCATGGGAATGGTGTCTCAGACATATCAAATGAACTAATTTAGTTAACATTGTAATGGCAACAATTTTAAACATTGTCATAATAAATGTCTATTGTCATTAAGGATGGATTTTGTAGACATCCTCTGTGAATCAACTATGTCTCACAATCAAACATTTTCGAAATGTTTTGAAATAATCACTTATTGATATTAAATGAAATAGTATTGACATATCACCAACTTAAATAACACCTCATTTAGTAGTCAGTTTCACAAGTATTTCTAACTTAAGAAAAGCAGCATATCTTTTTATCATTTTGACTTTTCTCCTTCACCTATTTCCAGTCTTGGGCCTTTATTTGTTTTCATTTTTATTGTGTCTCTGGTCAGACCACAGTTTTTTTCCTTAGTTTTTCATTTTTTAAAGCATCACATTTTTCAGAAGGGCCTGTTTGCACTGGATGGCTAATCGCCATGGCACCGAGTGCATCCATGCAGGCCTGTGCAGCGGAATAGTCATACCTAGTTATGTCTCCACACCTGATGTTTTATTAACCACTATTGATTTTTTTTTTCTTTTTTTTTTTTTACCCAGGGGATTTCTCCCCCCATTTTTTTTTTCCCTTTCTTCCTTTTCCTTTCCTTCATGCTGAAAAAAGGCAACCTTGCGAGAGTGAAAGACATTGCGGGGCTGAATTTCCAATGAGCCTCTCTTCCCCTGTTTTCACTCCTCGTGCGCAAGTATCCCCCAATCTCCAACTCAACCCCCCCCCCAACGCCCCAACCCCCCCTCCCCAGTCCTCCGTTCAACCTTACAGTGACACACGGCCCCCTCTTCCAACCCCGTAAAACCCGCCAACACCCCCGTATTGCCCGTAATGTTGCCTCATACTTTAAGTGCCCGAATAGGAATTTCATTTGCGCGATTCCATTTTGTTAAATCCTTTTAAAACCCGCGCGGACTCGCAAGGTTGCCCCTCTTATTTATTTATTTTGTGTTATTTTATTTGGGGAGATTGCGGGGGCTCTGTTTGACATGCTCAGCTGTGCCTGTAAATATAAGCATTTCATTATAGACTGCACTGAAGCATGCTGTGGTGGCGCAGCGCTGAGCAAGGTAGGCAGTGTGGGGGCTCTGGGGGGGGGCGGGGGGGAGGGGGGGGTAAGTGTGCGGTGGGTTGCACAGTTAATCTAATGCCAAAAAGCCTCCCCCTGCCCCTTTTTAATTTCTCCTCCCTAAAGCCCTCCCTGCTGGGAGCTGAGTGGACAGCGCTGTGATCCCGGGCCGTTCGCCCACGCAGGTGGCGGCCCGCTGGAAGAGGAATCGGGCCCGCGGCCTGAGCTTCGCATCGCTGTTCAACTTTGTCATAAACAGTATATAACCGTTTTTTTTTTTCTTTTTTTCTCTGCCCGTGCGGTAGATTTACGATGCGAGATTCACTATTTACAATTTAAAGCTTCCCCTTTATAAATTTATGGCGTCCTTCCTTCCACCAGTCTACTGTGGCCTGTTCTTAGTTTAACTAAGCGTGAAGCATCTCTCTCTCTCTCTCTCTCTCTCTCTCTCGCCAGGACATGCCTATCCAGTACCTGGGAGCAGATATATATGCTGGAATTTCATAATAAATAGAGCTTAATGTACCACCCTAGACGCACAGCTGTGGTGGTATCACGATGTTTGGAAAGTGATTAGATTTTTTTAAAAATTTTATTTAGTACAATTAAAATACAAAACGGAAACAGAAGAGACCCAAAAACAGTGAAATAGTGCAGGGAGAGGCAAGAAACCCGAGGGGCTTATACATGGCCTCACCCTAAATAAAACGACAACTCAACAAAAACGTACAAAAATAGAATAGAGCATAAATAAATAAGAAATGTTGTTACAGAAATATTTCCTTTGCATTGCGTGCCTGCGGGTGTCCTGGAGGTCGAGCCGGATTGTTTAGGCTTCAGAGGCTTGCAGGAAGTTTGGAGAAAGGAGGGCATCGGTCGGATGGATCGTAGAATTGTTGGCTCGAGGAGTAACTTTGCATCCAAGGCACGGGAGAAGCCCGGCCTGTGTATTTCTTAAATGCACAGCCCACTGCATCAAGATATATTTCTTTTGCTAGGCATGGAAGTGTCAAAAGCAGGTTGTGGACAGGTACGGATGGATATTCCGCACTTGAAATTTGAAAGGTATATTTGCAGTCACTGGCGCAGTCATTGCAGGGGTTTTTTAAATGTTTCTTTTACATTGCGTTCTACAACTTAAGGCAATCAAAATATTTACCAAATATCTTTTACGTTTATCTTTTACTTTTTTCTTTGTATGAAAGTATGAAACAAAAATAGCTCCGTGTTCCCTCTCTCTCTCTCTCTCTCTCTCACACACACACACACTCTCTCTCTCTCACACACAGACACACACACTCTCTCACACTCACACACATGCTGTATCTCTCACACACTCTTACACTCACACGCACACGCACACACACATACGCACACAAACTCTCTCTCTCTCACACATACACACACACACACACACAGGGAGGGGGAACCACAGTCTGGAATGGAAAAATAATAGAGTGAAACGGGATGGCAGCAGACGGGAAGGAGGAGAAAATGGAGAGTCGCTGGTGGCGCGTGGAGGAGGCCAGCCTGCGCCGCATTTATTATGTTTAAGCATTTAGAATAGTCCAAAACGCCATTTCACACTGCTGTGTTTTTAATAAATAGGGCTTCCCCCTGCAATTTCACAGTTTTTGCTCTGGAGGCCACCCCAGCCCCCCAAAACCACCCCCGCCTACCCCCCCCAACCCCCCCCCCCTTGCCCGAGACTGGCAGAGTGCATTTTTAATTCCCTGGCCCAGTCCGTCAGTACTGCGCACACACAATGTAGCCTGTGCGCACACGTACAAACGCCGCTCACTGTCTGCTGGACCAGTGCGCCCAATGCCTCATGCGGGCTTCTGACTCGCACCATGGAGAGTGGAGTGGGGTTTTGTCAGTGTGATCTGTGAGCCGCTCAGATGCAAGTCACTAGTAAACCCCTTGGTCTTGAAGGGTCACAGTCACAGCTTTACTGGGGAAAGGGTCCATCTTGGTCTGAACCTGATACGCACGGGTGTCACACTTGTGTTTGGGTGAATTGTGTGAGTGTGTATTTAGAGGTAAATTTGTATTTATCTTTTCCTGAGAGATAATTGTATTTATATTATAAATTTTATTATATTTTGTTCCAGTCAGATTTTAGTATGCAGGTTGTTTTGCTTGTCACTTGCTTAGAGGTGCTTTTTCAATCTTCAGTTTTTTCTGAACCTGCGGTTGCATTTTCCCTTTTCTATCAATATCCGAACCTCAGTAAAGGTCTGGTTCCTCTCCTCTTTCCTCCTCAGTTTCTGGCGCTGGGCACACACTTTGGGAAGGTCTTCCTGCTGGATGTTCAAGGGAATGTCATTCAGAAGTATGATATTGTAAGTATGCGCCTCACACTCATCTCCATTTGTAGAGCCTGACCACTTTCCCAGTGCAGGACTCTGAGACGGAGACGCTGTTGACAAGAACAACCACCGGGGTAAATCAGCTATTCAGTGGCTAGAATTTCCTTCTACATATCTCCGGGATTCTTAAGCTAATAGCTACAGTTAAGTAATTAGGACTTCTGAGGAATAATTCCCAGAAATCAGTGTGCTGGTAAATGCTGCATGAGACACAAAGATATTTATGATAACAGCGAAAGCCGCAGTACTGACCACACAGCCGCGCGCGCCTGCGTGGATACTGCCAGCAAAACACGAGGCACCCCGGACGCGTTCTGGAGTCGTGACCCGAGTCTGCTCCGTGCCGGAGACCTCCAGTCAACACCTCCTTGCCTTTGCTGAAGACTGTGTTGTGCGCCCTGCTGACACACGCTGATATCAATGCTAATTGAGCTCGATACTGAATTAACGTCTCAAATTTAATTAGCGTTAGCAGGCCTGCCGGGCCGACAGTGATTTATGCCTTCATCCACGGATACCCATTAAACCGTAATAGTTTTAGGTTAGCTTTTAATCTCTTTGAATAAACTCGGCTATCGTTGGAAGGATGCGTTGATGTAATGATGTGAAAAGCTTTTGCTTTCTTTATTATTAGGGCCCCTGACATTGCTAATTGTTTGTTTATTTATTTATCTTTTTTAATCATAAATCCTGCCTTTTGGTCTAGATACTTGAAAACAAGCTTGCTGGATTTCTCTCAAGAACAACACAGATAGAAGTCTAGAAGTGATAATGTCCATCATATAGAATTGTCTGACATTTTTGGAAAAAACATTCTCCTAAAGACCTGCTTGACATATCAACATGGAACTTTTAATGATTTGTTCTTTCATGGCTTCAAGGTGGATGTTTCTGTTCGGCCCCCCGTAATGGCTGCTTGCGTGTTTTATAATGAATATTTCAGGTATAAATGTATGCCATAGGTGGATTTTAGCTGCTTCTCTTACCTGTTGATTTTGTAGATTCAGGGCTGAAATTAAGAACCACTTAAGTCTCACTCATCACGTGAGTCTGCACTGAATCTGCAGAGTCAGTCACCTTATAAAAGTGATTACAAATGTAAAGTAACCTTTTTCGGAAACTGTTGCTGTAGTGTATTAAAAAATGTGATAAATGTTTTGCCTTACGGCTTTAAAAAAATTTTTACAGTGCAAGTTCACTGCAATAAAGAGTAAAAATGATTGAAATGGAACTTTGTACCTTGAATAGCAGGTATGAGGAAGCCCCGTGGGGGCGCACATGAGACTCCACTCAACTCAGAATTGATTTCCCCTTTAATTTCTTAATTGCATCCACCAACAATAAAGGAGAGGAAGGGATTGAATTTCTCCTGAGCAGTGACAGCATGCAAGGCAGCCCCCCCGTTGGCCTGTCACAACGCCTCCGACCCCTGCCGTCGCCTGAGCAACGGCCCCCTCCCTAGACGTACAGCGCATTAGAGTGGCTCTTTGAACCACCGTGAATCACCTCCCCAATTCCCCCCCCCCACCCCACCCAGGGTGACCTCAGAAACAGCTTTTTACACTTTTAATGCAGGGGGGCAGCTCACACCAGCCACGGTTTAAAAGGTTTCCTACTAGTTTTTAAAAAACTGTCACCTTTCTCTCTCCCCACAAACGCCCGTGTCCGGATGATAATGGAACCGCGTCCAGACCGCGTAGCCTTTCGGTTGCTGACTTTGTTTGCCGGTTCATTCGGTCTGCCGTTTTCTGTACCGTTGCGAATTGCGCCATTTTTGTTTGTCCTCATCTTTGCCAAGTTCTAATGCAACTCAGACGCAAGACACCCGCCACATTCTTTTTAGTGTGTGTCTGTCAATTGTCTGTTTTTTTTTTTTTTACACAGGGATGATTGCAAACCCACTAACGGATTATTGATAATAAAAAATAACTTTATTTATTTAGTGCTTTTCTTAGAGTATACTCAGAGTACATTTGATGATAATGAAAAAAAATCTAAGCATGCAAACAATGGGGGGGGGAAAGTTCACTTTGATTGATCCAAGGTTCAGCGTGTTCAATTTGACCTCATGTGTGCTATGGTTAATCGCTCTGTGACTGCGTTGATGGCCCTGATAGATTTACTTGAGATAACTACACCATGTTGTTATTAGGTCTCTCCTGCACCAGCACATTTTTGGAGACAAGAACTTCAGAACTTGTCTCATTGCCCAAGTCTGGACAGGTTGAGTGTGCAGAATATACCGTCTTTATGTATATAAACTCAAAATATATAATCTTTCTCCTGAGCATCTCTGTAGAGTAATGCTTTTTTGAGACATTTCAAAGCCGCCATATTTTACACAGAAGAAAGTTTACAAGTTTGTAGTTTACAGGAATGGTGTTCTCTATCGTTTGCCTGCTCAGATAAATGTGCAACATACTTTTACTATTGCAAATTTGATAAAGATCATTGTTGTGGGCTGTGTCTGGTGGGGTGTAGCAGTTATGTTTAAGTGTGAAGGTCATTTTTTTGCAGGTGGTGTGTCTGTGGGTTGTGATGAGTTGCTTGTACATGCGTGCCTAAGTGCACGCGTGTTTGACACTCCCTCCTTCCTCTCTCAGCAGAGTGCTGTGAAAGTCAACCAGATCAGTCTGGACGAGTTCGGCGAACACGTGGGCGTCTGCTCTGAAGATGGCCAGGTAACCAAGCCCCCCTTACAAGCAGCGAGGAGACCCTTTTACTAAAGACTGCTCAGCTTGCCCTGACAGAAATACGGTTCAGCGCTGTCTCACTGCTGCACCCCACACTCGGGCATAAATCCCCCTCACATTCCATTTTTCTTCTCCATCTGGAGCAGCATGGTCAGCTCTCTCATGCCCCCTAGTGGCATGTAAAAAAATAATTTCCCGTAATATTCTTTACCTGTGGCTTTGTGGTGGTCTTCTGTGTAGCACAGTTTTGGTGGTCGTCTTCATAGAATGACAATTTTTGAAAGCGGATAATGCAAAGTCCCTGACCTGTTCAGATCACAGTTAACCTCTTTGAGGAGGAATCGATCCAGGCTCAATAACTGCTTACCTCTCTGTCCCTTTTAATGTGAATTCCACAGAGGGTGTTTTTAATTAACGCCGTTCTGAGTAAAACTGCTGCCAGGTGTGCAGTACGCTTTTATCCCCAGTCATCTTCTGGTTGCTTATGTCCATAAATGTGCCCCTCATCGTTTTCCTCTCAAAAATGTGGTGACCCTTGTTGGGACGGGGGTGGAGGTGGTGACAGATGTCATCCTTGGAGAGCCCCATCCCGCTACCGCAAAATGGAAAACGGGAACTACATTGCAGTCAGTGATAGTGGTTCAAGATTATTCTTTCCCAGAATTCCATTCGGCCGCTCATTTTGCTTTGCATGGAGACATACAGGAAGCCCCAAGAGAATAATATTAATCTAATTATATCAGGCTCTATGAATATTTATTAGTATTTTATTATTATGTTATATTATCTTCTATAGACCCTAGTGAAAATTTCAGTTAAAGTTTCTCTTGGCTATGCATCACCTATTACATAAATGGCGCATATTTTGATTTCACTCTGGATCCATTGTAAGACTATTATTTGTCCTTGATAAGCTTCATGAACAATAGAACTGCAGTTATCTATGGTGCATTCTACTGGTTTCAAAATAACGTATAGTAGTTTATATTTGATGAGCATATTCTAATTGTCTGCTGGGAAAATACAGTCACTTCAGGCGGTTTAGAGTTAGGTCCTGGTTCCTGGTCCACTGAGACCACTGAGTCCAGTGAGTCCACTGAACTGGTAATCTCCTACTCCACTATAAAAAAAAAATATCCAGAGAAATTCCAAGGCATGTATTTATAAAGCACTACTATGTTCTCCCTGTTTCAATTGCTCAATTTATGTGTATTTGGGCTCTGAGCCACTCAGAAGCCCCTTCAATACAGTTTTCTAGAAATGATTGCTTGTTTTGTAAATGTAATAAAACTCTGAGAAGGTTCTCCATCCTGATAGTGTTGTATGTGCATTGCTAGCACGTATCTGCTAATGCCATCGTGTTCCGGGGCCTGTGAGATTTATCGTAGGTTTACACTTGCACAGTAAATGTGCATATTCAGCAGCTGAGTTGTATAGCCATTCATTCAGGATCAAGACACAACCTCCTTTTTAAGTCATTAATGGAACGGTTATTAGCTGTCTTTCTCTTAGAGTATCGGAATCGTTTCCGTATTATCTCATTATTACTGATGATTGTCTGTTTCTGCTCATTCGTACATACATTTACATTTCTAATTATTGTACAACTTTATTGACATAGTCAGTAATTAGGCACATAGTGCCTTGAATATCTACAGCTAAAATATCACTTTCCAAAGGTATGGTATTCGCAAGGAAGCAAGGTCAACATTCTATATTTGGGTTTTCATCTTAAGCGTCATTATTTGGCTAACCCAGTCTTCCTTAATGGATTGATTGTTATATTGTGAAAACTTATCATTTGTTTACAGGAAACTGTCCATCCACATACTGTACACCAAGTGGATGTCATCGGACATTTGTTCAAGAGAAAGCTAATATATGTCATCATTTCTTCCATTATCAGAAACTTCTAGTCCACTCAATAATTTTTGGATTATGATTGGTTTCTGTTAACTAATTGTTAGCCTGTCAGTCAGGGCCAATGACCTTGCTCTGAGTTCAGCAAGAGCTGAGAGACACTTAGTGGTTATCAGCTGAACTGCTGGCTGCCAGTCGGGTTGTGGAAAATGCAAGAGCCTTCTACTGCCACAGCCTCCTTTCCTCAGAGGGGGGAGTTGTGCCGTGTTATCTCACACGAATCATCATTTTGCATACAAAATGACAAGATTTATTTCTTCAGGAGTCCCTCTCGTGCCAGTTGAGTTGATCCTGACAAGGCCACTCAATGTGGAGTTTATCACTGAAGAAGACTCCCTCGTCTTTTTAAAAAAAAATTTTTTTTTTTACCTTTTTTTAAGAAAAGCTCCCCGTGTTCCTACACATCTGCCTCCCATTGATATCCCCTCTATTGATCGCGCCTCGGCTGTTATCTGGTTCTCCCCGCCGATTATCGCTACGCGCGTAGGATCGCGCGGCCCGGATGTTCGGCCCCGGTATCTCTCCCCAGAATCACGCCCGGCTGGTAAAAAAAAAAAAAAAAAAAACACGATCTTGTCTCCTCTTGGAAATGGCGGCACCAATTAAAATCGATGCCTCCTTCACTGTTCGCCCGTGTCCGCCGCGGTCTGCTGTGAACCTGAAGCTTCCCGCTAAAGAGCAGATCTCGCAGATAGCCCCCCCCCCCCCCAAAAAAAAAAAAAAAAAATGTAAGTAAGCAGTTTGAGAGGAGGACTTTAGGAGCGCGGCTCGCCTGGTTTCCTTTTCATCATCATCACACGCAGGAAACAGTGGATGTAGCCGCGCTAATAGCGGCTTGGCCTCCGGGCGAGCCAAACGAACGCGAAAAGATCTGAACCCCCGCGGCCGCGAAACCGCGCAGTTCATGGAAGCGACCCGGAGACTGTAAGTACTGGCCCTGAAGAAAGGCGGTAATGCAATCAAGGCCCCTCTCTTTTGGGGGGGGGGGGGGGGGGGGTCAAATAATAGGCTGTGATCCTTTTGAGACGCTGGATGTTTGTAATGAAAGTAAATGTCCGTCTCGGTGAATGGGGATTGTAAGCTCATTGAGCTACAGGGGAAAGGGGTACACAAACCAGGATTGTCGCAAGAATGTCCGTCTGTCTTTGCAATGCGCGCTAACAATTAGCCTCTGTGACCCCGCTCGCCGGAGGTTTTTTTGTACTGTGTCTTACCGCGTTTTTTGTAACGTGTGCGCGGAAACGATGAAAAGCATCTGCCGCCTCATTGTAGGTGGCTTCCAGCTCCGTTGAGAGATGAATGGTTTTTCTTGGCACATTACCTATCTTCTACCTCCAAGCTTAACTTGAATTAAATCTTGACAATAAGCAAAGTAAAAAAAAAATGAAAAATAAAAAAAAACAAATGAATCAATGAAGTTCTGGGATGCGCTTCTTGGAATTTTGATGGTTTTAGTTGAATGCAAGTCGTCCTTGAAACGGACATAACAAAAAAATCACATTTCTCACAAATTTCTATGCCTTGAATTGTTTATAGAGCTATCAGTGAAACAGCCGGCCACAGTTTATTTCTATGGCACCCTTTTCAATGAATTTTCAATGAACTTCATTGAAAACCACAAGACGTTAAGTCCAATCACATCCCAATTACGTTGTCTGTATATTGGGTCTAATTAGTCCAATACGGTTAATTAGTCTGAGGAGATCCAGCCTGTCTAATTACACTCAATTTAATTCAGCTTGGTCATGGGAACCGAACCAAATCCAATTTCCAGGGTAGATGATCATAGCCTGAAAACATTGACATTGAAGAGCAGGAGATGAGGATGTTTGCTTGGTTACGAGTGCGGTAATGGAAAGTGCACTTAGGGTATTTCTCTGACAAAAAAAGTGAGTCCCCTAAATCACCTTCCTGTTACATTTGTACATCTATGTCTCAGAAGCTTAATCTAAACAGATTTTTTCTAATGAGTAAAAGAAGGTCCTATGGCGTGAGGGAATTTTGTAGCATCTCATCTGATTACGTTACTTAATTGATACTGCTTAAGTAGTACAGTTCCCTGGAGTTTAACTGAAGAAATGTTGTATTAGTTTTGCTGTTATGTAGTTCTGAGGACTTCCTCAGCAACCATAAATATGTTATTTGACATAGTATCTGCAGTAGAACAATAAAAAAATGTCATCTAATCAAATAGGACTGACCCAGGGAACAGTGAGGGATAATCAAGTCTACGGAGGCCTACAGCCTTTTGTACCATCGTACCTCTCCTACACTTTTAATTGTCTCTGATATGTCCTAAATAGCATTTCTGTAGATATTAACACTGTATCATCATTGTTGTGTGTTTTAAGGACAGCAGCTCAATCACAAACTGCACTGTCCTGCACTAGGGATGGACATGTACCTTTAAGAATGGTACCAGGGAACACGTCTGTGATCACCTTGTTCCATCCAAAGTCCTGGGTTTGAAATGGATCATTTTTCACGCGTAGCTTTGCCATGGTCGCATCAAGATTTTCAGGCTCTGGTTTGAACCTCTTTTTTTTTAGTACCCCTAATTGTTGAGACCTTCCCCCGAATAGCAGATCCTGTTTTGAAAGCCATTTTTACGTTCCTTCAGACAGCAAAACACAACATTTTGAAAATGTGTCATTTACAGAGGAGGCACTTACGGGGATGTGCTTTTCCTGTTTACCTCTGGTAAGGGGGCCTTCAGGGAAAGAGCCTCAAACCATGCCCCCCCCTGCAATAAATTCTGTGAGCTTCTTATTGTCACCAGTCACTCAGAGGAGCTTCATTTTTTTGGGTTATGTGGATGGCAGGGTCAGGAATTGGTGTGTCTAGCCATGCGCCATTCAGGATGTGGCTGGTGAAATGAGCCACATGCTAGCTTTAGCCATTTCCTCTTTTGTTTTGGTTTCAGGGATATGCTGAGTGTCCCCCTCCCAGCTGTGACTGGAGTGGGGGATTGCTTTGGAGTGGCTGTCCCCCTCAATGACATCACATCTGTCTGCACCCACTCCGTTTACTTCCATTAGAGACAATGACAAAAAAAAAAAAAAACGCAAAAGTGTGAATGTATGGCGATATAAAACTGTATCAGGAAAGGATTGTGTAGTAATAAGCACATGCTTACATGATTCATATCATGATTATTCATATGCAGATGAAGTGTCCTCCTTTGTCTCATCGCAGTGCGAGCCCGACTCGCAGGCTGCGATGCGATGAGAGTTGCCGCCTGACGTCATGTGATTGCCTGTGCTCTCTCGATTCGATGGCGATGCGATGAGAGTTGCCGCCTGACGTCATGTGATTGCCTGTGCTCTCTCGATTCGATGGCGATGCGATGAGAGTTGCCGCCTGACGTCATGTGATTGCCTGTGCTCTCTCGATTCTGAGCGCTGAGATACGATTGGTTATTCCAAATTGGGAGAAAAAAATGTATAAAATGATGACAACGAATACTAATATTGATCTCTGTGGATGATTTAGATGGTCTTGCTGAGATTAAGCCATCCGCGCCTGAGGTTACTCTTAGCATGCCTTCTCTGCTCTGAACTCACCCTCATCTCTGTCTTCCTCTGTCACGTTGGCAGGTGCTGGTGTTTGGGCTCTGCTCTCAGACGGAGTTCGACATGCACTTTGACTGCCCCATCAAGGTGAGTGACGAGAGAGAAGCCACCACTCGGACAGAACTGACAAGGCCGTTTAAAAACGTCTTTCAGGAGAAGCATTAATGCGCACTGGCGGTTTTACTCCCTCCGATCCTCATATCTTCCTGACACCCGGTGGAAAAAAAGTTTAAGTATTTTTATATTTTGACATAATGCAAGTATCTTGGATGACAAAAAGATGATGCAAAAATAGTCTTTATTTTTATTTTTTTGAATGCCTCTTGTAGCGTAGAGACTGGAAACTGGAGACGCATACCCCCTACACAGGTCAAAATGAATTTCCGGGGCTTGGGACGTCAACATATTATGAATGGAACACAACTTGTACTGTGGTCGGAAATTTCTGGAACCAAAGAGGGCGATTACCTGTCACTTATTCAAAGATTACTTACAAAGTACGATACTGTTGGGTGTCAGGTATTACCTGCTACTTTTTTATTTTGGTGAAGCCCCTTCAGGGTCATGGTAAGCTTGATTAGCCTGTTATTTTGCTGCTGTTTTCAAATTAGCTGTAATAAGGCCAAATAATAAGGTAATTAGCAATCACGCGCAGCGCTCTCTGAAGGACCTTTCCGATGTAGTGTGATAGGCACCTCTGAGAGACTGGAAGGTGATGGGTGGGCCACGCGCAGGCCGAGCACGAAGCCTTACCGCTGAGAGTGGATCAGGCGGCTCAGACAAGCGTCTGCGCGTCACGGGCGCCAGCAGCACACAAAGATGCCCATCAATAAAACATGAAACCGTATTCCTGGTCGAAGAAAGTTAGGAAGGGAAGGAGTGATAAAGTCTGTTTATAACTACGAAATACAGGCATGATGCACCCCCCACACACACACACACACACACACACACACGCACGCGTGCACACTCACGGCCCCTCCCCCCGTGCTGGCACAGCGATCTGACAATGGCTCATCCCTATATTATTCACTTATACCCCCACCCCTGAGGTCACATCTCTTAACATTATAGATCGGATTACGCGCCCCCCCCCCCCGTTCGCTCCTGTCGCAGCTGGTTTGTAGTTTCGACGCCGAGCGTGCGGTGAGAGGGCCGCTCGCTCGGCAGCGCTGTGGATAAATTCCCTATCGATCCCACGTCTGCTTTCCCTAATAGAGCGCACAGGAATTCCTGAAATTCGTGGCTTCGTTTATCTTATAATACATGTTTGGGATTGTGGGAAAAGCCATATTTGAGTTGTGAACAGAAGGTAGTCTATACCAGTGTGCAATAGAATTCTGCGAATGGCTCCTTATGGAAGTGAAGACAATGAAGTGAAAGTCTCTAAGAAGAGATAATAGGTCCAAAGCACTCAATAAAGAGATGCCTACATTAAAATTACTTTATCATCAGACCATAACTGCAAATGTCTTTTCTTTCCACTTATAACATTTTGAGTCTTTCTCCTGATGATCCTCTCTGCTGCGTGTTGTCAATGCTCTGCACTTCCTGGAGAAATGAGGTGCCCAAAACTGGTGACCAGTGTGCTCCTCTGTCCCGCAGGCCGTGGCCCTGCACCCTCAGTTCGGCAGGCCCAGCAGCAAGCAGTTTGTCACGGGAGGCAACAAGGTGAGTGAGAGTGCTTCGGGGGAAATGTCATTGCTCTAATTCCTCGCACCGTTTCAAAGATACTAGCCGTTAGCCATTACCTGGCTGCTTGTTGTGTGATGGTGCTAAAGTAGCAGCGTTGGTCATTATTATGTGAAGATTTATGTGGCTGATGAAGTTTACTTCTGGTTGTCTGTAGCTCATTGCTCGTTACTTTACGTTGCTGCCATTAACCAGAATTACTTATGTTGAGGTACAGTTGCAACATTTCTCAGAAAATTCTCAAATTATGTGTTTATTTGCACGGCCACCTGCCAACCGACATTGAGGTTTGAAGTTGAACAAGCTGGAGGAGCTCAGGTCTGTTTACGTCTTACAGCAGCCAGGTTCAAACCGAGGAGGCGGAGTCAGGCAGGCAGGAAGTGGGCGGTGTGTTTGCACGGGCGGGGAAGCTGGAAGACGCTTGCGTTGCGTTGCGCTGGCTCGGGGGGGAGGGCGTCCGTCTTACGGCCCTCAGACACAATTTTGTCCTGTGAAGAAAGAGCCTTCGAGGTTAAGTTATTCGCCGGCTGATGTAGCGGGGACGCCGGCCAAGCAATTTGCAGGGGGCGGGAGGGGCGGGGCCGCCCGTCCCCCTTTAAGCCCGCGCTGATTGTAATTGCCCCCGCGGGCCGGACCAAGGACGGCGGGATTGAAGGTCAGACAGAGAGAGGCGCTCTGGCAGTCGTGCCCTGTCAGCCCCTCGCCGTCGCCAGTGTCAGTAAGCCCCATTATTAGTCACTCTGCAGTAATGTTTATTAAACCCTTTGAAGAGTAGGCTTTTTGGAATGTTTTTTTCAAGATTCTAAATCGGAGTTCTACAACTCCATTGCCTTATCAGATTGTTACATCTACATTAGAATGTTCAATTAAAAACATTCTAATTACATTTTATTTATTTATTTATTTATTTATTTGTTTGTTTGTTTGTTTGTTTGTTTATTTAACAGGGGCCATACACAACACAACCGTTGGGCTAGAGTTAGCTATATAGATAATTTACATCTGCGGTCCCTGGGCAGGAAGATATTAAAAACAATACAGTACAATACAAACAATACAATACAAACAATTAAAAACAATACAATTAGCAAAATTGTGCTAATTGTAATTGTGATCTCGCGCCTTATAGGCTTAAATAACTCCTCTGCTATTCCTGCTCCTGCTACTGCTGTTAAGAATAAGCTAATTGAGCTAAGATTTTAAGAGAGGATCATTTTCAAAATGAAAGGGAATGCTTAAATGGGATAGGACAGCCACCAGTGCAGGCCATTAGCTTACATGGTGACCTGTGACAGCTAGCGGACATCATTGTCTTCAGTTGCGAGCCGGCTACTCTGTGGCTCATTAAACCCTTTGGTGGCTTCGCCCAGTGTCCAAGTTTTGTATTGGCCGCAGTGCCGGTTTTTACCTTTTAGCCGCACGCCAGGTTAGCGCAGCGCACACACGCGAGCGCGAGCGGTGTTTTGCTTGTTCCGTTCTTCGAGTGCACTCAGGGGAGCGGGCCCATTTCCACAAAGTGCCGCACTTTCGGCGGCGTTTAAAAAGCTCCGCCTCGCGAGCGCGGCGAAATAGCCGTCATTACGGAGAGGAGCCACTCTGCAGCCTGGCCGCCTCGCCGCTGTTTTTGTCGCGGGGCCCCGCCACCCCCGTTTCCAGTCGGTCAGGTGACATTTCCTTCTCAGGGTCCTTTTCACGTGTTTACAACATGGCGCCGTCGTCCGTGGTTTTTTTCTGTACCCTAAACGGAAAATTAGCCACGAGCTGTTTAACTGCTTAGTTACTGACTTCTCTTTCTGCCGCAAGCTTTTTTTTAGACGATACCTCTGATGAAAATGATGATATGTAGCAATCATCAAAAATGATGAAATTAGACAAATTCGTTAGCTTGGACGGAAGGTCTTGTCACGGGCAATTCGGCCTCGTGCGTACGGCTCCTTAGCGCCATTGAAGATTCAAGCTGACCTGTTAAAGCTGAAGACCCGTCTTAATGTAACTGCCCCTTTTTAGTCATCTCTTTCTATTTAACGCCCTCTTTTGTAAAACGTGTATTGTGACCAGAGAACAAATTCACACCAGTTTATTAGGCTTTGCTCTCAGTACCAAGGGACATGATCTTGCCTATTTCAGTCAACGCAAAACAGTTAACTTGACTCCTTAACTAGAGACTCAGTCCGCTACAAATCAAAATAGCGGTGCAGTCAACTTGTCCTGCTGCACGCCTGGGTTTTCCTCCTTAGGTAAATTTTGTGATGAAGTTGCCCGATCTTCTCCTGCTTGACCACGAAGGTGCATCTTGCCGGTTCTCATTAAGCGCGGAGAAATGTCAACACACGAGGCTTCACTGGTGTGACATGCCGCATGGTCTGGTGTCAGATCCTGACCGTGACAGTGCTTCGCCCTAAGAGAGATGGTGTCAGCCTATGGAATTTTCCTTGTCTCATTACTCAACTGGCTTCCTGTCTGCTGAGTCCCTGCAGTCTGCTCGAGTTGCGCCCAAAGTCTACATGAATTGGCAGCGGAGAGTACGCAGTTCTGAGGAAAGCAGAATTCTGAACGCTTTTCTGAACCCGAATTGAAAAAAGCCTAAAAATTTTGTTAAAAATCCATGAAAAACTGTGGTTAAAAATGAAGATACATTGCGTGCTTGTTTTAATTGAAGGCGTCCCTCGTTTATTATTGGGTAACTATGATGCTTCTGAAATGGATGCAACAGTTTCATTATGATCTCCACGGAGGTGAAAGTCAGGTGACCAGATTTTTGCGAGAGACCACCTTAAAATATATCAAGGAGATCCATCATAAAGGACATTTTTGGAAACCCATTACACAGGCAGGTTTTGTCTCTCTAATAGACACTGGGCGAGTATTAATTGGCCGTGTTAACCTTTTTATGTGCCCACAGGCCTAAACGTACTTTCCCTTGACTCAAGGAAGGCTGTAAAGTGAGGCGGTAGTTTAGCCTTGAGGTTAATGTGCCGGGCTCCTAACCCGAAGTTGGGTAACTCATTCGAAAATGGCTGAAATCCAACGCGGGGCACTGCCACTGTACCCTTGGGCCGAGGCACTTAACCGGAATTGCTTCATAAAAAATAAAAAAAATTAAGTAGCGTGAGTCCCTCTGGATTAATGCGACTGCTGAATGCAAATAAATGAGCCGGATGGGCGAGTCTTTCACCACCCTATTGGAATTCCTGTGTGGGTGCTGCCTAATCCAGTGCAAATTAGTTGATTTTTTCCGTGTTGCTAATTTGAGTTAGCATTACACCCAAGAAGCCGTCGATGCACACAGTATTGTACGAATGCCTGCGCTTTGCTGTGGGAATGTTTTCAACTCTGCTGGTTAGTCATTTATCTCTCTTCCGTTAAAGTGTATTATCTTTCTTACATATATCTTACATTATATGTCTTACACACTCCTCACATCTACAGTGAATTAATTGTATGAGTTAACACACTGAATAAACTAATTCAAGAAAATGGCTCTGTTTCTGGCATTAAAAAACACTGGTACTTGGGGTTATTATGTTGTTCTGTTGGTCTCTGGATAAGGCCCATATGTCTTGTAACGCTGTCGGTGCACTTTATTCCCTGTGTTACACTGCCCTCTGCTGGTTGAACTCAAGGTGCACACAGAGAGGAACCTTACTGATTGATGGTTTATAAAAGACTGGCCACATCACGGTCCTTTCTTCTCTGATGGGGGGATGGTATTAACCAGTGAAGGGCTCCACTTGCTGAGCACACTCCAGTAACGGCTCTCGACTCGTGAGAAGAGAACCTTGATTTAAAAAAAAAAAAAAGGTGCACTTGACCGTTCACCTTTTCCGCTAACCCTGTCATTCTGCACCTGCAGTTGTTGCTGTATGAGAGGAACTGGTTGAAACACTGGAAGATGACCGTGCTGCATGAGGGGGAGGGCAGAATCACCAATGTCAAGTGGAGGGCCAACCTCATCGCCTGGGCCAACAACGTGGTAAGGCTGTAGTGTGTAGACAGCCCTGATGAAAGTCTCGGCTAAGAGCAGCTCATAGCTGGGACTCTAATATGGTCTTAGCTGATCAGAGCTGGTCTGTGGCTGGTCAAAGCTGGTTTTTGGCTGGTCAGAGCTGGTCTTTGGCTGGTCAAAGCTGGTCTGTGGCTGGTCAAAGCTGGTCTGTGGCTGGTCAAAGCTGGTTAAGAGTAAGCTGATGGTCAGCTGGTGAGCTGCCGGTCAGCCAAGCTAAAGTCTGCTCGAAGTGTCAAAAACACAGCTTAAACCATCTTGACCAGCTAAAACTGGTTTAAGGTGGAATTTTCAGCTGGGAGCTAGGAAAACCGTGACATTGAATTAGAATGGTGGATACCAGAAACGCTTGCCAACCTGAGGATATTGCATTGCATCATTGTCTTGCTCTGTGTAGACTCTTGATCTGGGTGACCCAGAGTACATTATTCATTAATGGCCTGAACATTTACTGAATTTGTTCAGGGAAAGTGCTTTTGACATGGGTACAACAGCTGGGTAATAATCATAGAGATGTATACACAGTATGGTTGTTCCTTAATTAAATACTTTGCATTGTCTGCGTCTTGCAGCTGAACTTATTTTGAATGTCTGCACTTATTTTGTTCTTTGTATAACAGTGGGGTCCCATCTGTGATTTGCATAGTCTATAGTCTTCTGGTCATCAAAAGCCGGTGAACGCAGAAACGGGTGTCATTTTAAAGCCAATTATTACCGACCATTTGATCAAAATGTGAACAGGCTCTCGGGCTAATCACAGTGAGTTTCCGCTTTACTGCTGTTAAATCAGTCAGTCTGGGACTGCTTTAGATTCACTCTCTAATGCAGCTAATGTGCTTTTCTCTTCTGCCCGCGCTCAGGGAGTGATGATCTATGACATCAGCCTCAAGCAGCGAATCACCAACGTGCAGCGTGACGACGTGAGCCTGCGACCCGATATGTACCCCTGCAGCATCTGCTGGAAGGACAACGCCACTCTCATCATCGGCTGGGGGAACTCCGTCAAGGTGTGTGTCCGTGTGTGTGTCCGTGTGTGTGCACTCGCTCGTGTGTGTGTCCGTGTGTGTCCGTGTGTGTGTGTGCGCGCGTGTGTGTGTGTGCGCGTGTGTGTGCGTGTTCGTGTGTGTGTGCATGTGTGTGTGTGTGTGTGCGTGCGTGTGTGTGGGCGTGAATGCGTGCGTGTGTCTCTTTGTATGTGCGCATGTGCGAGTGCGAATGTGCGTGTGTGCAGGCGTGCGTGTATGCACGTGCGGGTGCATGCATGTCAGTGTTTGTGCATTTTTGACGTACGATTTGCATGCGAGCGTCGCTCCTATCAAGTTGTGTGTTCCAGATCTGTGTCGTGAAGGAGCACGATCCCATGGAGTTGAGAGACCTGCCCAGCCGCTATGTTGAGATCAGTAAGAACCTGGCAACCCTGCGTTTTCATCACTTCCCCCACCTTTTCTCCACCTTGTGCCTCTGTGTGTATGACTGAATATGCATTCGGTGATCTGCAGGAAATCCCACTGCCGTGCAAATGTAACTTCAAACTACAAAAGCATAGCACCTTCTTAGCAGCAAATTGCCCATGTATGAAGGGACAGTGCTGAGCATTCACAACACAAGCTTTAATTTGCTGTCATCTTGAACATCAGAAAAGGCCTAGGTAACCGTATTAGTGCAATGCACTCATGCTGTTTAACAGTAACATGCCTTCATAATCGTATATTGCCCTCACTCTACCCAGTAACATGTTGAAAATATGTTTCCATGCAGTAATGCGCCCAACTTTCTCCTTGCAGTGTCTGCGTTTGAGACGGAGTTCTTCATCAGCGGGCTCGCGCCTCTGGCCGATCAGCTGGTCACCCTGTTCTACGTGAAGGAGAACTCGGATCAGACGGTACGGTCATCTCTGCTCGCTGTGTCGCTTCGTTAAATCTAATATAGCCGTATCTCTAATATTTATCCAAAGCGCTTTACAATTGATGCCTCGCCCAGGGCAGGGGATCGAACCGAAAGGAAAGGAAGTGGTTTCTTTTCATTGGTGGTTTGGCGAAAGAATGTCTTTTTTTTGTTTTGTTTTTTTTTTGTGTGTGTGGTGATCACTCACTAATTACTGCTTGATTAAAGCAGAACAACTGCAAATAGCTGGGTACTCTAAAAATGACCATGACATTTCAACCACAAGCAATGCTCAGTTTCTACTAATTAGGCAAATGGGTTGCCAAGCAAACTGTGATTCATGGTAATGCGTTATGTGGAATATATTTGTATGTGTGCGTGCTATGTAAAAATAATGTTATGTCAGGAGTCATGCAGCTCTCAGTTTGAAGATGAGACGAATGACCACATTTCAATGTACTGAAATCTGTGGCACATAATTAGAACAGAAAATGAGGAAATTAGTCCTCTCAGGCAGCATATTATAAAAATGTTTTTTTTTCTTCTGGAGATATCGACAGATACAACGCCAAAAAGTCTTGTTGAACTCTTATTGTAAATGTCCATGCAGTTTGTCAAAGGTTGAGGGTGCCCGTTTAGCAAAGAGCCAAAATCTCAGTATCCTGATGTTTATCACTCGGTGACTATGTGATGGCTAGCATGTTGTCAGTTTAGCTGGCTATCTTTGAAGTGTCCCTTTATAATCCTGGGACTAGGTTATAATTAGCGAGCTAGAGGCTATATAGTCATCAGTGTGCTGAGGGCGTACACAAGTTACCAAGTTACACATTATGTAATAGCTTATAAAAGATAGTCATTAGGAATTTTACTGAGCTAATTTTAGCTAGCAGGTGATTCTTTGTACTTCCTCTGCTTTATCCAGCTTAATTACTAAAAAATTGTATTCTGTCTAATTGTATTTATGATGTGAGACTTTATGGGTATGATTTAGTAATTTGAGGGCATGAGTGAATAATTAGAGAGTGTGGATTAGCGATATTTCCGTGAACCTGAAATGAGAGACGCGTATCGGAAAGGGAAGTTTGAAGTTTGCTTCCTGCGACAGGAGGAGGAGTCCCGGGCTCGTCCTCGTCTGGACATCATCCAGCCGCTGCCGGAGGCCTGCGAGGAGATCTCGTCCGACGCCCTGACCGTTCGTCACTTCCAGGAGAACGAGTGCAGGGATTACCGACTGGGTGAGAAGGCCGAGCTTCCTCCCGTTCCACCTGGACCAATCCCACACGTGTCTCTTGTTTAACGTTGAAACAGACGCTTGTGTAGACTTTCTGCCACAAAATATGTCAGGTCTTCAACTTGCCCTCCTGGAATAAAGAACTAAGTATGCTGCTGGCATATCCCAGCTACTGGCTGCCAAACACCATTGACAGTACACAATTTTTTGTGTGGTATCTTCACAGATTCTGTAGACAAACCAGATGGTTAGCTCTTGTTCATCACACCCTCTCTACTTCCTAACAACAAAAGGTTTCATTTATAAAGGTTTTCCTGGTTCTGCATTTAGGGTTATGAATATTCATGAAGAGGCGTGTACGCCTAAGGATATAACTACTGTTGCCACAGTGTTATCCTGGATCACACTCCTTCATGAATATTCATAAGATGAATCAAAATGAAATGTTTCAGCTTCAATGAAAGAGTAAAAATTAAGTGTTGAGAACACACAATTGACCATCTGGATAATTAGTGGAGTCTTTGATAGTTCATTGATGTAAATGAGCATACCACTGGTGAAGTTGATACATTTTTGGGGTGCTGAACTGGCCTGTCGCATCCTGACAGAGCACACGGAGGGCGAGTCCCTCTTCTACATCATCAGCCCCAAGGATATCGTGGTGGCCAAAGAGCGCGACCAGGATGACCACATCGACTGGCTGCTGGACAAGAAGAATTATGAGGTCAGCATGTTGGATGCGCTGCACTCTGGGCTAGCTGTATCAGTGAATCCTTGTCGCAGAGGTTCCCAAACTTTGATAGTTAGGACATCTGTTACAAGTTAATGTTTTATGGTTAGTTTTAAAAACACCAACTACTATGCAACAGATCAGAAAAATTGTTGGTGATTTAGAATCAATTACAAAGTTTTTACCTCGTGTGGGGCGTTCAGGCCTGGTTTTTACTCTTTTCCTGCTACTCTGTAAAGCGTCTGTGACAGTTTTCTGTAAAAATCACTGTAAAAATGAAATTGATTTGATTTGATACAAGGATTCTAATTATATCGGATATATTGTGAACCCTTTAATTTGCCTAAAGCGTGTCTTCCAATTTTTCACTGTTCAGCTTATTGTATATATTGATGTTGCAAATGCACTGGTGAGCGGACTTCTTTTTACATGACATCCAATAGAATCTCATTGATGAGGCCATCTGGGTAGTGTAGAGGTATAAGCACTCGCCTACCACCACAGAGACCCGGGGTTCAATCCCCGGCAGCGGTACTTACGGCTTGGTCAGAATTGGTCACAATTGGCAGTGTTTGCGGGTGGGAAGCCGGTGAGGGTATGAGTCCCGATCCCTGCATTAGCGACTCCTACTGGTTGGTCGGGGCGCCTGTCCAGCGGGGAGGGGATTCAGGGGAGATAGCGTGAGCCTCCGCGCGCGTTACGCTCTCCCAGTGAAACTCCTTGCTGTCAGGTGAAAAAGAAGCGGCTGGTGACTCCACATGTATTGGAGGAGGCATGTGGCAGCCTACACCCTCCCCAGACCGACAGAGGATAGCGCATCGACCAGGACTGTAGCTGGTCCACACAGGGAATTGGTATGACGACTAAATTTGGGAGAAAATGGGGGGAGATGGCAAAAACAAAAAAAAAGAATCTAATTGATAGCATTTATTCACTGCTGACAGCACATGCGATTTATGGAACACATTTGAACTGAATGGGAACCACGAGCAAGGGAAATTTGTGAAATATAAGCTATGTGCCGTGAGGGTATCCTCTATGCAAATAACTGGTGCTCTGTAATATCTCCCTCAGGATGCCTTGATGGCTGCAGAAATCAGCTCAAAGAATATCAAGCGTCACGACGTTCAGGTACTGTACCTCAATTTCGGGTGAAAATGTATGCGTCTGTTACGAGTAGGAAGTTGACATGGTCCAGCTATGTTCACTGAACTCAATACAGTATTGAGCTATAATAATACAGTGCACCTGGTACTGACCTGGCTCAGCTATACACGGTAAGCACCAACACAATTTTCATTTGTGGTATTGGCCATGATATTAGTCACACATTTGAGTATATACATATATTTAAGTAAATATATTACTGCTTTTGTCGCTACCCCTCAGAACGTTTAGGCAAATGTACACAATATTGCATCAAATATTGGTACATATTACACTACTGTAAGATATATTTGTCATTGTAACTTCAAGGAAGTCCATGTGCAGTATACTGGTGTGTATTTCATTTCCGTGCTGAGTGGCCTTGTTTCAGCTGTGGGTTTGACTCTATCTCAACAGAAAATCGGCATGGCTTACATCAATCACCTGGTGGAGAAGGGGGACTACGACGCAGCTGCTAAGTACGCACATCTCTCGTTCTCCCTCCCTCCCTCTCTCACTCCCTCCTCCCTCTCTCTCCCTCTCTTACTCCCTCCCCCCTCTCTCTCTCCCTCTATCACTCCCCCCTTCTCTCACTCCCTGCCTGCCAGAGTGGTGACACAGCGCTTTCTTTGCCTCTTGTAGGAAGTGTCAGAAGGTGCTGGGGAAGAACATGGAGCTCTGGGAGAACGAGGTGTATCGCTTCAAGACCATCGGCCAGCTCAAGGTGAGTAAAGGGAGTGGAGAGCGCCCCCTGGCTCCTCCTGTAACCTGCGCCTTTGGCATGTCTGATTGGCTATGAGTCTGGGGCACCTCAGCTTCATTCCAGCTCCACCTACTACATTCATTTATCAGTAACTAGGCAACAGCCTGCCCCATCTGAAGTAAATTCAGATCAGCGCTGTAAAGAACCTGTATGTTAATCACCCGATTTGCCGCAGCCTGTGAATGTCTGAAAAGCAATGAAGTGATTTTGTGTCATCGATTGCTCTGTGATTGTTTTGTGCTATTACTATTAGACCCCACTGGGTGAGATCATTCTCTTTGCGTCCACCGGAAAAGGACCCCTCTCTTGGCCCCTGTAGAGCAGGATCCCATTTTTTTGGGTTCAGTAGAACAGGTCCCACACTTTGGACATAAAAAAGGATCCTACTCTTTGGCCCCAGTTTTAAACCTTTTTAAGGAGCACATGGATCGAGGTGCTAAAGCTATCTTGTGTATTTTAGCGGTGTTTGTGGCTATTGGATTTTACCTGTGAGGCCTTCTACCCTCTCCTCCTATGCCCCCACTCCCCCCCCCACCAGGCTATCAGCCAGTATCTGCCAAGGGGAGACCTGCGGCTTCGACCCGCCATCTACGAGATGATCCTCCATGAGTTCCTCAAGAGCGACTTTGAGGTGCGCTGCCCCACGCCACTGCTTCCCCCGCACCCTCTCTCTCTTTCTACACGAGCACTAAAATGGAGGCTTCCTTCAGTCCCTGAAAAAAAATTCTGCGTGAAAATTTGAGGGAGTACTTCCTCGCCCTCATTTTTCTGCCATTCCAAACGTACTATGTAGATCCGCACATGAATAAAATAGCCATTGCATGAAAATTACAGCTTTTTTTTTTTTTCTTGTTGAATAGATTTAGATGGCTTTTTTGTTAAGTGTGGTACTTTAGTTCTTTTTTTTTCATTGCCCTCATTTTGTACAGAGAGAATGGGGGACCTCAAACAGCACTAATAGAATTCTCAGATATGTCACAACACAGTTATAGGCTGCAGGGGACCCGCAGGAAATTCATCCACAGTTTTGTGGACCGAATGAATCAGCTTGTGGTCCAACAAGGAAGAAAAAGGGAATTGCCTAAACACTAAACACTGTTTGCACATCTACATATTGGCTTGGATTCTATGAACTTTTGTCCATAACATCGAATTAATTACATAAAAATATTTGCGGTTTTTATTTATTATTACACTGAGGTTTTACATCGGGTTCTTTTCGCAAACACAATTAGGTGAGTACATTTGGAGACCGCTGGAAATACCAAACTGTGTGAGGCTAGAAACTGCTGTGTGTTTAATTTGCGAATCAAATTAAACACACAGTAATAGCAGACAGGTTAAAGAGAGGCGAACAGCGACGAGATTGGAAAAGCCTCCAGGATAAAGATGTAACGCCCCCGTGTTCCCGCCGTGCCTGCCCTCCGGTAGCCCCCTGGTGTTAAGTCTGTGGCATTGCAGTGGCTTAATGGAGTTCCGACTCACGCAGGGCTTCGCGTTGCTTATCCGGGAGTGGCCCGGGGAGCTCTACAACAACATGACCATCATCCAGGCCGTCAACGACCACCTGAAGAATTACCCCACCAACAGCACCCTGCTGACCACCCTGGCTGAGCTGTGAGTGACCGTTCGACATCGCGCATTACAGCTTGAACGCCATTGTTGACCGCAGCAGATCCACGACAGCGTTTAAGCTGAGAATGACTCTTAAACTGTTCTGTAACAATTTCAGTTCTTATAAGACATAAATATGTATCTGACATAGGCAACCCAGGCTCTGGAAGAAGTGCTTCAGGCTTCTTTGTTACATCTGAAAGCTTTGGCAAATAAATGCAAGCAGCAAAGTCCATTTTTGCACATTGATTCAAAATGATAATGTTCTGAATGCCCTCAGCAAGGGATTCAGGGACGGCTCCAATTATGTGGAGCTGCAGCTGTCCTTCAAAATGGAGAATTGAATGGCCTTCAATTACTTAGAATCACAGGCCTCTTTCCACATTATCAGAGTGGATTTTGTCCTTCGTTGAGTATCGATTGAAGAAAAGCTTACAACAGCTTGGCCTTCTTCTTCTAGTTGCAGCTATTATTTGTTTGTCAAAAATGTAAAAAACAAAACTGGGGTCAGCAACTGCCAAGTAGTGGCCATTGAAACAGTCAATTCAGTATCAGCTTGTATTTTATGCCTCTAAACTGACACATGATATTGTTACATTTTCATTTGTATCGGAATGACATTACTTAAATTTGCCTGGATGAAAGTACTTGCGCCTTGATTCAAGGATTCAAGTTCGATGAAGTTTCAAAATGACTGCCGTTTGCTTTAAAAGGAGAGATGATTTGGGTTTATGACAGTTGCGTTTGACGTCCCCTGTAGTTACACATACGACCAGCGCTATGACCGAGCCCTGGAGATCTACTTGAGACTGAGGCACAAAGACGTGTACCAGCTGATCCACAAGCACAACCTCTTCTCTTCCATTGAAGACAAGATTGTGCTCCTGATGGACTTTGACAAAGAGGTATGTGCAGGGAAAAGCTCATTTTCCCTGGGAAATCTTTTGGTAATAGTTTTGCCGTTGGTGGTGTTGCAATTCGGATACATGTGGGGTTTACTCCATTTTATTTGAGTTGTGAGAGTGGAGGGAAGGGAAGGAAATGTTTACTGAGGCTTTATTTTACCATGGTCCAGAAAGTATGACCTATTTCCAAGTCTCATATAACATTTTTTTTTTTTTGGCTATTTCAGTTACTGACCAGTTCACGGTTTTGTACATTAACCAACTGCGCTTAATAGTTGCCCAAATTCGTTATTAACACTTTCTCTGAATTAGCGCTACGTAGATCCTCATATATGCTTATGCCAAAAACTGCAAATGGGCATATGGTGTGTGTCAGTTAGCATATGTCACTTGTTGCATCAGTGGTAACATAAACACCATATCTCTATTTGCACCTCTTGAGAAAAGAATATGTGGACGTTTGTTGTGCTAACGAAGAGGCTACTGCTCATGAAGGAGTTTTAAAATATATTTAAATATATTTCTCCTTTCAAAAGTTTGTTGGGAGTATTTTAAACCCGGGAGAGTTTTCATCATACCATGAAGAAAGTTTTAGCAAAGTAATTTCAATATTTATTTTTTATGCTATAAGCAACAGAGAAAATAATATTCCGTTGTGGTTTTCATTTAATCCAGAGTGTTAGTTGCTCTGTTCAATGAATATGCTTTTTAAATGTGTTGGGACCCCCTCGCATTACCTTAAAAACATGGTAGGATGGAAGGGAAATGTTGAAAGATGAATGCTTAAAAAATAAATAACTTTTGTAAAGTTCAGGTAGCCAGCAATTCAGACGGCGAGAGAGCTTGAAGTCCCAGAAGTTTTGAAATACCATCTGTTCTTATCAGTAACAACATTCTATTTCCAAAATCTCAGACCGTCTTAGGCTGAAGCCCATTAGTCATCCTTGGACATAATTTCAGCGAAAACACAACGCCTCTTCATTTGTCTCTCTTCAGAAAGCCGTCGACATGCTGCTGGATAATGAAGACAAAATATCGGTACGTACGGCGGGCCGTCCGGGATTAACCGAGCCTGAGGGATTCATCGGAACGCCAAATTAATTCAGAGCCCTTTTTCTCTGCTCTCTCTCTCTCTCTGTCTGATCTCAGACGGACAAAGTGGTGGAGGAGTTGAAAGAGAGGCCCGAACTGCTGCACGTTGTGAGTATGACCTCACCGGCCACGGCGGATTCAGCTCGGGCCGAACGAACCTTTCTGACGCTCAGGGCCGGCCCTAGGGTTTTGGTGGCCCTAAGCAAATCTGTCCGAGCGGGTGGGGGGGGGGGGGGGGGGGAGGTTCGCTTTATAAAATCCTTCTTACATTTCATTGTTATGAAATGTTCGGTTGCCATTCCGTTTAAAATTTATACCGCTAGTTCCACGATAGGGGATGAATAACGTAACTGCGAAAATAACGTTATTTACCTTTATTTCTAAACATTTGATTGTGTGGGCCCCCTCGTGGCCGAGTGGCCCCCCCTCGCGGTTGTGGCCCTAAACAACCGCATAGAGCGTTTATGCCACGGGCCAGCCCTGCTGACGCTGCGAAGGCAGATGATTTGAGGCCAGCGCTGTCCTCCTTTATGCGTGCTGTGAGTGTTTCGGGGCATCACGATGGCGAAGTTCTGTTTGGTCCATGTCAGTTAGTGACTGTTGTGGACATCGTGAGGCCTCTTTGCCTTCACTTGCCTGATATAGAGAATTCAGTGAAGATCAACATAGTACTAAAGTAAGCTTTTCTTTAATTGTTTACATCAAATAAGAATTGCATTTCCAATAAAATTTCTACTGTATCATGTGCACTCATATCGTTGTTACTATACTCCCAATTTGTTTTCTTACTCCAAAGACTTGTGAAATGTAAGAACTTCCAAATTATTTGGCCCTGTATGTAAAGTGTTTCATATATTTCTTTCCCTGGTAATCGTTCTTTCAGCTGTGAAAGGAATGTTTCGGTGTTCACGGGGTTGGCATTAGTTCCAATTCCATTCTGTGCGTTCTGTACTCTCCACACCAGTACCTTCACAAACTGTTCAAACGGGACCACCACAAGGGCCAGAGGTACCACGAGAGGCAGATCAGCCTGTACGCGGAGTACGACCGACCGAATCTGCTCCCCTTCCTCAGGGACAGCACCCACTGCCCGCTGGAGAAGGTACGGCACTGAGCCCGCGAGGCAGCCGATGCACCGAGCTCCAGCTGCACATTCAGCCGTTTCACACACTCTGTGACAGGACTGACATTTGCTGATTCATTACAACTAACTGAATATTAAATTATGATGGTGTCGTGAAAATAATGTGGAGACAATTGAAAATGAACCATGGAAATCGGCATTACCGCCTGGTCTCCGAGTGTCTGAATGTATTAATAATATGTTGCCAGTAGGTGGCAGTCTGCTGTAATGTATAAACAAATGTCTGCTGTTTGAGAGAAAACGGATCCAGAAATATGGTACTTCGAAGCTTAACTAGTCTAATTGCCACCATATGATGTCTTGTCAATAAAAAATTATTGGTTAGATTGATAAAATTATATTATGATTTAGGGTTTTGTAATATAATGAATAAATATGAACTGTATCATTTAAAATGTGGGCATTCATAGTTACATTATCTTTTGATAATTAAGAGATGCAATACCCCTTATGAAGGCTGTAGAGGCATTTGGGTTCTGGGAGGTTGATTTGCATGTGTACGGATATGCAGGCTGAAGTTGTCAGGAACTCACGTCGAGGATTCTGACATGGGTCCTCTCTTTCACTGCCCTCATCACTTCCTGTCTTTTTCTCAGGCTCTGGAGATCTGTCAGCAGAGGAACTTTGTGGAGGAGACTGTCTTTTTGCTCAGTGAGTGTCTTTGCACATACCATAATGTTCCTGTGGACCTAGTGCATTATCAATGGTACAGGACAGTGCTTTAATGATCCTTTGAGCAAAGTAGCATTGCATGTCTATAGCCTTAGCCATTGTGTGCGGACCTTAAACCAGTCAAATATTCCAATGGCAAAGGGAAAGATTGTATAATCTTTAGTGACCATGAACTTTCAAAGTTGTTTATTAATTTGTTTACACCCCCACCCCACCCCACCCCCCCAGTTTGAAATTGTCCGTTATGTCACTTGAATTCCTGCAAAGCTCCATGACCACAGGTAGTGGAAGTACTGGAAAAGTGTATTCTGTCTTTTGGGTTTTTGGGGAATGCTTTTTTTCTTCTAGTTTCCTTTGATTGATGCCTTCTCTGCTTTTTGTAGGCATTACTTGCATGACTATTTGAGGGTGCTTTAGTATGACAAGCACTACTGTGGGTTGATTAGATTAATTTCATTGAGATAAAGGCCTCAGGTTTGGTCACAGGGGAGCCAGACAAGATGAACTCAACAAATTGTTGAGTTGTAACAATGACTCTTTTTTTTTTAAACCTTATTGCATGATTGTTCTTGGTAGCATGATGTGATGTGTTTTTTGAAATCTTCTTTTCTCTGCAAAAATGTATTGGTCCAAAAAAGACTGCGACATGACCTGCATGTCCTGCACAGGGGTTAATGCGGTCAGTGGAGGAATTGCCTTGGCGAAAGAAAGAAAGGCACCTGCCTGATTGGATCTCTGTCAGCAGTCATGGCCCTTTGCATGGTTTTTGTAGCATCTAAATTTAAATCAAATGAGCAGCCATGGAAAACTATATAGTGTAGACAAGGGCGTCATAATGGGGGGAAAAGTGGGACTGACTACCCAGGGCCTGAATGGGGGGAGGGCCCTCGAAAAGCCTGGAATGATGCATGAGATTCATGGATCAAGAGAGGAAGGGGCTCCACAGAGACTGCTTATGTATAGGGCCCAGAATTTTGTGCTACACCCCTGAGTGTAGAGTTGAATGGCCCTGATCTAGATTTTCTGAGAAGCGACTTATCTTGCCCCCTGTAGGCCGGATGGGGAACTGCAGGCGAGCGCTTCAGATGATAATGGAGGAGCTGGGCGACGTGGACAAGGCCATCGAGTTTGCCAAAGAGCAGGACGACGCCGAGCTGTGGGAGGACCTCATCTCCTATTCCATCGACAAGCCGCGTGAGTCACGTGATCACACTCGCCGTCTTCCCATTGGTTCCTGGCACTTTGGCCTTGATCTCACTTTCATGCCTCTATGTAGCGTGAATAGACAGGTCTAATTCTGAGCTAATGAGGTTTAAGAGGTCCTTCTATAGCCCTCTGGGCAAAATAGTGACCTTCCACTCCATCTCTGATCAATAGTACTATCCAATCGATGGCTTAGTTTATCAAAAGCACTTAATGAATGGGGTAAATATGGAAGAAATAGCCATTAAACCATGTGCCATTTTGTGAGTACAAAGTCTTTGATATTCCTATACTTAAAAAATAAGTAAATCATTTTTTTAAATAAATAAATTAAAAAAAAATATATATATATATATATATATGGAGAGAGCAAGAGTGTGTGTGTGTGTGTGAGAGAAATGAAAAGATGCTAGAGTGCTCAGTATGTACTCATATCTTACATTACATAACTCTTAAGTCCAGGTCGCAAGGAATGCTTTGGTAGAAAAAGATAGTTATTAGTTGAAAGAAGAAGTTTCATTTTCCCTCCCTAATTTTGGCAACTTTTTCAGCCTTCCACAGTGATTCATAATTCTGCACTCATTGAACTTTGCACTTTTCCACATGGCTGTGAGGCTGTGCCTGGCGGGAAGCCTGGACATTAGAGTGGGCTGTCACTGTGTCTCTGGTCCTCTCTCTCTCTCTGTGTCTCAGCTTTCATCACCGGGCTCTTAAATAACATCGGGACTCACGTGGACCCCATAATCCTCATCCGTCGTATCAAGGAGGGCATGGAGATCCCCAACCTCAGAGACTCGCTGGTCAAGATCCTGCAGGACTACAACCTGCAGGTCAGGAGGCTGACTTCCCCCCCACACTCATAGCCTTGTACTTTATGGTGCTTTACCATGTAAAGTACTTCAGTAAAAATAGCCATGCTATAGCGATTCAATAAGAAGAGGAGAATCTTTCATTGCCCACAGTGTAGCTCAAGTAGCTAATTTTTGTTACAATTAATTTTATCATAACTATTACACTGGGCCGGCCAACGGAGAATGGGTTCCCCCTCTATAACCAGGTTTCCCCAATATTTCTTCCCATTGCACAGTTTTTTCTTCCCACTGAAGAGTTTTTTTTTTTCGCTTTTTGATGGTTTGGAGCTATACAAGTACAACTGAACTGAACTGAACTGAACTGAATTGAAGGAGGGGGAAGGGCTTCAGCCTAATTGTTTTTTAGTAACTGCTCTGGGTCTTCAAGCACCCGCGGGGTGCCTGAGTTAGGCGCACAGTCCTCCTGCGTGACTCAGCTAGCGCATTACAGAGTGACAAGGGAAAGAAACAGGCGGCTCGCCAAATGCGTCGCCGGAACCCGTGCGAGCATGTGACCCACCAACAAGGGGGATGTTGTGTGGACAGGGCTGGCCTTATTTTTCACCCTAATTAGGTTTTTAAAAAAATGGAGGTGGCAGTCAGTGTTAATAAAAATAAGCAGAAATAATAATAGGTATTGCCCAAAATGGCGCCGTGCGGATAGTTGACTGCGGTTTCGTACCTCAGATCCTGCTTCATGAGGGCTGTAAGAAGATCCTGGTGTCCGATTCGCTGTCCCTGCTGAAGAAGATGCACAGGACTCAGATGAGAGGAGTAAGGGTGGATGGTGAGGCAGAGACCAATTCTCCTACATTCATACCATTTGTATTAAGATGCAGTTTATTGACTGAGATTGCAGTTAATGACTGCGGCTCCTTGTAATTGAAGGCAAACTAATTCTTAATAACTGAAAGCATGATAGTAAATTGAACAGACTCAGTGTACTTGCCGGTTCAGTTTCCTTCTCAGACGTGCTGTGCCTGCATTGCACTGCAGAGTCTGAAGCATGTAGAAACACTCCCAAGCATCTAACCGTGGTGTTTAGAGAAAAATGAACACGCCTATACACTTTTGCAGTGCCTGTGGGACTTTTTAGGGGAAACAAACAAGAAAAAAGGTATATTAACTCCTAGTTTTAGTTTTCAAATGCTTTTTTACCAGACTTGGTACGTAGAAGCAAATCTTACTGTCTGCATCTGTCTGGTCAGCAGAGGTAGGACACGCTGTTGAGCATTGTGTTGCCTTGACGCGGCCTATTACCACTGAGGGCGCTCAGTCCTTAGATCGATGTGTAGCACTGTGCCCAACCAATGAACTGTCCATTAACATGAAAGCTGTAGACCTGTAGAGATGAGTGTAATGTGTGTGTGTGTGTGTGTGTGTGTGTGTGTGTGTGTGTGTGTGTGTCCCCTTTTATCCTGTGACCTGCGAAAGTGAAAACTCACTGTGGCTGTGTGCAGCCACACTGCTGACTCGTCCTTCAGCACTGGCCAGACAATGATCTCGCACAAACCCCCTGAATAGCCATTTCATTAGCCAGGCCTTGTACTCTTCTGATCTCTGTATGAATAAATCAGAAAAAAGACCACGGTGATTCCAGATAGGTATGTTATCCAGGTATCATGGGTGCCCACTCCCAGTCCCACATATTCACATTAAGAGATTCCCTTTAACTGCAATGGGTGGGGTTATGCTGGTTCTTATCCAGTCTAACAAATGACTAAGACCTGAAGGTAAAGCCACACATCTCTGACAAGAAGCAAATTTGTAATCGTTTCCATTCATTTTCTATGAGAGCCAATTCTTCATGTCCGCATGCCGCAAGGCATGCTGGGATAGCTGGCGACATGAAGGAAGCTGGCGAAGTGACCAGAAGGACGGGGGGCATGGCATTATAACCAATCAGATTAAAGATCCGACGTGTAGATTGTCTTCCATTTAAAGACTTTATTACTCCCCCAACCTACCGATTGTGCGAGGCGGGGGATCCTGTCGGAGGACGTGTGGCTTCACCAGGGTGATGCACCTGGCATCACTCTCTCCTCATGTTGTCAACATGTTTAATTACAGAAGTCAATTTCACGTATGTTTGACCCTCTTGGCCTTCCGTACCAGAAGCGACAAATCACCTCTCATTAAAAACGCATGGAGGCAATGCCATTGCTGGAGAAATGCGCGTTTTTCGTCGGAGGATGTGTGGCTTCACCCTTAGTTGCAGGAGAGAGAGCTGGTCTCCAAGGGAACATTTACACGCACCCCCAACGTGAAAATCTGCGTCAAGAACAGCTGTTATCACAGCCGAACGCCCTGCCTATGAAGTCCCTCTGAGACATCCTGCGGATTTCATTAAAAAGTCACACAGTACGGCTGTTTCCTCCCGCTGCTGCGGGACAGTGTGCTTCAATCGGTTTCGCGTGATGTTTCTTTTTGTATTTTTTTATACTTTTACCCAATTTTTTCCCCAACTTTAACTGCCTGGTCTTATCTCTCAGCACAGCGAAAAAAATAATTCTGTCTTAACAGGTGTTTCAGTCTTGTAATGAGAAAATCTTAGCTTATGTCTTGGAAATCTTGGCTTGTTTTAAGTTACTGTTTGGAACATGAAACATCAGCAGCTGCTTCTAAATCAGGTTTCTTGTACATACAAAAAAAAAAATTACTTTCTCACAAAAAGGAGACGTGTTATGCCATCTGACACACATCCGGGTCCGGGTCACCCGCTTTTGGCTTCAGGACACCGGATAACAGAGGGGTGTGTTTGAAAAGTCACCCAAGCACAGTCTATGAACACCCCAGCGCCCTTCCGTCCAGTCATAACAAACAATGTTTGCTGAAAGCTGAACTCTGCCTGACCCTGTTTGTCCTCGTGTGTCCCTGCAGAGGAGAACATCTGCGAGTCCTGCCATGCACCGATTCTGCCGTCAGGTAAGTTAGCACTGAGCCCCCTCCCTGGGGTGCGCTGCTGCGCCTTTACCTGAGGACCTGCAGCCACGTCTGAGGGAACGTATATAATCATTTATACGGCTCTTTCTTTGGATTGAAAAGGCTATAGCCCTCAATGTTTTCACTTCTCTTTCAGACACGGCCAAGCTTTTCAGTGTGGTGCTTTTCAACTGCAGACACATGTTCCACAAGGAGTGTCTGCCTTCGCCTGGAACTGTAAGCCTTTCTTCTCTCTCTCAATTCGATGTGCTTTATTGGCATGAAATTCATGGTACATATTGCCAAATATGTATACTGTACAGTCTGTATGCCGATTCTCTCTCTTTCTCTCTCTCTCTCGAGCTTTCTCTCATTCTCACTCTTTCGCTCTCTCTTGCCCTCTCTCTCTGGAAATCTGTGTTTCTGTGATGAAAAGAGGTCTTGCTTCCTTTTCTCATTCTTTCTCACTTGGCTTTTTTGTTGTTCGGAGAAAATGTAGGTCCTTTTGCAAATTATGTCTGCGCAGAACTACTAGAGCACGGGTGTCCAGTCTTATCTGAAAATGGCTACTGAAACAGACCTGTCAGTCATGACCTTGATACATAGAAGCAGGTGTCATAGTGCTCAGCTAAAACAAAAACCTGCACCTGCACACAGACCGGCCCTTTTTGGATAAGATTTGACACCCTTGTTCTAAAGGACAGGTTGAATTGACATTAAACCCATTGCTCAGCTGAATCTCATTTGTTGTTAGCAGGAAGAAATCTGAAACCACACAAGTCACCTGCTTGATGGAGTAGCCTTAAAGTCTTACAGTAACAACCAACAGCACTGCTTGCTTGAATGGATTATTTTAGGTGGAAAATTGTCGGTTTAGCATTTAGGAAATGGAACATTCTTTCTTATATTACAGTATAATGGAGTAACTGTAGGAGAAGTGCTGCCCAGCACACCAAAAACACTGCACTATGCAATGCATGTCCTCCCTATTTTATTTTTTTACCCTAGATCCCAGGAGCCCAGTTCTGCAATATCTGCAGTGCAAAGCGGAGGGGACCTGGAAGTGGGATCTTGGAGATGAAGAAGTAACTGGAGATGTTCTCCATGGCAACTGTTGTCACGTGTTAATTTGTGTCTTAAGGTCTGATGTCTGGCTCTCAGCTCTGGTTCCCTCTTGCTGCTGTGATCACATGCCCTTTGTTAGCTTTGCTGTGCAAAAAGTGCTTGACTTTTGCTGGCTTGTTCCGCATAAGCTTGTGATTTCATCATGATGTGAGGTCCGTAAATTGGTGGAACAGATTGCAGTTATTACTTATAGGAAATACAGGACTGTTTTGAAAGCATTTATCATAAAAGCCACTATTCAATCTAGGCGTGATTAGATGTGCTTCTTAAAGCACATTAAAGTTGGATAGGGTAATGCCTTTCTGTATTATTATTATTATTTTAAATATTAATATAACACTTTTGTTTTCTGAATTCTGCATACTGATTAAAATGAATATAATATTATTGACACCAAAAATAAATTCTCTCTGACTTTATTTTGAGATATTTTACATGTTTTCAAGGTTGGGCCATTTTGTGAGCCCACTACCGTTAAAATTTGCACTTTCTGTAGTAAAAGCAAGTTAACTGTGTAATAACTGCAGATTTTTAAGAAGACTTTTTCTGTCTGTGCTCCTAAATTTGGGAGGTGCTGATAGCACCACAGTGTCACAGTCATTACCACCTGCCTAAGTATTTCCCACACGTTGTTTGGATGGTGCCAAAATAGTATGTCGTCCCACTTAATTGGACTGCCTGACACTTTTGGATATATCTTTAGCAGCCGCACTTCATTTCACTTCAATTCAAGCATAGCCACGTTAGACTACTAATATACTGACAAACCTGAAAAATAAATTCTGCAACACACAAGGAATCATTTTACTGTTGTAGTTATAATTGTGTATTTTTATGTGTTATTTCTTAATTTGATTCTTCTCTCCATATAATTTCATATCTGCTAAATGTTGGCTATAAACTCAGTAAATTATAAAGTGGTATAACACTGCAGCAACTGGAGTCTATCTGCCCATAGTCATTTGTACCACTTCCTTTCTTTAGAGGAAGTGTCAGTCTACACCTTCAGGAATAGTAATATTACAATTGACCGTTCCACTCTACATTTTCAGAACATGGCTTTGCATTGACATAACTGTAGTTCAGAGGTTGTTACTAACTTGGGTATAGTTCACAGCTATGTCAGTCTATGCCAATGTATCTGACTGGACAGACTGGCAGCCTTTCAGGGCTTCTGTCTGTCTGTCCTGCTATCCTTCTGTTGGATGTTGCTATTACGTAATTGGCTGATATCTCCTGTCAGCTCTGCATCCGGAGGGCTAATCAGCTAATCAGAACACTAGAGAGACTGACCTCAGGTGCAAAGGCTGTTGGGACACACCCAGCAAGACCAGAAGGGTCATCTGCTCAGCCATCTGCCTTCCTAGGGAGACTAATCAGTGTTGGGTTTTCTCCACCAAGGTTGATGAAAATGATGCAAAGAGATGCGACAACCCTGTTTAGCAGTGAAGTGTGTGGAAGTTAACCTGCAGACACGGACCTTGTATGAACAGCTAGGACCCAGCACTTAACTGTGACCATTGTTCTGGTGTGAATGGGTCAAACACGGATTGAACCCGCATTCAATATCCCACGTCAACCCGGCTTTCATGTGTGAAAGGGGTAATAGAAATAAGTGAAAGGTAGCATTTACATTAATGTTCAAAGTTATCCTTTGTAACGTCTCTGGACTGTATTTTGTAAATGGCTTCATGAATGAATTTATCAGAAGAAGATTGTTGGTTGGCCAGATTGCTGATGACCCTGTGTGTTCGGGTTGATTGATGTTTGACTTGGCACTTAAATTTCAGGGGAATCTGTCTGTGTCAACCTCCTCTTCTGTTCTGTGCCATTAGGAGCCTCTTGCAATGTATATCATGTTAATGTCTGTAATTTAATCCAAAACCCTCATTTAGTTGTCATTAGTGTGTGAAGGGAAAGGCTTCTAGGGATTTTGGAAATTGTTCCATATAAATAATTGATTGAATATCAACAAGAATTTTCTTTGTACAAATAGATTTTTTTTTTAAACACCATATGGAGTTCCTACTGAAACAAAAACATGAACTTATATGTATTTGCATTCATTGGTATTTGTGCTTACCCCTAAAGGTGCATTTTCAGTTATCTGAGTCATTTATCTCGGGAGGAATGGGGTCAAGGCAGCGGAGTGGAGTGTTGGATCAATAGATATAAATATTCTGTTTTAAGTCTTACAGATTGCCTCTCGCTGTGGTTCTCAGTTGTACATGTGAAAATCTCTCATACATATGCAAGTATAAACGAGAGGTAGTTGTGTTACTGCTACCACCATCAAGTCTGCTGTATTTTTCATGCTTCTGGCAGATAATTAGTCTTCCGCACAGTCATAATCAACAGGATATATCACTTGGGTCTTTTCACTTTTCATTCTCATAATATGAAACCCATGTTCTCTAATCACTGCTGTTTCCATGGTAGATTTTGACCCAGGGAAAAAAAACATTAAAGTGTACAGTAGCACCAGCCTCTCAATGCCCACTTCACAAATTTTATTTTATTTTAAAATGTAGGAATTGGGGTTGAGAGTGAGAGCGCAGAGGGGAGGGGGAGGAGGGAGGGGTTATAGAACTAGTTGGTTACATGGCACGTAGGCAGATCCAGTGAGGGGAGGTGGGCGTTGATCCTGTGTCTGTCAGTTCTGAATAGGGACCCACCGTAGATCAAGCTAGCTGTAATTACTATTTTATTATAATGTTAAGAAATGTCTTTGAATCATTGTTATGCTTTTCCCCTTTTTCTCAAATAGAACCCAATGCCCCAGTGCAGTGATGGGGACACTGTGCTGTGGGAGATGCAATCCTTTGGATGAGATGTTAAACTGAGGTCCCAACTCACGGTGGTCATTACAGAACCTATGACGCTCATTGCAACAAGTAGGGGGTTCCCCAGTCTCCTGGCTAAGTTCCCAACCTGGCTCTCTCAATCTGCCACCTAATCATGCCCTAATTTAATTGGCTAAATAATTTTCCCTCCCTCTCCACCTCAGCTGAAGTATAGTGAGTGTTCTGATGCAAAAAATGGCTGCCATGCATCACCCAGGTGGGTGCTACAATGGTGATGGTTGAGGTGAGTTCCCCCTCATCACTGTAAAGCACTTTGAGCATCTGGAAAAGTGCTACATAAATTCAATGTTTCACTCATTCTTAGTTATGAATGAAACACATAGATAGTACTATGAAAATGGGAATAAAATCTGCACACTACAAAAAGATCAATGTTTTTATTTATTTTTTATTCAAACACCCTCGTATGAATGGCCCACAGGGATTGAAATGTTGATCCTTGTTTGAATAGACTTTCTCTGGTTGCAGCAATTGCCGTGCGATAACTATTCCCGTTTTCATATAATTCACATTGCGAGGAATATGGCCCTTACATTGCCACTTGGGATTTTGTGCCCGATGAAAAGATCTCACATTGGACCCCACCACCCCAGGTCACTCTAATGTTTGGTTCTGTAGGGGTAAATTGGAGGATTGTGCAAATGTTTAAGTTGCTGCCTCATTGTTTGTAACCGTGTAACTACTGAATGAACGATGGACACAAGAGAGTTCCTCCGGTTCCATAATTAATGTTGAGGTCATGGTCTTATGACCCTGTTCCCATACCGTAAGAGTATACCGTGATGCTTTCCAATAAATAAAAATGTAAAAATAAAATAAAAAACTGTGACTTTAAGAGACCGCTCCTCCCCCTCCTGCTTGCCTATCATTTCTCCACCAGGTCCTGGAGCCGCGCTCTTCTTACTAGAGTACCAGCAGCCATGGCGGACATCAAAACGGGCATCTTTGCCAAAAATGTCCAGAAGCGCCTAAGCCGAGCGCAGGAAAAGGTAAGGCATTAGGGAAAATTTGGCCATACGGATATACGAATAACCGTATTGCTTTTTAATTTTGCGTCTGGTTTTGCACAGTAGGAGCAGTCGCGGATGCTCATGGATAGGTCGGGAGGAGCAGGTGCAATTCGACAGTGGGATGGGGGTAGCAATACTACACGGACGAATTCAGTTAATTGAAGTCCACTTGAAAGCGATTTCACTTTTTTTCAGATTATTCGAGTACTGCATAGCTGTTTGAATTAATGATCTCGTCAGTCGCTTATGTTCGGAGACTTTTACATTGTCAACATATGCTACTATGATAGTTTAATATAATATTATATGTCCCATTATGATATTACCTTCTAGACTAAACTTACAGTCCTCGTGCATGCGCACTTTATGAAGTTTGATCTTCGTCTACACCGACTTAAAAAATAGGACTATAATTGGTCGCATTTCTTTAATATGCTGCTCAGCTTTTGGTGAAATTTCATTCTACCCAAGTAGATAGACTGTATCAATTAATGCACCGATGAATGCGATGCGTTAGAATGCCACAGACATTATTGCTATAGATTCCTGCGTGGTTAAGTTGGAGACCATTGTTTGCTCATTTAAAATAACACAATACACCGTTTCGTTTAAAAAGTGAAAAATACCAACACAAAACTAACAAATAAATAAATGTTCCTGGTGCAATTTTAATGCAGAAATAACCGTTTATGTGCAGAAGGGAAGCCTGGGGGATTCCCTCTCGCATGCACCATTAAAAAGAGCAATTTGAAATTCCGAGCGAAGTATATAATTATGTGCGTGTGTTAGTGCGGGCGTGTGTGCGCTCGCTCGCTCGCGCGCGTGTGCGTTTTCTTTACTTGTGCTGTACACATTCTTCAGTGGAGTTAAAGTGTGAGTTAAGTATGAAAATATATCTTTATAGCATTAACAAAGTCCGGTCTCACTTGGCTCACTACTCGAGAGAAGATGAATCAAATTGTGAACCTGCTTGATGATCGTCATGAAATAGTGTGGTTTATAGCCATTTTCTAGTTGTAAAATAAGTTCATTGATCAGTTCTCTGCCACGCAGTTGTTGTACTACACATCATTATTTCGTGTAATGCGACATGCAGTTATACGCTCGTTTTTTTTTTTTATTTGTGAAGTGTCCATCCATATCCTGCAATACAGGGTATGAATGTGCTTAGACTCTATTTATTGTGTTAAATATAATAATTTACGCCGTATCCAAGATGTAAGATTTAATAGTTTGTACATATGGAAAAAGGTTGAATAATAGCAATTTATTATTTAGTACACCGACACCATACAGTTATTGCAATTAGTCTGGCGTTTAATAACCTAGCCTACTTGATGTTTTAAGCATATTTTGATTTAAAGAAGAAACGTGATTTTGAGCAATCGTTGGATGTTGCTAGTACGGCATTCTCGTTGAAGAAAAGCAGCGGGTATTGTCAATGATTTTATTACTTAATCAATAAGTCCCTAACAATAAAGCCTCCAGCTGTTAAACAAAATAGGCTGTTCCTCCGGAGCGCATTGTTTCAGATACGAGAGCGCCTACGCGGATTGCAACTCTTTTAATATCCACCCTTCCAAGCTCATCTTCCTAATGGGGAAGTGGGGCCAGAATGAGAAGTACGCGGTTCACTGGGAAAGGACTCATAAGTCCCAGTTACATTTTCATCCAAGTATTTATGCGCCACGATAAAGCTGTGCGTGTGGGGGCGTGAGCCCCTAGTTGGAGAAATCCTCACTACACACAGGCGCTTGCGCACACCACACCGTCTACACCATTCAGGGATTCGATAGCAATGACATCAATCAATAACATTTGATTCAGTAGCATCTCTTGAACACACTGGGCGGGGTCTGTAAAATATAGACTACAGAGATAGCCTATTACACACAGCGTTTTCATCACAATGGCATTTAAGAAGACAGATATTTTCATTATGCATGTACTGCATATATTAAATAAGCTATGCCTATTGTCTGCACACTGCGCACATTATTAATTTATACAACTGAATATTTGCTGGATAACTCCACTTATGAGTGGAGTCTCATTCATTGTTGTTGTGATGTGGTGTGTGGCCAGCTGCTCTCTTCTCCACACCTCATTGAGTCATAGGGTTGCCTGGATGTCTGCTGCCTGTGTGTCCAGCGTGATTATGGATGCAGCTAAGCAGTAAACCCAGTGAACTAATCGAATCAATTAGCATGCAGGTTTGTGACAGTGGCTGCATTTTGTGATTTTCAAGCTCCAGTATACCAGGCATGTACTTTGCTTAGACGTTTACAAATGCTTTGATTTGACGTGGTATGCAGGTTTTGAGGCAATATGTTTTCAGGTATCAGCAAAAAATAATTCACAAGGTTGTCACATGCCATTTCCAATGCATGGTATGATTTTACTGTGCCTAGATGTTCTTGTAGAAGAATATGCATCTGTTTTCTTAAAGCACTTTGAGCATTTGGAAAAGTGCTATATAAATGCAATGATTTATTCATTCATGCATTCATTCATTCATTCTATGGATGTGGTTCTGTTCCACTGAACATCATAACCAGGTTTCAGAGTACTACTTCAAACATCAATAACTGAACTGTTGTCAGTATGGAATGTGACAAACCCCCTGGGTTTGAATGACCACTCCTTTAAAACTTCCCATTAAATATGCTCACGTTTCTTAAAGAGTATTTGAATTAGTCATTACTTACACCTTCAAGTATGATTTTGAATGTTATGAGGGTACTTCATTGGTATATTGAAAAGTTATGAAGAGTTTCTGTTTTTCTCTCACAGAAATGTAGTTTGCTTTATATTTCATTTTTGTCAATTATTGAAGCTATTCATAGCTTCAATGAAGCAAGCTGCTGTGAATTGTTTTTACAATGGCTGGGTTGTGCAGATTTTGATGGGAATGGGAATCCAAAATGGAGGAGGGTCGACATAAAAAAAACAACACCAATGCTGTTAATGTGTTTTGTGATGTATTATAGTCACACATATCACACAGGATGAGCATCTTCTCATTTAATAAATTAGGGCATTTGGTAAGTATGCCATGTATATTACATATTTTCATTGGGGTACATATTTATTACGCCAAAAAAAGGTTTTAGTTTTAGCTGGAAGTCCCCCCTCCCCCTAAACATAATAAATATTATTATGGAAATCCATGCACACACCTACAACTGAAAAGCAGCTCAGGAAGTTGAAGCAATGATGACATCCACTATGTAGAAACAACTTTGTGACTTGACTATGTGTGGTTTTAGTTGGCAGGCTAACAACATAACCTCTATGGTACCACTCAATAAAAATACTTATTCTCCTTGACAAACCCAATGCACATACAGTAGTAACTTCCTTATTTAACTTATTTAATAGCTCCATTAAAAAAATCCTATTGTATAACTCCAAATCTCTAACAGAGATCAAGGGAACAATAAAGAATAACTTACATATCACAGAAAAGCCGAGAGGGGTTGGGTTTGTGGGAGGTACTAAGGGTGACAAAGCTATTCACTTAAATATTAAAATAAACGTGTGATGCCAATGACTCTGGAGACATACGAGTCATGTGAAGGGATAAGAAAATGATCTCTTTAGCTTGGACTGACAGAAGCATCAGATTCAATAACAGATCAAGTTCACAAACAATTTCACAAATTATTGAACAAAATCCTTCTGAGACCAAGCAAAAATAAATGTTAAAAATGCCTATGAGTAATATCATATCGTCCCTCCGTGGTTACCTTTTTGGATGTTTCTCACCTCACACTTTGTTGTATGATTCTTAAGGGATGATATGGTAGCAGCTGACAGGTAGAATGGCCTTTCTTGCCATTACCTTTAATACATTCCGTTCATTAATGAAATTCTGTTATCGAAGAAAACAGCCCTGTAACTTCACGTAGAAAAACAGCCTTTTTTCCCTCATTAAAATCCTCTGTATTTCATTTCCCACTGTGAGATTTAACAGTCAGAGATTCCATGACAGATTCATCTTCATGGGGCCCTTTAAATAAGTAATGTTAAAACCTGCTGTGTATCATAATGGCATCCTACATAGTCATAGATACAGTACTTCTGGCTTGCTAAATGTACTCAGTCCATGGCCTGTATTTATGAATGCAGACCACAGACATCATTTTGTTGTGTTTGCTCTTGAAGAATATATGAGCAGTGAACTACTGATTACTATTTGCAAGGTACTCATTACGAATGAATTGATATTGATGGCATGATGAAGTCACCTTTAAATATTGCATACATAGCCCACTCCAGCAAAAGGTGTTATTGGTATCTATGAAAAGCCATTTTTTGAGGAGCCATTTAAGATAAGCTTCTGCAAATACCCTTTATATGATGTTTGTCAAATGGAATTAAATAGATCTGAAACCTTTCCGATTCCATACCTCTAATCAGCATTTGGATTAAGGGAAGATTTGGTCTTCATGTGTGCATGTGCCATTTTATATTTGCGTTGAAGATGCAACCTTCCATCATTGCCAGCTTTATGTTTGCAATGAAGTGTTGATGCTACTCTGTTTGTGTGTGTATTTAGTCCAGAGAAATCTAAAGACTGCAGCTTTCAGTGTATCCCAGTTTTCACAGTCAGCCACAGTACTGTAGGTCTTCCCTGGCGTATTTGACAGCTGTCATTCACATTGTAATTCAAACAACGTGTGGAAGCATAGTGCAGGTGTACTGTGGTGAAGGTGAAGCAGGCACTAGTTAGCAGGCAGATCTGACTGGGCTCTGAGAAAGTCATGTGCTGGTCCCCTTCGCTGTGGTATAAATATTTTATTGGCTGGTAGATGCTGCCGGATTGCATTTCCAGCAGGGACATTGTGCTCAGGGTAAAGAGAGAGAGAGCATCTCATCTGTACCAGGAAAAACTACTCTCTATTTTATGTGGTCTGTCATTCTAGCAAATGGGTACAGCCTGGCTGTGAACTTACCTTTTGATGTCTGTGCAATTCGTTGGAAGTTTCCTAAGATCATTACTTTTATTTACAGTTTCATTTTCATTCAATTCATCAACTTTCTTGGAGAAAGTTTCGGAAAGCTGCAGAAGTTGAAAAAAAGAAAGATTACTTGTGATAAAATGTAGGCCTATTTTCTCTGTAGTTGACATATGACCTGATGTAATGTCAAAATCGTGTGATTATGGTCCAGACTCAGAAAAGATGAACCATGTGAAATTGTCAGATGTTTAGCCAGGGATACAGATCTAACTGTCAGATTATCTCTGTGTTTTACATAGCCATTTGATCCTTGATTCAAGTGTGTGTTGAGAAAGCGCAACAGACTTTGAGAAGGAAATCTGGAAATATGTTTAAACTAAATTGAGTCTGACAATTTGGAGGTGAGAGGAGCACACTACTAAATGATACAGTGTGACTCTCCACTTCATGTCAGTAGGAGCCAGTTAGAGATGTTTTGAATTCCACTCATGAGTTTATGCCTCAGAGGTTTATGCTTTGAGAAAACATATTTGAGAGGTATTGATCTGTCCTGTATGCCAACTCTTGATGGTCCAGATAATAGCCTAGACCCAAAAGTGACTTGATACGTGCAATTATGTCAATTGTAATACAATGCTATACCTACCAGAGTGACTGGGTTGTAGGCAAAGTGGCTGAACATGCGTGTTATTCCCTGTATTATTTCTAATATTGATATAGTTTAGTCTAATACAGTCCTCACTACAATTGCTTCACACTGCTGTCCATACCGCATTCTGTACAGTTGCTGTATTACACTGAAGATTAGAAGTTATGAGTTCTTTTGAGACTGTGAATTACAAACTACAAATCAATCATATATATATCTAAAATGTGAGATGTATTATTACATTTTGAATGTGCCGCATCAGCTAGACATATGAATATGAGGCCTTTGGCAGGTATTCTCTTACTTTGTTAGTGGTGCCACAGTGGAGGTTTAATTGCTCTGGCCAAGAAAGGGGTTGCCTTTTTCAGAAGGTAGGCCTAAATGTTCTTGGGGTAAATGAGCCATGGCTGACAGAAGGAGGGCCCGTCTCTCCATCCCTCCTTTCAGCCCGTCTGAAATTTAGAGGTGATTTCAGCGAGGTGAACCGCAGCGAGTGATTTGCGGCACCCCCCCCGTTATTTCATCAGGCATTTTCGTGGCATGTGATCGCCTGGCCTAATATGGTTCCGAGTAAGCGTGGAGGAAAGATGGCAGCGCATCAAAAGGCTTGTCAATTATTGCCCTTCAACTAGAATAGTAAAAAAAAAAAAAACGATATATGTATGGAAAGATAGGGCACATTTTCTGGCAGAACGCATTATTGTGCGTGCTTCAAAGTTGCTCTAGTGTTTAATTCAGTTAAATGAGGCGAAACATTTGAAACACCACTGCACTGCATGCTCACTGCAGCCAGCATCAGGGTTGTGGAACACATAAGTACAATCTCCTGCCATCTTTACATTTGCATGAGCATGAGCAGTATTGCCCGACACTAAATTTTTAAAGAACTTTCACTTACGTGTTTTCAAGTTCCTGCAGAAATAAGCCCAATGACCACAGCCTATCGGTCAACGAAAACTTCTACTTCAGGTTATTTTTATCTTTCATTTTCTCGAATTTTTTCTACCTCAGCTTCTGCTCCTTAATTTTTCAGCCGATTACATCATTACAAATCCTCAAGTCCTCCAATTATGAATTCTCCCTGCAGCCTTGATAGCCTAAATTTGTCTCCAGTCAATAACAACATCTGTTCATATTACAAAACTGCAGGACGTTAATGTACACTGAACATTGGATATCACCTCCCTATTCATTAACGTGGGTGGTGTTGAAGCACAGGAAATTCTTCCATTTGTAACGAATTGCACACTTTCCAAGTGTAGACAAGCTGCTTCTAGTCGCTGTTGACAGTAAAAAATTTCACTCCTTTGAGACCCGTTATTGAATGTTCCGTTTTGTGTTTTTTATTTTTCCAGTATGCAATCCGTGAGATGGTCGGTCCAATATTTAGTCCTCTGTACATAATTCACTTCCAAGTTGGCCTGATATCAACGTTTTGCCCATTGTTCACAGAATTTCTCTGATGTGGGCTAGCCCATCAAAGCAGCCAAAACTGGAATTGTTTTCTACTGCAAGCCATCACTTGCCAATGTGAATTATTACTCACTATTACTCAATCGGCAACTGGTCATTCAAGTGGTTTAACTGTTCTGTTTGCTAACCTACAGCACTGCTTCTACAGCATACTGTATGCAGGTATGTCATAATAGGTCATTGTTACACAAATGGACCCAACATTTATATCTGGCCTTTGGCTGATGGATAAAGATTTTGTGCTTTGTTCATGTACGTAACTTAGCTTTTATGTTAAATATATTGTTGTTGAGCTAGATGCAGTGTAGAAAAAAGCAGTGAATGAAATATAGTATTCAGCAAATAAAGTATATCTATGATTAGAAATGGGTGCGGGTACATAAACACCTTATCGAACACCAACAGTCTCTTCCTGAGTTAGTTGGGAAGGACAGACCTTATGAGGATTTCTGAAAAACTGGACCTGGAAAAATACCATGGTTTTAACTTCACACATAGCTAGAAGTTCACGATGAGTCACTCTCATTTACATTCGGAGGAAACTCACAGGAAAAGAGGCTTTTAAATGTTGCGTTTTCCTTAGTTTTTCCACACTGAAGCCTTTGTTTTCCTTAAGAGTATAAAGGACGACTCTTAGTCTCTTTAAATCTGAGATAATCTGGCAAGCTTTAAATTTTATGATTTGGAGATGCATTTTCATTATCCCTACCATCCCTTGTAACACCCCAGGCTCAGTAAATCAGATGAAAGCCTGGGAGAATCTCTGGCTCTTTTAATGTCACTGCATATGCAACCGGTGCATCTTCATTTCATGCATTCTTACCCATTTGCCAACTGCTTTCAAAAGCCCGCACCTCTGGTACTGCATATGCCTTTATTAAAGACTTTGAAGAGTCTCCCTTCAAAAGCCAGGCAAAGCCGGCCCTTTGAATTTTATCTTTGTCGCTGCCTCCAGGTCGCATTGAGGTCAGGCAATGCTGTTAAATACATTGTGGGGTGAAAAGGGCATTGCTGTGCTCGCTTAATCAGTGCCTCAGTGTGGGCAGGCTGCTTGCGGTATTGCACGTGCTCTCTACCCACACTGGGAGAGATGCACATTAGCAGAATGACTCGCTCCCTGGTTCCCGTAGAGGCCTTTCAGACTACAACAGCGAGCATCCTGAGAATCTTTGGACAAGGAGGTGCAGTGCATCTGCACAGGCTGAAAACTACTACATAGATTATCCTCAAGTGGATGCATTTCTCAGCAGAAAGGTGTGTGGTCTGTGGTGTGCCTAGTTTAGTGGAACTCTCTAGAAATATTCACACGGTGGCTCCTGTCAGGCGACGAGGTTACAATTAGAGAATTATTTGGTTACTGTGGTGAAAACATTTAGAATTTTGTTGATTATTCCAGTACTGTTTTTTGTAGAGCACACACTAAACCAGGAAATGTGGCGCTTCTCAGTGTGTCTGTATGCACCACTTTTATACCTCTGAGAATACTGCCCAGCTGTTCTGAGCCACTGGTGACTCGTCTTAGAAGAGCCAAGTGTGTCTTTATGGGAATTCACAGTAGTCGTCATTGGCCTGGGATTTGTATGTAGAGCTCCATATTTCTGCTCTAAATAAAGACTGAAATTTTAATTCACTGCATGGATGAATTTAGGGATCTGTACCCATAATGGCTATATGTCCCCATCCCCAACCCCAAAGGTACAGGCCTATCGTCTTAAAGGGTGTGCTTGAATTTCCCACTATAACACCCATTGGACAGAATTGCCTTCTTAAGTATTCAGGAGGAATTTTGCTGCAGTAGGAATGTAGCCTGAACCACAATAGTAGAAGGGATTATGTTAATATATAGCAAGCAAGCCACCAACAGAGGTGTCTTGAATACACTTCTGTGGAAATTAAACCTTAATTAGATGAAATCTTGTACTTCATTGCAAGTTATATAGCTGGCAATGGTTGCTAATGACAATTATGAATGGTTACTTGAGTTTTGTCAAACGATTACACTTGTAACGCTGGTTTTACCCAAATTATCACTTTACAGAAACTAGCTCATAATGCTGTGTGTATGTTTTTTGATAACATATCTTTGATAACATTTTTCGACCTCCTAGACCCCTGTTACTCTAATCTTGGCCCTTAAGATTCAAGATCTGCTGGTTTTCCACCCTTCTTTTACCTGGAAGTCAGGTGTGAATACAGCCTGTGCCAGTAGCACTAATTTTTCAATTAATTACCTGAGGAAAAAGAAAACCAGGGCCAGATTTGGATTTGAGATCCAGATTTGAGTGTCCGTGTCCTAGACTGTCCGAACAAGCGCATTTCCAAAGTGAATCACAGGAAATAATTTCCAAGCTTCCAGCTGGTCAGCGTCCAAAGCTGTCCTCGGAGACAGAATAATGCAATGTACTGTATCACTAACCTTATTAAGCTGTTAATTAAGTGCTGTTGAAAAGCTGCCGGCAACCCTGGCAGAACAGGTGTATGATATTATAAACCAATTATGCTGTAACGCACATAAGTATGCAAACATACAGGGCACTCCATAAATATTTGGACACTGACACAACTTTTGTTGGTTTTGCTGTGCATTCCAGCACATTGGATTTGAAATGAAGCAATGCATATGAAGTTAAAGTGCACAGGGGGCGACATAGCTCAGGAGGTAAGACTGATTGTCTGGCAATCGGAGGGTTGCCGGTTCAAACCCCGCCCTGGGCGTGTCGAAGTGTCCTTGAGCAAGACACCTAACCCCTAACTGCTCTGGCGAATGAGAGGCATCAATTGTAAAGCACTTTGGATAAAAGCGCTATATAAATGCAGTCCATTTACCACACTGTCTGCTTGAATTTAAAGGATATTTACATCCATATCCAGTGATCTGTGTAGGAATTACAGCCCTTGTTATAAATAGTCCCCCCATTTTACGGGAGCAAATGTATTTGGGCAGATTAAAATCTTAAATAAAGTTGTCCTATTACAGTAAGTACTTGGTAAATTCCAGTGGCAGCCATACATGTCCAAGCCATAACACTGCATCCACCATGTTTTAAAGATGGGGGTGCTTTGGATCATAAGCAGTTCCTTTCTTTCTCCACGCTTTTCTCTTTCCATCACATTGATACCAGTTAACACTCATCTCATCTGTCCATAAGTTTGTTCCAGAACAGAAATAGTTTTTTTTTAAATGTACTTTTAAGCAAACTCTAACCTGGCAATGTTGCTATTGAGGCTTATCATTGGTTTTCATCTTCCAGAATTGGAACACTGTGTATAAAAAGGGCTGAAATTCTTGCATATGGATAGCCCGATATGGATATAAATACCCGAAAATCAAAGCTCACAGTCTGTTTCACAGTCGGAATAATATATTGCTTCACTTCAGATCCAATGCGCTGGAGTACAGAGCCAAAACAACAAGAATTGTGTCACTGTCCAAATGTTTACGGACTGCACCGTAGATCCATTTACTCTGTTATGTTATGTTTTAGCAGGCGGCTTGCTCCGTTCCTGAGAATATAGCATACCCCAGAACAGCAAGTCAAATTTTCATGTTGCTCCATCCTACAGACATGAGCTCAGCATCTGCTTATCTAGCCAGATGTGACACTGGGACCTGATCTGCCTGGCTGAATCTCAGTGGCCTATATTGTGAGGGCTGCTTTCAGTGACTTAGCACAACATGCGAGTGAGAGAGAGAGGGGATAGAGAGAGAGGAGCGGGGTAGAGAGATAGGGAAGAGGGGGGGAGAGGGAGAGGGAGAGATAGGGAAGAGGGGGAGAGGGAGAGGGAGAGGGAGGGAGGGAGTGAGAGAGAGAGAGACTTTATATATGGTATTTTATGCTCTGCCTAGAGGAACCAGACTGCCTTATCAATCATACATGAACTCTAGATGTAACTAGCCAGCATCAGTTACTGTCTCACATCCCCAAAGCTGTCATTAGAGACCGCTCCACTGCCGGAGTTAGTGTCAGGCAGATCGAGTCCAAGTAATTGACAGGGCGGTTTTCAGAATAACCTCGGCGAAAAATTGACTCCCGCTTGTTTTTGAACACTCATTTAGGCTTTGGCTCATGCACTCCAATGATTCTGATCAAATTTAGATGGATCCTCATCAGATTGTCTCAGCATACAACAGCGTGCTGGCAACCAGCAGGAACTGGAGACGAGACATCATTTAAATTTATGACTACTTTATGACGTGTAACAAGTGAACTTCATCATCAGCTTCACACATTATGCCACTAATTTCCTGTTTAATGAACATTTGGAAGAGATACATATATACTCTCCATGTGTTTGTATTTTTATTTTTATTTTGTCCAGTTCTTCTCCTTCACAGCTCTAACCGACCCAAAGCATGGGCATTACCAGGGTTTTATAAAATATTTATGACTGTGCATCCTGCATTCTGGCTTTCAGCTGTCAAGGAAGTTGTACCCAGATGAGAGGGAAGAAGCAAGGCCTGCCACCCAGGTGGTGACTCTGCTTCATAGTTTAGGTTCTCTTAATGGCAGGTCTTTGGAAACGCTAATCCACTTTGTAAAGCTCCGTTGAAATGAATTCTGAAATGATGATGATGAGCTCGCTGTACCTACCCCACCCCCATTCTTTTTATTTTTATACAAGATCATGTGACCTGTGCAGGACTTTGAACTGAAATTAACTGAAAGATAGCTGTGATTACTCATAGATGCAGTACTCCCATTCCCCTGAGATTGCACCTTGCGCTATGTGTGTGCCGATCACAGTTTAGGACAGTGCTGTGAGCGTGTGCTTAGGCTGATTAGACTTCAGTTGTATAAAGGAACTGATTACCCCAAATCCCAGTGATACATAAATATAGTATTTGTCATTTCTTGTATTAAAATTGTTTCCTTTAAGATGATGCAGTGTAAGTAATTTAATTCTAGTATTTTTAAAACGAGCCTGCAGAGTCATACATTTGGCATACCGCCCTGATTTGTCAAATGCAGAGCGTTATACTGGAGTGTGTTCAAGAAAAACAAAGAGGAAAATGTTGACGGCTTCAATAAATTATTAATGAAAAGAGGGCGGGAAAAGGGCATTCAGGTAATTTTGTGAATTGCTACTTATGTATTTGTTTCCATGCCAACAGGAAATGGTATTGAGACGGTGTCTTGCTCGCAGAGGTGCGGGTTTGAGTGTGTGTATGGGGTGAAGAATGAGAATGAGGACAAGGTATTTTCCATAAAGATAAAAAGGCTCCCGCTCTATTCCTTCAGCACTGTGTGCATTATTAGTGGAGCGTACTGATATTGAGGGCAGTGGCTTAGGTGAGTTGAGGTCAAGTTACCAAAGCATCTGAAGGAAGTGCATCATATTATAAATATTTTATTTAAATTTGGGTTTGAATGCTTGTGAATGATTATGTTTTCATTGTTCTGCATCAATATTCATGATACATAGACAAGTAATCCAGTTTAGGATAATAGATAATTAACTGGTGATTACATTGTTTCCTACTGTGAGAGAATGCATTTGTCTTTGCTGTGAGTCATTTTTTATAGAGAAAGAATTGGCGTTTTGTTTAAACATCAGGTTCCACTAGTTTCAGTGGTCGTTAATGGAGATACACAACTGCACGTTTATTGAGAAGGCCATGATCGCTCTTTTTGTTACTCCTTTACAAGACTTTTCCCATTTAATCTGATTTCTGTCACAGGAGATATCTTTGTGCTACGAATGTTGTACCATAGTCATCTATAACAGCAGATTACCTTCCAGCACAAGCTTATGAAATCATTGCAGTCTGAGGTCATGTACCATATTTGGCCAATCAGATATCTGACCTCAAGATGTCTGCTTCAGCCTCTTTCTCTATTGTTCTGCTGTCATCGAAAGCTGAGCAGCGATCCATTCCCCGGCAAATCAGTCTAGAAAAAATGCTTCCATCGTGGTGCTGTGCCATTCTAAGCAGCGGGGCTATTGATGAGTCACCGGCAGCGACAGGACTTAACTGTGGAAAAGAACAAGGAGTAAAGCGAGCATCACTTCCCCAGTGTGCTGCAGCTGGTCGGTGTGCTTCGATACACGTCTGCCGTGGACGACTCTCCCTTGGCCTTTTTCTCTCCATTATTGATTTCGGTACAGAAATTCTCTGCGTACCGTAGCCGGCACAATATCATTCATTTCTAGTGAATGGTGCCGAATCATTACCGGCCGCATTTTGCACGGAGATTATTATCCGTCATGCGAGACCCCTTCGGTACATGTGATGCAGTGTTCGGACAAAGTGGTTATCTGGTGGAGTATACTTCTGAATATACTTTTGGTTGAGCGTGGTCCAGAAATGTCCAGAAATGATTACCTTTTCCATCGTGGGTTGTACAGAGAGTGTACAGCCTAGTATAAAGAAAACATTTTTTTTTTCTTTCCCCAGCCAGAAATGCAGTGAATGTAGATGAGTGTGAATGACAGCAGGGCAGATGAATCCATTAACCACAGTAACATCATTTCCTGAGGATGAGGGGAGTTTCAATTTATAGAGGCTAGCTATGTATCCTTGTTACTGATACACACCTACAAGCTAATAAATCTGCATAAACATGATAAAAACTAGAATATGCTGGAGTATTACTGTTATATTAAAAAGGAATAACAAAAATCTATTTCTTTAGTCGTTCTTTACTCTTTGGGCACGACATGACATTTTTATCCAGTGTAATATTACAGACTTGTGGTTTATGAGACCGACTTAAACTACTCTTATACATCCAGAAGACTAGACTCCCCATCGTCACACATTTTCTGTCAACAGCCTTGGCCCTTTTTTACAGATGCATTTTTTAATATAATATCAGAGTGCTTTGCTGCGGTGTAAATCCAGGAAGATGAATTGCCAACCTTCACATGGACAAACTAATTCCAGATAGCTGATATGAGAAATGCCGGTGATGTCTGCCTCGTACTCTAACAAGCTGAGAGAGGTATCCTTCCTTTTAATGTGCCTGGGCCGTGTTGTGCCTGGATGAATGTGCCTCCTTCACAGTTAGCAGGATTCACTGGTGGATGCTTCGTCCTTCGTCCCAGTATAGTTTGGTCATTCAGGGGGTCAGAAGGTCATTCACATCAAATCTGCCCCTTTTTACTTTACTGAAGTACTTTTCAATTACACTCAACGTGCAATTGGCAAGTGTTAGTCAAACGGTGAACTTCTTCATACAACACAATGCAGGTCGTCATTGAATGTCATAATGGACGTTCATGCCTTTGTGCTTCGGTTGGAGAATTTTCAGTTTTTATTTTGTCTTAGAGGTGTGCCTTATGTAAACATGCAGAACTTTGTTAAGCATTTCATGTTATAGCTACTCTCACAGCCATTTATGAACACTCATACTTGCTTATTACAGCTCACATGAATGGCAACCATGATGCATTGTACAGTAATGCTGTATAGAAGGTCCTCCATGTCATTTGGTATCTATGGTAAACGCATGTTTGGAAGGGAATTCTTATAAATTCCATTAAGAATATTTTGACACATATTTAAACTGAATCCTCTAAAACATGAGGATAATGAGGCCCCAATACAATTGTCCAGCAAGAACATAACAAATAATGTGTTTGATTATTTGACACGATTCAGGGTCATATTTTCTGAACAAGACTAAAGATTTTGAAGCAGTTGTTAAGAGTGACACATATTTACAGTAAACCGAGTGCTCTGAAACATTGTGACCCATTTTCAACTGTAATTCTGAAGCTTTTTAAATTGTATTCTACAAGGTCTTACAAAATGCTAAATGAGCTACAGTAACAATCCAATTCCCTTCAGGAGTCAGGAACATAACATAATGCGGTTGATTATTTGACACGACTCAGGATCGTATTTTCTGAGTTATAGAACAAGACTAAAGATTGCATTTAGAGTGATTGTTAACCGCAGTGCTCCAGGATACCGATAATCTACCATACAGCATTTTCTGTCTGTAGAGGAGAGTGTGTGTGTGTGTGTGTCAGAGACGGGGCTTAGACTTTTAACGATTAGAACATGTGAGAAATGATCCAGTGACAGCTGGCTGCATCGTGCAGAAATGTGCAGAGGGCTTTGCATGACCCAATTCACATCAGCATTGGATGAAACAAGGCTGGATTCCCCTCTGTGTCTGCCACACAAACACACACAGGCTTACACGCTCACACACACGCACATACACACAGGCTTACAGGCTCACACACACATACACACATTTACACACACATACATGCTCAATTACACACCCAAACAAGCAGCCTTACGCCAATGCCCAAACACATGCGCCCACACAAACTCATACAGACACACATACACACAAACGCATACACACAGACATGCACGTACACGCGCACACACACACACGCACATGCACACACGCACACACACACACATAGGAATGCACACGCACACACACCAATTGGCACATAGGGCTGCTTCATCTGAATAGCACCAGTGCTTCTGTAAGCAAGAATACACATTCTTATGAATCCTGGTACTGTAAATCATGGACATTAATAGAGCAAACAGACCATTTGTTTTACTGGCACTGATTGGTGGAAAATCCAGTAGCAGGGGTAACTGATTGCTTCTGCAGTCTCAGAGATTATCTATAAACATTTACAACGACTGGTGGGATAAATAGCTGCAGGTTATTTTGCTCCTGTTACCAAAAAAAGTTTGCCTAACACCTGCAGATATTTCTACCCAATGGTATTCATACCATAACTGAGTATCCTTTTAGGCCTCTGACAGCTACTAATTATCATCAGAACACAGCCTTGTCTCATTTAATTCCAGGCTCTGCGGCTATTAAACTGGTGATCCGGCACAATTTCATGTCAGTTCCTGCAAAAATAGCCCGTAGATAAGGAGTCTTCCCTGTTGCTGCTAGGTGATAGGTCAGCACCGAAGCAGCACCAAAGTTAGAGCTGAAACAATTCTGTACGATAGGGTGGTCCTGAATTTCTCCCAGGCAATGTGACAGCCTGATCAGTACTTATAGGAAACTTATTACTGCCACTCCAAGTTTACCCAGTTTCTGTAGCTTTGGAAGCAGTTATTTGTCCCACAGAGTTATGGAATATCTGATGATTGTTTAAAAATCATATAATGGAAAAGTTGCGAGACTTTGTGAGGCATCGGATAATAGCTAAATTAAAGTTTTTAATTTATCCAAAAACACATTCTGTGCTTGTCCATGCTCAATATATAGGCAACCTGGATTCAGTATCCACACCTAAAGACCTTTTTTGACATTGAGATCAGCATGTTATTTCTTAATAGTTGACACTATTTTTTGTGGTCTGATTACACATGCTTTTTTTTTTTTTTTTGTTATACTACATAACAAATATTATTTGAATTTTTTGTGCATGTGTATAGCCATGGTTCTTGACAATGGCATTATTGTGGTTATGGCAAAAAGTGAACTATGCTTACCTCTCAGGACCTATTCCTGACCAGAATGTTCTAGTATTGATTAGCACACACATTGTCATTGAAACAGTCAGAGATATAGGAATGGCTGTGATATCCCAGTGGTGGATTACCCGAGCAAATTCTGAGCACAAATGTTTGTGCAAATTGTACAAATATTTTTTGTGAAATAACTCACGAATGGTTGGAAAATGGTCGCACTTTAGCTAGGGTGTAGCTATTTTGAGACTTGGAACTGTGTAAACACAGAAGATAAGGAAGGGACGGGGTGTTTCTCTTGCATGCACGATCACAGTTTGTAGTTCCGCTAGTTCTGTAAGAGAGAGCTCCGCCGGAGCTTTCAAAAACGATCAGAACAACTGCGACCCGATGAATAATAACTAAAACAAATTGGCGTGGTGTTGTCTTGAACACGATGGGACTGAGAGCATTAAGCTTTTTTGAGTGCTTTACAGCAGTCGCACCAAGCATTGGCTTCACCATGTTGTCACAGCCTCCCTGCTAATTACTGAATTCAGCGAATCCTTCTCCAGATTGCGAAAACCATGGGGCCGTTACGCTTCCCCTCTTTCTGATAAACGCCCGGCTCAGTTTGCATTACCTCTTTCAATTTGCTGTATTTCAGGTAGTCCTTCTTCAAACAATACACTCTGGTTACCAAACAATACACTCTCCTTCCGAGTATTGGACAGGGTTTGGCACCTTCAGTGCTAGTAATGTGTCCCCTGGGTTGTTCTCATTGACCTTTGCCATTCAAAGTGCTTTCACCGTTTTCGTCTTGTTACACATCGCAGCATTATGACTCTTCGGGGAAGGAGTAGCCAAAACAACGAGGCACGTTTTTTCAAACAAGCCTTTGCTTCAGTGGCCAAGGCCTGTTTTTGAAGAGAATGAAAGTTGTTATTTTACATCATGCCTTCAGTATTTATAGTTTAAATACAGAGGACTGCTGACTGACATCCATCTGCCCTGTGATTGTGTTGTTTGATGCATGTCGTAAATATGCAACACCTTGGCGGTCTATCAAGAAGGTTTGCATTGTCAAATGTGGTAGTGCTGCTGTTGTCACTTAATTAACTGAAGCTTGTTAGGAGCACAGTGGGATGTTTTTATTAAATAAAGAAGGGCGGAGGGGGGATCCAGGAAATTGTGTTGCATTATTTACTGATTGTGAGGACTACACAGGTGGAGCATTTAACCCAGTTAATCTAACACGTAGTGCAGCAAACTTGAGGCGAGTGTGTAGGTTGTTGATGATAACCTCCTGTGGCCCAGGAGAAAAATGTAGTTTAATTATTTTGACATAATATAAGTGTCTTCGATGAAGTGTCTATATCATGAGTGTCTTATATTATGTTGCAGTGAAAACTTTAAAAAATATGTCTTTATTAAATCTTTTATTTGAATGTCCCTTGCAGTGTAGGTTTCAGCATAGTAGAACATATGACCAGACTCTTGTCCCCTACAGGGGTCAAAAATAAATTGCCAGGTCTTAGGAGGTTAATACACCCTGGTACCCTCTGCCTGCTGGGTTCAGATCTGCCTTAGGGGATGCTCCACTGCAGAATACAGAACTGAACTGGATTCAGTCGAAATCGTATCACAATTTAAAACTACCACAAAGTATTTTTGCTACCACAATTAACATGGAAAGTTCACCTGTCACCAAAATGAGCTCAATTTGTTTATGAGTAAAAAAAGTATCTGTACTGTCTACAGATCTTTACATAAGTTTGTATATGAGGAGAGCATGATATGTACAGTGATGCCATGTTTTATATGATAGTGCTAATAAAAGTTAGGCATTATTTCTTCTGATGATGTAACTGGGAAGAACTGCATGGCAAAATTGATCTTTGAGTCCATGACACTGAATAAAGATGGATGGATGGATGGATGGATATATGAATGGATGGATTGAGTGACAAACAAACAGAAGTGAAGTGTTGAGCTGATGTGTGGTGCTGTTCTACAGTGTGGGTGAGCATGACCTGGAGGTGCGGTCAGTCATTTTGATCCGTATGTCAAAACCAATTAACTCTGGTGTCTATAGTTTGCTCTGCTGCAACAGTGAGTTCCAACCTCTCAAATAAGTATTTTAACAAAGCTCGGGTTTGTTTGTGCAGTGTGCCATAATTGCCAGGAACTCATTCTTCAGATTTCTCAAATTTCGTTCTGGCAAGATGTCTCCAGAAAATTATATATATAGCATATTGTGTATTGCTCCAGTTCTTAAAGGCCACCCTGGAATAAAATATTGTTGCATGGATGTAATTGGATTTTTTTTACATGAACTGAAGAAAGAGTGTTACGAATAACACAAATTTAAAAGGCCAATTTTGAAAAACACTGTCTATGGGTTTTTTTTCACCTTTTATTGGAGTTATTGTTTCCAAATGACTGCTCAAGTTTAATGATTGCATCACCTTATTGGCACTGGGCAGGCTTGCAGTTGTGTAGTTGTGATAATCATGACATTATTATTGGAGTATAATATGTACTGTAGAATAATTACATGACAGTGCCTGTTGGTCACACAGTGAGCTCAATAATGAGAGGAACAAAGACATATTTATTCTTGATTTGGCTCTGTACTCCACAATTTTAGATTTGTACCAAGAGACGTACCTGTTTTATCTTATTGTATATTCACCTGACAGATCAGTGATTGGTGCCCTGCTTGTCCACTCACATGCGATAGTGAGTGAAAATAGCCAGCTGACTGCACGAACAGCAACAACATTGAGGGCTGAGGAGGACTCTATAGCCATATGCGAATAAAACAATAATACATGCCCATTATACTGCATGTGATAATTTCACATGCAGTATAATGACCTAACCATTCTGATCTAGAGTGTAATGTGGTTGACACGTACTTCGGGGTATTTCGAGTCATTTTATGGTGTTCCTCTATGAATTCCTCTTCTACTTGTAATGAGCAAATGACTGAAAATGTCCAGATAAACGCCCCTTTTTCCTAGCATCCTTTATGGACTGTGTTGTTTAGCCTTTTGCAGAGTGCCAGGTGCTATTTGAGTGTGTTTGCATGTGATAAAGTAAACCATTTGCATGTGATAAAACCGCAGAGTTTTCACAGTTTATTTAATGTCAAACTCTACAGTTCCTGGTTTAATCCCATCTCTATTTAGCCCGATGACTGCACACTCAAATTACCATGAGATTAAAGTGTGAAAAGTGTACTCAAACACTGAGATCCAAAGCAACAGAGGGAACTCAGTTGAACAAAGCTTGTTTCCAGCACAGATTTCAATGAGGAAAGAGGGAAGGAAGGATGTAAGTGGCTTCTTCATGGGCTTTACCTTACCTAAGTTAAGCAGCAGTTGACAGCATTCATATACTCTGTCTCCCAGAAGGCCTTGTCTGGAGGGTACAGTGACTAATGAAGGCCATTTTTATCAGCAAGGGATTCTCCTCAGATACCCTTGGCTGCTCTCCATCTGCCATTTAAATAATATTTTACACACAGTTTCTAAGCTCCAAATTAACTTTTCATTAAAAACAACACTGGCCAGATGGACGAGGCTGGAAATAAGCATGCTTGTGTTTGGGCCATAGAGAGTCATTGTTATGGGTGGCAGAGGGCCTATTTATCACACTCAGGATGAATACTAGAGAGGTAGCAAGGAAAGGTCATTGGAGTTCCCTGTTAAATACCCACTCGCTCAGGTGTTGGGACACAGCTGTCAGCATTGGCTAACACCAGCATAACCTTTTCCTGTCATACGAACTTCTGCAGTACGTGGAACTTTTAATCATTTGACAAATGGGTTTTTCTGTGCAGGTGTGCGGGGTGAATTCTATATTACGCTGCTTACACTTTGGGCCGGCCATTTTGGGAACTGAAAGACACTGGTTAATACCGCATGCTGTGAAGATACATGCTCGTTTGTTCGTTTTTTCAAGAGTTGACCGCGGTTGATAAGAGAATGCAGTTTTTACACAAGTAACTTCTATCATTATTTTGTCTCCCAGGTGCTGCAAAAGTTGGGAAAGGCTGACGAGACGAAGGATGAGCAGTTTGAAGGATTCATCCAGAACTTCAAAAAACAGGAGGTAAGATGGCCACTGGATGTGGAGCTAATATGTGTGGAAATATGTGGCCCCCGGCACAGATTGTACTGTAGAGCAGGGGCACTCAACTCTGGCTCTTCAAGGTCAGTTGTACTGCTTGTTCTCCCTTCTGCCTGATAGTCCATATTCCAATAATGTCATCGATTGGCCAGAGATTACACCCAGTTGGTGCATCAGGTTTACATCAGTGCCCAATTAGAGGGGAGTGAAGAAAACGAGCAGTACCACTGGCCTCGAGGGCCAGATTTCGGTATCTCTGCTGCAGATATTTAACAGTGTTCAAATGTATTGGAAGAAAAATCTATGACTGTATATAACTGGCAGTGGTGTTTGCAATGGTGTTGGTTGTAAGTATGAAACTTGTTTCTTGGACACTAAAGAATTAAAATTGGTGCGCACGCACTTGTACTGCTGAGATCTTGATCATAGGCTGATGCAGAAAGAACAATTTGTTTAATGTAACCAATGTTAATCTCCCAAAGAAAATAATGTATACCTGTCTAGGTACCGATATGAGTTTTTTGGATCGGCTCTCTCATGCTAGATTACACATTATAAGAAAATGAACAATTTTCTGAGTCCTGTGCACTATTGTACTTTTTATTTATCTGACTATTGTGTGCCTCACATGAACCTGAACATGAATAATATTTTTAAAGACATTTTTCCACAGCCCGTCTTTAAATGTGATTGTTCTGGCACACTTTTCTTATTAATCGTTATTCGGTGAATGTCTGGACGGGCGAGGAAGTGACTCAGACTTAAGGCAGGCCGTCTTGTTGAGGGGCTGCAGTGAGAGATTACCACTACTCGCCGTAGCATGAAATCCAGCACGCTCGGAAGAGCAGAGGCACACAAGATGCAATACCGTCCACCGGGCACACGCTTGCTCTTATTGCAAGCATGAATCATGTGCTTCGTGACCTCCACTCCCACGCACATGATATTGCATTACATTTATTTATCAGACCCCATTATTCCGAGCAATTTACAAAATGGAGAATATCGGGGGTAATTTGTACGTGGAGCTGCCATGTTGCTTGCTCAGAGGGATCGTTTGTCGTCCGGTAATATTCCGAGATTAAAACGAGATGAAGAGGTTGGCATTATGGTGCAGTTCAGGGTGAGTCAAAGGAGATGTGGGGGGGAGGGTGGGTGGGCTTGACAGAAAAGTATAGCATCTCAGTTTTAGCCTAGCCTGAGCTTCAGGCGATGGTTTGTCATCCAGCTTAAGATGTCTTACAGGCAAGGTCAGATGAGTGCTGAGACCAGTGTGTATCGAAGGGAGGGAAGGAGTGAAAAGGCGGTGTGTCATCATCATGGCAGTGGTAAGACAAGCCATGGGAGGAGTGAGGCACAAGCACGGCACAGTTTGTGTGGGTCAGAGGATGAGTCTAGCCATAAAAAGTTTGCCTTAGCAGCAGTGGGGGGAGCCTCCATTCTGGAGCGGGTGAGTGAGCTAAGCCTTTTGGTTGACATAATGGATGAAAGCCCAGATGACCTGCGGGGTGAACAGATTTAGATAGACACAGTCTCATCCTGGGAAGAATTTCATTTATTTTCAGCCCTGAACCAGATTACTGGTATGAAGAGGCCAAAAGCAGTACAACTGCAGAGACAATGCCTCTGTACACTTAGTAGGTCCTATAGGTGAATAATTTGTTTTTATATGCTTGTGAGTTTGGTTGGGTAGACGTGTGGGTGGGGTTGAGCAGGTGAAGAGCAAAAGTGCCAGTCATGGTAACCAAACCATGGTCTGCCACTCCTACAACACAGTGCCAAGTCCACTTCACCAAAAGACTGAGGTCTTTTGGGATTCTGAATTTCTAGCAGCAATACTCTTCCTGACAAAGCAGCCCTTCTCGATGGCTCTGATCCCTGCAATATCAAAAGATGTGAGCGTAAATAAAGGAAAAGCACTTATCTGCTGGGGTGACCGCCGTTGTTACAACAAACCTTTCTTTTCCGATTTTGGCTGTGTCTGACGGGTGTAGGTTTTTCCAGGATCTGGCTCACGAGCCTTCCTACTGAACGGAGCCGCTCTGGCAGGCAGAGGCTCGCTCCGGCCCGCGATTATCCCAGGTGCCGTTCCTGGACCCGCCTGCACGGAACGGCGCGGTCCGGGCGATACTCGAGGCTCGTCCACGAGCGTGCAGGGTAGGCCGGGGAAGCAGACCAGCTGCAGCAGGAAATGAGAGCTGGCAGACGGGGTCTGCGTCGCCATGGGGTTGGAGGCCGGAGGCGGGGACTGAGAGGAACCCCGGAGTGGCGGGGGGTTAATCACCTGGCACGGCGCTACAGGGAGCGGAGCGATGGAGAGGGAAAGGAGGGAGAGGGGCCAGCTGTGGAGAACTAGCGCGTCCCACTGCAATATGTCTTCCAAAAGTATTGATCTGAGCCCATGTTTTTTTTCCCCACTGGTAGTCTAAACAAAAATGTGAATAAATTGTATGTCTCTATTACACAAAAACCCAATACTTTTGCTTACACCTTCCTTGTGTATATCCAACTGAGCTTAGTTTTAATGCAATTTTGGTTTAAATATTTTATATTCTGTGCAGTGTTAAGTATTCAATGGCCAGTGTACCATTAGCATGCATGTCAAATTAAACAGTTAAAAAAATTGCATGTAGCGTGTGTGTGTGTGTGTGTTGTATGTAGGCTATTGGTACATTGCCCTTTGAATATTTCTCATGCCATGTTCTACGTATAATATCATCCCACAATGACAGCTGAATCTTATTACAGGCATCTAGCATGATTACGAGTAGTCATGCAGTCAGCTTCTTATACCCTCAGTCACTCGTACTGAGGTTGCCTTCACATGAGACAGTGATCCTAGAGGGTTTCTCTTTAGACAGCACATGCTTTAAATGAGAAAAAAGCATAATCCCCCTCTCTCCAATTGCTCTTTCTTAATCCTGATTAATGTGGGTTTATGCACGGGGAGTGCCATGCCTAGAAAGTCTACCATGTGTCTCAATTTGAATCTGAAGGCTGGATGTTCAATCTAATTGTTCCAGTGATGCAATTTATAAAAGGTCATGACTGTAGATTTATGCACTTCTATGCATTCCTTTATGTTTCCTCCATGTTGCTTCAGTGACAGTGTGATTGAAAATGTCGCAGAAGCTTTACATGTTATGACTACTGATCGCTGATTACATTCAACTGCAGGTAATTTGTGTTTGGGAAACTTCAGAAGCATCGATTCTTGTTTTCTGTGAATTTGCATTTGCCTGCCATCCCATTTGTCACGTCCCTGCTTTTCATTCTTGCAACATCTGTAACCAAGTGAGCTTCACCATTTCGTGCCAGCTTTTAAAATAGAAAGCATAGTGTGTGTTCATGGGGTGATAAAAGGGAGATGAAAAGATTATGGCACTGCTTCTGATATCATATACTGTATCTTGCACTCTCTCTTGTTTGTTGTCGCTGCTATTTGCATTAAGTTATTAGCTACATACTGTAAATACTATAAGAAGTCAAGCTTTGCAGACCATGTGAGAATGCACACAGCCACACCTTGGCATTCAGCTGCAGTATGCTATGTCCCTCTAGGTGAGCCTTTCATCTGCAGGGCCCTATGGCAGCACATAAATGTAAATTAGCTGCTTAAATTGCAGCCTTAATCTATATGGTGACTTAATGTGTCTTAATGTACATGCAGCTAATTACTTTAATGTGGTGTGCTCTGCATTCTCATGTGGTCATGGTTTGTCATTACTTTAACATTTAAAAAATTATACAGTTAATGGAATGCACCCCTCAACCACCGTCATTTTTGGTATCTCTTAAAGTTATTTAATAAATGCCAAAGGAATGGTGATGTTTCACCTTAATGTTTATTCACAGTCCAAAATTTCCCATCCCTATTTGTCACTCCAGAAATTCACAATAAATACCTATCTATGCATAGCTATCATTGTTCACATTGAGGGTAAAAAGAAAAACAAGCTGGCAGTGACTAGTGCTGGCTGGCAGTGACTAGTGACTCCAGGGATATGTAGATAGTGTGTAAATAGAGCAAATTCCCTAACAATGCTGAATACAGCTGAATCCATTATGGTGAAAATTCCCGGTTAGCTTGATTATGATGTATAGCTACTGTATAGCCATAGCTAATGAAACAAATCTATATGTAATATATGTGTACATGAAAAAAACATCATAAATTACATCATAAATTACTTACGTAGAAGGAGATCATCATATGCAGCCGATGGTGTAATCCTGAAATCCTTGTTGAGTATAGCTATTATACATTTTTAATCACTTTATGCAACATAAAACCAAATACCTGGACTTCCTGTTGTGGTTTTCCAAATGGAGTGTCTGAGGGCAAACGTGATTATGAACCTTTGGCTGGTAAAGTCGCATCCAGCTGACTAGGTCTTTGTCCTTTTTGATGATTGGTTATCCATAGGACAAACAAATGCTGACCTACCATACTCTTAGCTTTAAACATGTATTTTATATAATATTGTATGTCCTATAATAATATTATTTTTAAATAAAATGCATTATTAATGTATTATTATTATTATAAATTGCAGACCAGGGCGGGAGGAGGGATGGCGGGGGATGATTCTCGTACCGCCAGACATCACGGACGCAACACGTCCTGCCGTTCGGCGCCCCCAGACAAACAGTGCTTTAGGTGACCAAGCTTTTTGCCTGTGCCTAGAACCAGTCCCGCTTAACTCAAAGCGCAATCCTTTAGCGTTCCATTTTAATTTAAAAATTCTCATTCAGCTGATCTAGGAGACCAGTAAACTAAAAAAAATAAACCTAAGAAAATAAGCATATACTTCTTCAAGTTTGAAATCGTGTTCCATTATCAATGCCGCTTGCTTGTGAAAGAGAGCAAACAGTTGTGCTGCATATATACCGTATCAGGATTCTTCAAACAGTTGTTTGTTTTGTCCTTGATTTTTTGCCGTTGCTGTTTTTTCACCCCTTCAACTGCCTTGAAGAAACAAATGTTGTTTCATAAGATAATTGTAAATTCATTTCTCAGCATAAGTCAGCATTTTCCACCACAATTTAAATGAACCTTTCTTTTCATTTTGACAGAGAATTAAATCTGTTTTTGCCATTTTTATACAGTATGATGCCAGTCAACTCCCAGGTTTATTCCCTGACTTCCGAAGAGGCGTGACTCGGGGGGATTGGTGGTAATAATCGATGGTTAGCATTTGTTTTTCATGTTGAGAAGAAAACTACACTTGTTGCTTTGGGGCCATCAACAGTTGAGTAAGCCAGCCAGCCAGCCGCAGTGGCATTTTGTCATCCCTGGCATCATGCTAGGCCTGCGGTGCTATCTGAATCCATCACTCTGAGAACAGGCCTGAGGACGGAGCTCTGTTCTGTTTCTCCTCTGGTGGATCTTCCAGCCCTGCTCGCCAGGATCTAACGAACATGAAAACCACAGCCAACTGCGTCTCCCCCCGGAGGGCGTGTAGTCCACATCTGGCTTTGGCAGAGAGTCACACGGAAGCTTTATTGCAGTAAACTTTTAGTCATCCAGGACCAAGATTGTAAGCTTCATATTTGCACACAGAGATCTTGTTAAATATTTTTTCTACACAATGTGGTTATAGAATTTCTCTTGAATTGAATTACCAGCCCATATTTTTCACTCTCTCTTAACTGGGAATATTTTTTTTTTTGTTGGCAAGATATTTTAGAGAAGGCAGAATCATCCAGTATTGCATTTAAAATTAAGTTAAGTCTTGCTCCAAAATATCTCGCAGACCAGTTAAATGAAAATCAGCCCATATTGTTTGCAACTGCTGTCTGAAATCACATTCTATGATCTGAAAAAAGTAAAAAGCTGGTGTTTTTGTAAAGCGTTATCCAAGGAGTATGAAACCCCACTGTGTTTTTTTGTGCTGTGCAGTTATATATTAAACTCTGCAATGGTTTGGGTATAATTTCTTCTCTAGGTCTGCTATGAGGTATGTTCTAAAGTCTGAAACCTCTATATCTCTTTCTAACCCCAGTTTATATTTTCCAATGACAGGACATTGTGGCCTGGATATAGTTTGTCCTTAACGTTGACTTGGTGATTTCAGAATTTCCCTAAATCTTTTTGTGAAGAAAACAAAAAAAAAAACTTGCATTTAATCATGAGCTTAAGTTGATGGCAGCATTATTGTATATTTGAGGTCTGTGTGTCCTCTTCACCTTCTCAAACAACTGTAGCCATGTTCAGAGGAGTTAGAATAACCTTTCAAACACATCTCTGACTGGCTATGATAAATACTATACGTTTGTCACTTCTCATATATTGAGACTGCATCTATCCTATTAGTTACTCCAACACAGTTTGCAACAAGTCTCAAGATTGATGGTCATCACTATACCATGTAAATTCATTCGAAATCTCTGTAGAATGCAGTTCATTGACTCAGTGTCTGCAGTACCTGCAGCACAAATCGAAAATGTGCAGGTTCAAAGACCTGGCTCACCCAACACAAACTCTTTTCACTAAATGTAAGGGGCTGGGGAACTGGAGGTTGGTGTGTTGGTTTGGTATTGGGTGAACAGTCTCTAGATAATGTCTGGCCCTTCACTGACAGCTTGTCTGTTTTTTCCTATATACAGGAGGTTGTGGCAAGCTTCCTCTTCCTCATTTTCTCTGTTAAACACTTGTACTGTTAGGTGCCTCTTAGACTCCACTACTCGCAATGTATATGTATATCCCACTCATGTAGCAACATTTTCCATGTAAATGCAGTAATCAGTCTTGGCTTTGGAGATTGCAGATTGCAGATTGGATACTTTAAGCAAGGATTTAATTACAGACATAACTGAAAATGACAGCATTTTCATTTATAAAGGCAGTAGCTCTAGTCAACAAGCTGCAGTGTGGTATTGTCTGAAAAGGGTTAAAACTGTCCTTTAACATCTGTATCATGTACCCCTGTTTCATTTGAGGGCATGTATTTAATGCATTCTTACGTGATCTAAAGGGATTTATATTCTTCCTGAGTTCATCAATTAGTAATGGTACCACCCACCTTTATATTGATTTTCTATTCAAAGTTCTCTGTTACCCTGCTTAAACCTTTGATGAGTCATTGTTCAATCCTTAAAATATAGATGCACGTTTGAATTTGTTTTCTCAGAGTTGAAAGGTTCTTTTTTCACATTTATATTGTGTTTTGGCTTGGTGACATTGTGGTTCTGGCTTCTTTACATGGGAATTTTAGATAAGCATGTGCACCATTTCCTATAGTTACAATTTAAGAAGTTGAATATCATTTTTTTGCATAGTAGCAACTGTAATACCTATATGAATTATATTATATAATTATATTATATTATAAATGCCAGATACCTACACAAATTGATCTTATAAAGGCCAAACTGCAGTTAATAAGCAGCTGACCCAGTAAATGATTTCCTAGATTTCCCTGTCCTAGACCTAGTAATATTGTTAAATAATAGCATTTAATATTATTTTGCCTCCTCTTTGATGGATGTCCTTGTGCTATCCTCCCCTCTGATGCTGGCACACCAGGCGAGCACAAGCCAGTGGCCAGCATTGACTATCCGTCTCTAGGAAAATGTCAGGCTTTTCAGCCATGGCTGTCACCCTTGTCCAATAAAGGATTCAGATTTGCCATTTAACAGAATTAATCGATTTTGGCAGGTAATGCTCATTTAATGTCAAGCTCATTCTATTATTTCCTTTCATGGACTGCTCCCTTAGCCACTAACTCAATCAGCACGTACCAGCAACTGTGTAATGACTCACCTTGCTCATCTATAAATAATGCTTGGGAATAGGGTGGTACAAATGGCAGTAGTATTTTACCTGGTAGAATTTTCTCCTGTTATTTTCTCCTGTTAAGTTAATAGATTAATAAAACTTCATTTAATAATCAGTCATTCTATAGTTGGGAAGCTGTAATATACTATATATATTAAATGAAACAGCTCACTTGATTTATAAATAGCTGAACATGTGAATTGTCTCCTTAAGTTTCTGTAAATGACCTAGCAATGGCCAGTGCATCTTTTCTTCAGTATTCTGAACAAAGAAAGGCCAGTGTCATTCGATATCAAGATGGCCAAAAGTAGCTTGGCTATAGAGGGAAGAGAGAGTGGAGAGTAGGTTTGAGTGGCAGGTCTGCTTGCTTGTGATGAAGGGTTTGCAAATCGATTTCCTACTGCAGAACGATTAGCAGTCCTATCTAATCTGATCTGGGGAGGGTAGGTGACATTCCTGACAATGCCACAAGAAATCGTGACTCATCCAGGAGATAAAGGCATGGCATTTCTATCGTACAGTACTTTCACAAATGGTGTGTGATATTGAAGGAAAATGAAACGGCTCAAGATCATGTCAAAATGGTGTTACTGTGTTGACGCAGCACTGTAAATGATATTCTCATAACCCATTCATTACTCCTGTGTCTGGCGGTAACCCATTGTCAAAATATGTAAAGAATAAACCACAACGAGCTGTCCCGTTAATGGAAAATAACAGACCTGGGTCAAATACGTATTTGTTTTGGATTCAAATACTTTTCTGTGCTTTGTTGATCTTGCCTGGTGTAATTGAGACTGCCAATATGGCCAGAAGGCGGGGTTTGCACCTTTTGAGAGTATTTCATTGGTTCCAATACACCAGACAAGATCAGTAAAGTGTAGAAAATTATTTGAATCCAAAACAAATATGTATTTGATCCAGGTCTGAAAGATAATGTACGACAGGGGTGGTGATGCACCGAGGTTCTTAACCACCCTCCAAGTAAATTAATTTCCAATGACGGGACAGCCTGGAGTGGTTTTTTCTGCTTATACAACGATTACCAATGATTACCATGTATTAGTTACTTTTATCTTTATTGATTTTTATCGACTAGATCAGCAGAAATTGAAAGATGTTGTTTTATGGTTGTCAAGCAGAACTCACTTTGATAGTTCTATTTGGATCGTTGCTATGCAAAAATCTGGTTGATTTGAACCATTGTTTAGAAAAACCGTCTGGTCATTAATTCTATTTTTTTTTAAATATTCCATCAGGAAAATAAAATGTTCCTTCTCACTTTTATACCATAAAATTAGCTCCGATTTTGGTTATTTTTGTCATTACATTATTTAAGAAAATTGCATGAAACCATAATTCAGTCAAATTTATCTCCCTTGCTCTGTCTTGCTTTTTAAAATGGTGTGGTCACACAGTGTAGACATAGCGTCCTGTAGTCATGAATTATATACGGAGCGCCTACTCTACTGTTCAAATAAGGGACGATTTTGTATTTTGCGGCCATCAGAGAATGCTTTATATTTTATTACATTACTGCTGAGACAATACTGAAGAGGCAATGAAAGAAAAAGTGATTGCCTTTGATCAGAGTTATTAGAGAGAAAGACGATATTTAGCTTTTATCTTACTTGTGAAGTGAAGATGGAGAGCAGTGACGCAAAGAACCTGTTTTGTGTTTTTATTATTGTCTACTCTTACCCACTGATACTCGTTCATACATGACTAATAGGCAAGAACAGATATTGTAATATCTACTGGGATATTTAGTAGGCATAAACATCTATCGATTCAGAAGCCTTATCTATGTTTAAATTGTAGAAATTCTTGCAGAAGTCAAAACCAGGAAAAACTCTGCACTATCCACTGCACCACAGCTCATGTATCTGTAATTCCTACAAGAAAATCAGAGTCCAACCTTTTCTGGAGTCTGAATGATTGGCACTCAATCCTGTATAGCATCACACTAAGCTTTAGCTTCTCTTGCCTCTTTCTTTCTCGCTGACACTGTTGACTTCTGGGTGAAAACTGCGGATTGTTGCTGCTGATTTTATGATTAGCTCCACTAGTACCTCGAGGGGGCTATTTTCATTAGATTTGGCCCTTGTGAATAAGGCACACTCCCAGATAATGTGTGCTCGCTGTGTGTGTGTGTGTCGGTGTGTTAGGATGAAGACAGATGGCAAAAGCCAGTTGCACAGCAAGTCAAAAACATACACTGGTCCATATCAACCACAAAAACCAACAACAATCCATCATCATCATTTTCATTGTCATCATCATTATCTTCTTCCCCTATTTCTTCCTCTTCTTCTTCATCATCATCTTATTATTCTTCTAAGCAGCAGCATAACAAAGTGTGTAATTTTTAGGGATGCCCCAATACCGAGTACAGAACTTTGAGTGTCGTCTGACACCGAGTATCATTCCGATCCTGACCCATCCATCCATCCATCCATTATCTAGCCCACATATCCTGGTTAGGGTCACAGGGGGTACAGGAGCCTATCCCAGAATGCATTGGGCAAGAGGCAGGAATACACCCTGCACAGGTCACCAGTCCATCACAGGGCATTTACTCACACACTCATATTTAGGGGCAATTTAATTTAACAGGTTCAGGCAAGCCCTTTATGTGGACATATTTTAACAGGGATCATCCTTGACCATGTAAAAAAAATTACAAATGAATAAAATCTAATGTGTTCAAGCTGGGAAACAAAGACTCTCTCTATTTGCATTAGAGGAAGGTGCATCTCTAGTATTTTTGTCCATTAACTGGAATAAAATGTTAATAATTATTGCATTCTATGAAGATCCAGTCTAGAATATCCTCTATAATTTGTTACCATTTTATATGTGGTGTATTGATAGATCATATGCACTGCAGTTGGACTGAAGGTGTGCTATGTTGGAATTTTTCAATGGAAGTGAAAAATATGTATAAATGCAGTCCAAATGGGAAAGATCAAATTCTGCAGCTCCTTACTCATGGCAGTTTGATGGCCAAGCTTGAATCTTTAAAGAGGGGATTTTCAGTGTCACATTAATCATGTGAGGTCATATGATTCACTCCTCCCTGGGGACAGAGAGAGTAATTTCATATATATAATAATATGGTGTATGAGACTATGAAAAAATCCTGCTGGCTTCTGCTGAGGTCGGGTTCTTGTTTCCACAAAATACATCAGTCTCTGGTTATTGTAGGTGAGAGGAAAGGAGGCAAGCATAGAAATAATGAATTAAAATCATAAATAAATATTAATTATTACTTTTATTATAAATATTACGTTTACAATATTAAATAAATTTTTAAAATTCACTATTATTGTCACAGCTGTGGCTCCAGATCATTGAATTCCCTGTTTTTGTTCTTACCTCATTCCTTTGTTTCCCCTTGTGTTTCATGTCCTGCATCTACTAATAGTTGTCGTAATTACATTATTGATTTCCCCAGATTCCAAACATGTTTGCTTGTTTAGGTCATTGTCTACAGGGGTTCCACTGTGTATTTAAGCTCCTGGTTTGCCCTCAGTTCTTTGCTTGGCCTTTGTGTTTCCTGCATGTTGTTCCTGCTAGTCCCTTGTGTCTTGTTTATACTTACCTTGTTTCTTGTTTTGTATTGCCCGGTAGAAAAACTAATTGTGTTCCCCGATCTCTGCCTTCGTAATTGGTCTCTGTGCCTGGGTCCTAATTCCTCCTGTGAACCGTTATTGACTGTGTCATGTGATCACTTAAAAGTGTTTCGAATAAGGAACCAATTAACTGCAGTATAATGATTCCAGCTTTGTATTCATAAATGCTGAAGATATTGTGGCGATAAATGTAATCACTAATTGGGCAGACAGCTAAATAGAAATTGAAATCAAACCTTAAATTACGTATTTCACACCAAGATTTTGAACCTTTTTGCATTGTTCTGTGGGCTGGAGGCTTTAGCTGAAACATGAGCCATTGCAGTGCTGTTTTATTTCAGTACCTTGGGCAGCAGTGATCCACTGTTGCTCATACCGTACTGCTGACAATGACAAGGAATCTCCTTTAATCTTATCTGCAGCTACCAGTTGGATCATGGTGGGAAGGCTATCCATTGTTGCACTAAGCAAACCGATCAGGCAGGAGATGAAATAAGATTAATAAATGAGAACATTTATTAACAAGAAAGACATTACTGCTAAGCATGTCCCTGTTCTATTTGAATACAATGGGGCCCATGCATAAGTCTTTGTGGCATGTTGCTACCACAACCAAGTCCTTATCTCACGTCACTTTTCAGATGAGCTATCCATTGAAAAGCATTCCCTGCTCTTACCATGAATGGTCAATCCAAATATTTCAACCAAAAATAATGTTTAAAATGTTAATTAAATGCTATATTTAAATGTTATATTTCATTAGGCAGACCTCAAGAATCCCAGTTTAAAGTAGATCAGAGAAAACAAGCATTTCATCTGGAAGCCTGACATTTAAGTCGGTCGTTTGGGTTTTAAATGAAGTATTTCATTACTTCGCGATCACAGGGGCAAGATCAATACGAACTGTCCGAAATACAGAAGATCAATACAAATGAGCCACTACTGAGAAACCTTGGTGTTCACGCTCTGAGTTTTTTTCTTGCAAATGTGTTTGGCTTTGTTGGTTTCATTGAAGAAGCACTAATCTGCGCTTGACGTTTTTTGCTCGCTTTGCTTTTGTTGTAATGTCAATCTTTTTTCATGTCAGGAATGAAAATGTGTTATTTTGCTTTGAAGGATCAGAGTCAGGTGCTGGTTTACATGCTGGATCACTTGCATCTGAGCATCGGGAATTCATTTTGGTCTTGAAATAGGCCTCGCTTTGATGTGCTACGAAGGCCTATGTCCAAGCATTACTCCCTGTTCAAATAGCTTGGAATTGAATGCAAGTAAAATAATCCTTTTTATACTTCGTGGACCATGTCACTGAACAGGTTGCTATTAATACAAAGGTAATTTATAAAGCTCGGTTTTGGTGCAGTGAGACCAAGCAAGCTTTGAAATATCTCTGTGAAGCACAAATTTTCTCTCAGAGTAAATCCCTGGTGAAGAATCTGGAAGAGCAGTATTTGGATATGTTTCAATGGGGAACTCTTATTAGAGTTTTTTTTTTCTGGTTTTTTGAAGGTATTTCACATCTTTAATTCTGCCTTACTTCAGGAGAGTAATTGAGTATTCAGCTGCTATATCGAGACTCAAATCCCATTTATTTGATTATTAGCCTCTTTTGCAGCAACGCCCTGTGTGTGCACCCCCCCCCCCCCACCCAATTAGCCAATCTGCATGCCTTTGGACTGTGGGAGGAAACCAGAGTACCCAGAGGAAACCCACATGGGCACGGGGAGCACATGCAGACTCCACACAGAAAGGCCCCTAACTGGGATATTAGCCCAGGACCTTCTTGCTGTGAGGTGACAGTGCCCAATCCTAATCCGTACCTAATCCTTACCCCTCTCCTCTCTCTGGAACAGGTGGAGGGAACCCGACTACAGAGGGAAATGAAAGCTTATCTGGCAGCAGTTAAAGGTGAGCATGGACGCAAACAGACACTGCAAGCAAACACAATGTGCAGAATATGCAAGCAAACACAAGCTCAAGTGTGCACACAGACAGGCAGGCAGGCACGTATACGCACACACTAAAATGTTCTTAAATTCATTAAAGGAACAGCTGTTCTTCATTAAAGTGGGCAGAAAGACAGATACACACACACATGCATGAACACAGATGGGCACATATACACACACACTAAGATGTTCTTAAATTAATTAAAGAGAAGGCAACACTCTAGCTGTTCTCGCCTACGATGCATTATAAAAAGACAAGAGCACATTCAGGTACTCTTCATTAAATTCGACTGAAAGACACACACACACACGTGTGCACATGCACACACACTTCCCAGTTAAGTACGCAAAAATTAAAAACCACACGGTCACACATCCAATACACGCCGTTTCTCTAATCTGCACACGCTCAAATCTGTCACTCGCCCAAAAACATGTGTACACAGTGGGCTGCCTCGGTGCACACGGGCCCGACGTCCACCTGGAGAGACGTTCAAAGACGCCGCCTCCCTCCGCTGTGTCTGCACTGCAGCAGGATGCCGAGGACCTGATTAAATTTTTAAACCTAATTTATTTCAGAGCCTTTTACTGCCAGTGTAATTTTACATCAGAGGCTGAAGGAGACCGTGCTGATCTTTAAAGAGCCAGAGGGATGCGGCTGGCTCTCTTTGCCAAGATAATGGATCTACCAGGATAATGGACACTGCTAAAACTCTTCCACGTTGCTGTCAATGCACTGTGCTTAGGTTTTTGTTTCAATGGTGTCATTGCCCAAAGATGTTCATTGCATTAGAAAATTCATTATTAAAAGATTGAATGCTGGTGTATGTCGATTAATAATATTAAAAAGGTAACTGCTATTGACAGGAACAGAGAATTCCATATCACCAGCCGCTGTAGCTACAATATATAAAGATATGTGGGTAATTTAAATGCATTGTGAGTGGACCACAAGAGCGGAGTTGTCTTCTTTTCAGACATTTCGAACAACTGTCCGAGACACCCGGTTCTCTGCGCTCCAAAACAGCAGCATTGAGTTTAAATGCTGAAGTGCATTATTTTCCGCTATCTCGGCGGCATACATCTACTCCTTTGGCAGGAGTCCCCGCCTACATTCATAAAGCAGAGGAATACCCACAGTCAGCAAAACGGCTCAGCAATGTAGGGCGCCGCTGCCCGTGGAATTCCCGGGCGAAGGGCATTCCCAACAGGCGACATCACGACTGCTTCATTACGCAATCTCTTCATTAGCGGCTAATGTGTAAGTAAGTAAATACAGCCGAAGGTTTATTTGCAGGAGCTGCAGTCCTGGTAAAGCTCCCGCTGAGCACTTGACATCATCTTAAGGATTTTTTAATCGACGGCGATGTTTTATTCCGCGCACGAGCGATTGCATTAGCTTGGCTGCATCGCCGCTCAACGCGACGCAAAGGTAATTGCACAGTCTGACTTGGCAATTATGCGCTTCTTATGTAAATGTGGTTAGGTAAAGTAAAATGTAGCTTGGTCTCTGTGTAGAGTGCAGATCCCAACAAAAACAGAGAGGCAAATTAATAACATGTCACTTAAGTATTCATTCATTGATCAATAAATCAATAAGCAAGTATTCGCATGACCGCTTCGGCTCAAGAAATAGAAGTATTACTGTGGCAGTTGTAGAAATAGCCCTGAGCTGGCTCAGTTGGAGCTGTACCATAGCTGTTTCTCTGCAAGAACATAATTAATATCCATTATAGTTGTTGCCGTATGCGAGTCCTCAGAAAAGTGTATGCTTGCTGAAGCGGATATCGATATTTTGAACTTTGTATATGTTTCATTCATACAAAAGAGTCTTTTTTTGCTAAAAATCGACTTACATGTAACTTCCATCCCCAAATACCCACCCCTAACACCAGAGACCCTTCCGCCCAAGATCGCCACCCACGTTCCAGATGGTTAACATCTGTGCTCCCCCGTGTTTTTATCTGAAAGCTTGCGTCTTTGTCCCCGAGCGTCCCTCTCGCGGCGCGACGGCATGGATGGCCTCGGGTGTTGGGGTTTTGGTGACAGCTCTTGTCAGTCTCGCTCCTGCCCCAGCTCACAGGGACGTAATTACCCTGTCACTGAGAGCCGGCTTTGAAAAGGGCAGCTGGGCCAGGGCTGAACGGCCAGATCCGTTCCATGCACAGCTGCAGCCTCTGGACTGCTCCCATCGCTCTGCCCAATGAACTGGCTCAGACTGACTGCGAGTTCCATTGGCTTTAACTCTATAAGGTGTAAGATCACAAATATGCGATTAGAATGTTCTTAACTGAACATACTAATGTGATGTAGCAACTTCACTAATGGAAAACTGGCTGTGCTTCAAACTGTATACATGTGTTCTATGTAGAGCGAAGTCGGGACAAACCACAAGTATACAGTTTTTAACACAGCCACTGACTTTTAAAACATTCCAAAAAACCTACTGTTCAATGGGTTAAAAGGTTGTGCAGGAACTAGACGGTTGTCATAGTGAGGTTATATTTGGTGGGTGACCTATCTTGGGAAGTGTTCTTGGAACTGAGACACACCTGAGTCTTCATTGTAATTTAAGCATGACCCCCAAATGCATTGTGTTATTTAGACTTACACTGCACCGGCCATTTTGAAAATTGGGATTTTATCTATTCATTCTGTTTTTCCTTTGGGAAAATGCATCCAGTTGGTTTGTGGAGATTATTTTCATTGAAACCCAGAGAAAGTTCCTTAGCAGCTAGTCTTCCTATAAGGCTTGCTACATACGTGGAGTGCATAACTTGTTTTAACAGCCGCCTGGACCACACCAGATTTGCCAGCAAAGTTGTCCTGTTCACGATCGCTAGTTGTTTCCTGTTTGCGACTGGGTGCATCAGTGCAGACAAAACCAATGGCCGAAAGAAAACTGCTCTTGATCGTGAGTGAAATCTGTGTTCTGTGAAGTAAAGGATCAAACTGAAAGGTAAAGCATTTGCATGGACCAAGGCTATCCGTGTGCTTGTTCTCTAGGAATGCAGCAAGCCTCCATGAACCTAACCGAGTCCCTGCATGAGGTGTATGAAGCTGACTGGTACGGAAAAGATGACGTCTTGACCATTGGGAAGGTAAATGCTTTTTCCTTGGTTTCTTTCTTTATTTCACTTGTCCACAAGTATAGACGCATAACCCCAGTGTCACCCAAATATATTAGTGAGGAATCTCACTGATAAATTAGTTTTGTTTCACAGTTATCAATAAGGAAAATGTGTGACATTTTTCTGTTCTGTTGTATTGTATTGCACAGTTAAATAACCAGTGTTAATTTAACTCTGTTAGAGTTAAAGTCTAACAGAGTACATATGAGTCCAATAGGGAATCATGTGTACTCTTTAACATTGAACATTGTACTATGTGTAGTTCTGCTATGTTTAGTAATTGTGATGTTTGACAGTATTGTAAATAATGGATCAGTAAATGCTTTTGCTGGAAACGGTTAACATTTGCCAGTTCTTGAAAGTATCTGTGCTTTTGTGTTTCTTTTTATCTTAACCAGACTGAGATTGCATCTTAGTAATGCAAATTAGACAAACCTCCTAGGAAGACACAGAATTAAAAAATTCTAAATGGAAAAAAATTGAATGTGGTCAATGGGTCCTTGAGCCAAATTAGTTTTTTTGCGAAGAGGGGGATCTATTAATGTCCCCTCATTGAACTAGGCATGAGCTATGATCATTTAAAGATATGATCATATGATCATATTTTTTGTTAATTAACTGGTATAGTGACATCAAGTGGCCAATCAGTGCAAAAATCTAATTCGCCATTTGGAACATACCTATAACAATGTGCCAAGTTTTTCAAAAACTGACTGTGCTTTGCCAGAACTGGAAAAACGGATGTAAAATACAATAGTTTGCCTACGCCTCTGCAGTGGCACAGTAACAGGTTGCCATTTTTGGACACCAGAACGCAGGATTTGCCCACAGGATACAATCCATTTTCTGAAAGAATTATTGGCGCTCGACAGCATCCTCATGTTTCATATGTTTTCACGTCGGTCTTGAAACCCCGTAAAAGCAGTAAATAGCAGCTTTTTCTGGAAATGGATTTCCACTCAGCGATGGTAAGTTGAATGGTCTCTAAGAGCTCCTTCTGTAGAATGGACCACTTTTCTTAGGTTTGAGAGGGGAGGTGCTATGACTTTTGTTGACAATACATTATGGTCCTAGATTAGCCCTTAAACGTGAGTGCGCTGTATCGATCCTGCTTTGCAACGGCATCTGTACGGGGCAGCCTGTTTGTGCCATCTGCAGCTCAGAAGAGTTTTTGGGAGGCTTCCAATCATTATTAAGTGTAGGAAATTGCAGGGCCAAGCTTAGCGTGCATTTAACAAAACTCTCAGAATGTTCCAGAAGAGGAACTCATTTCTAAAGGGACGACCTCAAAGGCCAGCGCACGCTGGGCGGGGGTTTTTGGCTGTGCGCTACGTCTGCGTAAATCATCTTTGAGGAGAGGATCTACTCCCCTCGCTCTGTAGCCGCGGCAGTTGGCTCCCTCTGTGTATCCACCGCGTGGCGCAGTAGTCAGAGTCAAAAAGCATGACCCTGCAGAATGTGGCCTTGGACTGTACCGTGCTTCAGACGGCCTGGCCGTTCCCGAAAGGGGTCCGCTGTCATTATGAAGGCCCCTTTCACGTGCAGTGCACCGCCAGCCAGTTCGTACTGAGGCAGCGCTTCGCTGAGGCAGCGTTTCGCTGCGGGAGCACCCCTCGGTGATTTACGATGCACCGCTGCATCATTTAGCCGCTCAGCCGGGGTTCCCCCAGAGGCTCGGTGTGGGAAAAGCCCGACGCTCTGGGCCACTGAACTGTACACAGTGAAGGACTTTGGCAAAGCACTGTTCTCCACAATATGTCGCTTATTTAATTTCCCTCTCGATTCTATGCAGGTTTATATTTAAAGTTTGAAATTGTTTTTAAATATTCATGCAGTGGTATATATCCTCCTAAGGGTTTTTTGTTCCCTGTTTGGGGTCATGAGTCTCTGCTCTTAATTTCAAGAACCATACATTCTACTATGTTGAAACCTGCACTACAAGGGATTATATATATAATTCTAAGTATCAATATAACAATCCAAAGAAGAATTTACCCCACCCACTGGTAATCAAGCAATGAGATTCTTAGCTGTTTTCAGCAATTGATGTGTAAATTATTTTGATTCATTATTATCTTATGAAATACCAATCACGAAAATATGCAACATTTGTACACCTCTAAGAAGAAACATCCAGAATTTGTTGTTAAAATATAGAAGGTAGATTAAAGTCTGTCTGCGAAGCTGAAGATTACATATTATTGTATTCTTTGAGTTTATTTATATTGTTAATTTTTTACTGTTTGTGATTTTTCTGATATTATCTGTTTCATAAGTGTTCTTGTTTTCCCCTACTCCCACTCCCGAAAAAGCAAATGGTCATTAAAATGGGTCATTTAACTATTTTTAATCAATCATCTGCACATTAATAGAATTGTGATTTAGTAAGAAGTTTTCCCTTTGCAGCACTGAGTCACCCATTCTCAGGACCCCAGGTGTGTGCTCCTGCTTATTCCTATAAATAACACGGAATGGAAAATTCTAGAACTAAACAGGAGTCCTTCTGTCTGTAAAATAGAACTCATTTTTCTCATCCTGTCAAGGTTAGCTTGGGTAGTGACTGAGATTGTTTCTCAAAATATAAATATGCGACGCAGAATTGACTTGGTATTCATGAAATAAAGTTTGTCAGCTGTTGATATAGCCTCTAAAAAGATCTGACGATATGAATATCATGTGTCTCTGTGCTTGTCCTCCTCCAACTTTTCTCTCTACAGAATTGTGATGCGCTGTGGGAAGACTTCCATCAGAGGCTGGTGGACTCGTCACTTATCACCTTGGATACCTATCTTGGGCAATTCCCCGACATTAAAGTATGAAGCCATTTGTCAGTCTTATTTGGCCTCTCAGTCAAAAACCACATACAAATATACTCCTTGCATGTCTGTCACAAGAGTGAACTACCCATTCAGCCTCTGTGTTAGCATAAATACATGAGGTCTGGAGCCTGAAATTGAAGAATAGACTAGAATAGACTAGTCCTAGACATGTATAGAATTAATTAGGAATTAGAATATTACCAGTATAAATAGTAGTACTTTTAAAGTACCTTTAATTATGGTACAGTTGTTTAGATAGCCTTAACACTGGTTGGAATGAAAGACATTCTGGGAAATTTCAAATGGGAACGTCTCACTTTTGCTGTTTTATCTAACAAGGTAGTTTTTCCTCATTGAAAAGCAATATTTCAGCTATTTGTGATAATATTCTCTGTCCTTTGAAAAAAAAAAAAATCTCCCTTTGTTCTGCATTGCTGCCTGATGGTTTTTCATCATTTGCCTCCAGCTTCCTCAATCAATCATCCGGTGGGGAGACTCTTCCTTTTGCTGTTATGTTATGAGAGTGCGGTGCAGGCTGGGAGATTCGGAGGAGACTGCATGCGCACAGAGCACGTCTCCTTACAGCATGTGTGCCCCTCCCCTTTGGGGTTAGAGGCTGTGTGGCCAATTTTAGCAATTCGGTAACGAGCCATTAAGAGATTGGCTTCTGAAGCGTAATGGAGCATCCCATGTGCTGCGTGTGGGTTTGCGCACGTATGTTTCCTGCAGTGTTACTTACATAAGTTACTTATTGTAAACCGTACCTGATTCTGTTATAGTGTAGATACCATTTAACTATTTTATGTAATTTAAACTGGCTTGATTCAAGTTGAAGAAAGGGAGGTCAGTGTTCCGATGTTTAATCTCAGAGGCAGATGTGTTTAATCATGTCCATTTCAAAGATGATGATATTCGCTGGGTGAATGCCATCTGGATATTTTTCATTGAATATGCTGGTCTGGTACTGCCTTGCTGACACATTTCGAGACTGTATAACTAGTCAAAGGGAAAAGGGATACTGTCTCTCTTTTGAAATGTGTGAGAGAGAGTGCAGCAACTACTCACCAAAAATAGGGGCTAGACAAGAAAAACTTGTGACATTCTGTGTTAACCCTTTGTATGTTAGGCAAATAATTATTACCCTTATCCATGTACCTCTTAGACACAGTAAGATGCTCTTGATAGGTTTATTTCGGCAGTAAGACTACACTAAGACACTGGAATTTTCCATACTTCACTGACATAAAAGACAGTATCTCGGCTGTATTTCTACTGAATGAATAGCGTCGAAGGACCCTTTTGCATGAAATCTATTGGATTTCACTTTATAATGCACGCATATCATTAAGACAGTAATTATATCTTCATGTTGTGCCTTGAGCTTAGGTAGCATTGCCATTGGTTGGTTTGGAGCCTTCATCCTTTTACGGCTACTATTTGTTACGGGCAAACAGAGGCTTCTTATTTGCAGCAGGCTGCTCTGGTCCTGTAATCTTTTGTACCAAGCGCAGACATCATCAACCCTCCCTGCCTGTGACTTTTCTAGAATACACAGAACTCCGACTTATATTTTTCCACTCTGAAAGCACACTAGAAAAATGTGATTTTGAAGTAATTTGTATGAGTCCAGAGCACAAACAGGCGTTGCCTCTTATGTTCGTGATGACAGAGACTCAGGAACCGTACAGTACATTGCTATGGAAACAAGATGAATCCTTTGTTGTATGCTGATGCAGGCTGCCTCCTAAACCTTTATTCATTGCTTGTGCCTCCACAGACTCGTATTGCGAAAAGAAGCCGGAAGCTAATTGACTATGACAGTGCGAGGCATCACTTGGAGACTTTGCAGGCCTCCAACATACGAAATGAGCGCAAAATCTCAAAGGTAAGCTCAGAAAAAGAGAGAGAAAAAAACGCCCAAGAGAAGGTTTGTATTGACGCACAATAAGAAGTAGTGATGAGAGAGTTTCATTAACCCGATAATGGATGAATGCAGCTGTCATCATTCCCTTGCTGAATTGTGCACTGCAGTCATAAGACTCCACTTGCCATATTAAAATGCGTCTGTTCAAACCAGTCAGTTATTGACAGAACATGGTTGCTCCACCTAATTTGGGATTTATGAAGCCTCACTCAGTCAAAAAGCAATGTGAAGATTCATTGGAGAAATGAATAAATATTTTACTTTTAAATATTGTATGTATGCACATTTTAAAAGGAACTGCTGGAATGATGTTACACACTTTCATCTCATTGAGTATGTAGAGTAGATTGCTGCTCTTTCCAGAACATCATTCTTACTGATATGCGTCTTTTTCCTGCGACTTGGTTAACGTAATTACTGTATTCAGAAAAACCTTTCAAAGCACTTTTTGACAGCCAAATTATACAGGTTTACAAGCTTTTTTTTTTAAAAAAAGAAAAATGTAGCATTCATGCATTATTCAAACAAAATCAAACACATTTCTTTGATCAAGGATCAATTCTGGATGATCTACAAGTATTCTTCAGTACTTTCCTTATCTAATTTTAAAAGGTCCAGGAACCTGGATTCAATTTGTTGTTATACTCCCCTGAAGTGACAATTGATTGTGTTAATATTTATTTCACTTTTTTTTTTTTCTCAATTTTAACCATTTGATTGTAATAAACACTATTAGATTATCCTGACCAGTTCAGCAGACAAGGGCAGGGTACGCATATATTCTCGCTCATTAATATTCATATCTGTAAGACACCTCATATGTAAACCATTCCTTGTTGCTAGCGTGAGTAGTTCAGTGCAGTAACATTAGAATGCCAGACAACACAAAAGTAAGCAACGTAAGTTGTAGAACTATACCATTGTATAGTTAAACCTGCAAATCATTATGTGTAAAAACATTGTAGCACTGAGCTACTGTACACTAACATTAGTCTAAACAGCAGTCTCAAACCCCTCGCATTACAGGATTTAATTCCACATATCTAAGCTTGAAAGCTATTTTATTATAACTAGCTAACTAACAGTAGGCCTACTTACTGATCGATCACACGTCTGTTCACACATCTGTTCATTAGCAGCAACAGTAGGGAGAGGTGAAGGGAGGGAAAGCACTGGACCATGCCTCAGTGCTTGCTTTTTTGCAAAGCCACATTGTTTGTGTATAGTTGGTGAAGTCCTCTTCACGAAAATGGGCACTACAAATATTAACTGTAGGGGACATTGCAATATTGCAGTGCCCATGGGCCTCCAGAAATGAAACCCTTTTCTTATGGTCTCTTTGTTTTTTTGAAAAGATAAAAAAACAGCTTATTGGTTTTCTTCATCCAGAGAAGGCACAATGCTTAGGCATTTCCAGAGGGCATTTCACCGGTCGTAGAGTTTTAGTGATGCACACTGTACCCAGCTAACCCCACCCACTGAAAGCCTGGCGTTTAGCCAAGGGGGAAAGCAATCAAGTCTTGGCACAGGCGTTTTCCCCCCTTTTTTTGTAAGAATCATTTAAAAATATTCCTGGGTCATTTGTGATTGCAAAATAATATTAAAACAACACATCAGTAAAGAATTCACTGATTTCAGTTTCCTGGGCCTTTAATATGAATTTGATTTTTCTGGAACTGCTATAGAGTTAGCATTGCCGGTATGGTCCTTACCCACGTGAATATTCCTGTTGCGCATTTCAGTGTTTCGGTCAGGGGTTTTAAATAATGCACCAACCATCTGTATTATTTTGGAAAGGTATATCTTCATTGCTGTTAGATGTAAATAAAACGTTATGGTTGAGCCCCTAACAATAGCCCACGGAGTGAAATGTAGCAACATCAAGTACAGCCTACAAAGTTCACAAGAAAATAAAGAAAGAAATACGCTAATATCTTTTCAAATAAAGAAATATCATAATAACAGAAACAGAAACATCATAAAATCATAGTTATATACTATTGCATGGTAATATAAATTCATTATCTCTGTTTACCGAAAGTCAAAAACATAATAAATGTTTTACATGTCTTAAGAACCTTAAAAAAGAAAACTTAATGGCTTCCAGGAAACCTTAAAGCGCTCAAGGTGGTTGCATCCTTGAGTGATGTCTTACACAGCCAATCTATACTCACAGGCTGAAGAGGAGTTCAACAAAGCGCAGAAAGTGTTTGAGGAGCTGAATGTCGACCTTCAAGAGGAGCTACCCTCTCTATGGGACAGGTAGGGAAACAAGCTGTCTCTACCTAATTTTAACTATGTACCCAGTTCTGTACTGTTGAAGAAACACCAATTCACAAATAGATGACAATCACAGAATTGTTTTTTATATAAACAAGAATAGTGCTGTATAAATATTTTCTGCTGGAAAACCACTTGTCATGGTTGGCTAATTAGGTATTACCACAAAGAAATACATAGGGCTCAAAGATTTGAGGACCTTACCATCAGACTTTGAAAGGAAAAAAGGTTGGTGAGATTTAAAAGAAACAGAAAGCATGTACAGTGCAGAATTATGGAAACTGCCCTTGTGAAGAAAAATGACACTCTGCTACCCCCTACTGTCTGAACCCCACAAGCATTTCCCTCTGGCTGGCAGAGTCTCTCCCGCAGAGGCAAATGCTTCAACTGAAACCCTAAATCACTGTAATGAGGCAGATATTAGTACTGGGTGATTCTGCATTCAGACCTGCGTTACTCAGCCCTCTGTTATGCAGTAGTCATTTTATGTTCCGTCAGAAGTGGTTTCTGAAAAAAATATTTCCTCTCCAAAACTCAAGGGGTATTTAATATGATTTTGTTCAAACCATCTCTTGATTCTGATCTCATTTTTGAGTTGTGTTAGAGATCGCTGTATGTGATTTACATTTGCTTAGATTTTCAGGGAATATTCCATTTGATTATAATGCGCGCTGGTCAGGGTACAAATAACGTTGGTACTATATGCCTGAAATGGCACATGGTAGAGAAAACCACAACAATAACCGAAAAACATTTCACAGCGTACAATCTGTTATCAATAGATAGATTCCCGTTATGGAATTGGGACAACTTAGCGGCCCTTAATTGATGACGAACCCCACCATTTTGCAATTCTGCATAGTCGAGATAAAAGGTGTCGTCCAGCGGGGCTCCCATTAATGAATTTAACTGGCTGGCACTACTGCGCCAGAGATAAGAGCCGTTCCCAGTGTGAATAATTCAACGGGCCCAGCGGTGTCCTGTGTTGCCCTGCCATTTCCCCTCCGACGCGGCGCGGGGAGCCTGTCTCCGGCAGCCTGCGCGCCGTGGCGATCGCGGCATTCCGTCCTCCTGTGCCGTCAGCCTCTCTCAGCCGCGAGGCATCCCAAGCCGTTCGGTCAGTGCGCGTACGGCCATCGGCTGTCGCGCTTCGCTGTGCTCCTTGTGCTGCGCTGAATCAGGGATGCTCTTGCAGTCACTCGAGTACTGAGAAGCTCGGCACCCCGGACGGTGACGGCAGCGTGAGACGCCAGAGGGACGTCTCAGGGTCTGGTTTGGTTTTAATGTTGATGCGGTGGCAGGCCTGATCCCTGGCCCTCATTTAATTCTGCCCCGCCCCCTTGCCTTGCCTAAAATATAACGGCAGTCACGTCTCGTCTGTTGAGACGCACAATATCGTAACATAACATAGCACGAGAATAGGCCTCTCATTTTCTTACCAGTAAAGGGCATCTGGTGCTCACCATTTACCAACAAACTAGATAGTATCCAGCACTGTATCACACCTGGTCTTGAAAAGCCACTGAGTTTCTGACTTTCTACTACATGACCTGGCAAGCTGTTGTATGCAAATTAGCTAATGAATATTTAAAACTGCAAATTTGCATATTAGTTAAAACCCTTTTTTCTCAGTGGACTATGTCAAAGTTCATTTTTCTGTTTAAATGTAATAATAACTCAATAGCTGGTAATTTAAAGAGGGGTTTTTCTAAATGTTGTATTATTTCTGAATAATTATTTTTAAAAAACACTATGCATATGCCAGGAAATTCAGATTTGTTTTTGCTTTTTTTCCACATAAAATACCCAATAAAATAGAAATGACAAAATATATTTTAAAAATACTTCTGTAAATTATCAGCTATTTGGGTTAAGAAGCATCAGGTTAATTTTGGCAGCTACAGTATAGTTATAAGTTGGAACTATAATGTTTTTCATACAGGAAAAATGTTCTCTATAGAAAATGGCCATTAAAGGTTATTCGTTATAAAATCACACACATGATTGTATTTATTTTCCATAAATACAATCTGAAATGACATATAATACATGCACCTGTGGTGCCAGCCCTTAAATGGTGATGAGCAGGGTGCTGTCGCTGGCCTCCCAGTTGCGGGGTACATATTGTTTGACATCTCTGCCTGACCCTCCAGCTTCTTCTCAAACATAGAAGAGGCGTGCACTTTTATCGTCATCCTTAACAGCAGGGCTATATTTACTGCCATGTATATTTTGGGGGATAATGTTCCAGAATACTCTAAACCATTTGGTTGTGGGGGGGGGGGGGGGGGTATTGGGGTATTTCTACACCTTTTTTTAAGGCAGATCAGGGCAACACGGGTCATGGTGTTCTCTGGTGTTCACTTTTTTTTACAACGTTTGAAGATTTATATTTTTCTAAAAAAAATGTTTTGCTGTTTTGTTTCTCATTATTTTTATCCTTGAGTGTAGGGGTTTTAAACGTGGCATTATTGGGCCGCTTTGTACGAAGTCTTTTTAAAACATATTTTTCATCTCTGTTTTTGACTGCAGTCGGGTGGGCTTTTACGTGAACACCTTCAAAAATGTTACACACCTGGAGTCCAAGTTCCACAGAGAAATTGCACAGGTGAGTAATGGACCGGTCGCTGTTTCCTAAGAGGCTGATGCCTGGATGATGACACTAAATGCCTGCTGCCAGTATTCCAGTGAAGATTTGCTCTTTGTTCTTGCTGTGTATCTCAGTGTGCTACTAGGGTCAACCCAGGTCTCACAGAAATGTTAATGTTATGCAATTATAGTCACTATAGTTACCTGGGCCTTTTAGCATCTATGCATAGTGCATCTTGTTTTCAATATTTACTTCAGGCTTGTCAAAATTATTGGCTACAGCCCTTGCAACTGCAGCTAATTTTGTGCTTGGTTCATATATGGGTATATAGGGTTCCTAAGACCAATGTTTAACAGTCATACTGGACGGATATCTTCAAAATTTCTTGATTGCAGCTGTACTGACTTGAAGCAGGATACCTACGGGATTTAAATGTTCCCCCGGGCCACTGAGTCCCATTAACCTTCTGCCTCTATTTATATTCAGTTTCGCTCCTTTAAATACTGCATATCGATATTAGTCACGCATCACAGACAGGCAGACAAATCTTGTTTGTATTTCCTCAGCTCTCTCTATATAATTGTTTTCATTTGAAGGCACTCACTGTAAATTCCCTCCTGAGACTGAGCCAACTCCAGGAGGACTCCTTTGACACTTTTGTTTTTGCAGTGTATTAGTATTAGTTTCTGTGTTGGCTGCCTCTGCTGATTTTATGTGTGTATGACATATATAGAGTTACGTTCCTCATGTGCCTTGTTCATTAGAGTGTATAGCAGTCATGTGGACAGATTGTGTTTTAGGGCAATGCACAGCGCTAGGTCATCGCTGTACCAGCACGCCTATGTTAATGGAGCAAACTGAGTGTCATTAACCCTGCCGTCTTATTTTCGCATCACAAACCTAATGCAGTCACTGTTTCTGAAGGTTTTTCACCTCAGTAACTTTTGGGGCAAACAGCACACATTAAGGGGTTTGCTAGAGTCCAGAGAAATAATCTTGTTGCAATGTATATTACAGCCTGCTACCAAGAGGTTGATGGAGCCTCTATTTCAACCCAAGAGTCTAACAATCATTGGTAACACTTTACAGTATGTTGCAGCTATACCTGTATAAATTGTTGCTCATTTGGTAACAAGAGGTCATTACTGAGTAACTCCAACAACAAATAACTGTTTTTTCATATTACCTGTGTTGAGTTACTGCATAATAACCTCTTGTTACCAAATTAGTTATAATTTAACTACACAGGTATAGCTGCAACTTAGTGTAAAGTGTTACCCGATCATTCCATTAATTACAGCAATCATTAATCATTCAATTAATCATTCAATCTTTCAACTCAGTTAATCATTCAATTACTACTTAATCAGGCACATGGACAGAATGACAGCTGAATGTTTATTTTCATTGAGACTTAAATAAGGAGTTGCAGGTTGTGTTTTTTGTTGTGGTTGTTGTTGTTTTTGTTGTTGTTGTTGCGCAACAGTAGAAAGCTATTGCACCAAACCGTTAATGTCTTCCAGCAATGCCCTAAGCTCCATTACTGGGGTTAACATCGATCTCCATCTACACTCATATAATAGTCTGTAGCAAAATACCAAGTTATCTCTGGTTCTGCCCGACTCTGTTGACAGTCTAATCTTCCCATGCAGATGCATCTCTCAGATGTTCTGTATACCTTATTTTCCTGCTCTGGCAGTGAGTTACAATGTTTACTACAGACGTCTTTGAAAAAAATGGCTGTCATTCTCAGTGATATAGCCTCTTATTGATCCACATTTTTAATAAGAATATCTGTAATATCTGTACCAACCTATGCCTCTGTTAAATCATAATTTAAAGCGTGCTGTCTCTCACAGCTCCCTGTTCCTCTCATAATATCTGACAGTTTGTCCTGAGGTTTAAAGATGTGTTTTGAGATATGCCAAATAAATTATATCCATTGGCAGGCAATGTACCAGTAGGGTATTGTATTATTTCTTATCTGTCTTGATATTGTCTAAGTGTAATTTTATTGGTTTGCACTGATGAATACATCATTATTCATCATGCGAGTATACAGCCTGATATTTCCCAATACCGCATTACCCAAGAACCCCCTGCATGATCCAGTGTGGAGTGCAGTGGTATACAAGGATACGGAGCATACTGTTTGTGAAGTAGCTCCATTAGATTAGCTAAGTGGATTCCACGGTTTGCTTCGATGAAATGCAATTTCTGTAATTTCACCCGGAATTTTATTTTAAGCATTCTGTTTGCCACTCCAGTTGAACATCATTGATTGTTTTCTCGGTTGCCGTGGAGAAGTCAAATCACCGATGCTGTCAGTGTGCTGATTGGCCTATTGCACATTATTTATAGCTATGCTGTAGAGTTCCAGGCATGTCATCGGAGGACAGAAACTAAGCATGCAACAATGCTGCAATCACAGACACCACACAATTTTAGCTATATGCAGAAATTATATTACTATTCTAGTAAGAATGGCTTAAAATTATGTTATGTTAAAATGATGTATGTGTAAATTAAATATTTTATTATTGAATGTAAGATAAGAAGAAAACATCATTACAGCATTATGCCTTTAATATCCTATTTAGTGAGTTCAAAATGTGCTAATACTACTAATACTACTTCTAATAATAATAATAACAATAATAATAATAATTGTTTTCTGGTGGGTATGTTTTTTTGGGTATGCTAATATACACAGGCCAGCAGACAAAAAAATCTAATCTACATTCAAATTTGCATTCTGCATTGATACATAAATTCTGAGAACATTTGTAATGTGAATATATAGAATATCAAGCTTCTAATAAATTGTCTGTGTTTCCCCAGTGCCCATGATACATTGGACCAATGTATCATTGGCGAGTTAATGGCCTACCATGCCTGAAAGTTTTGCTCATCCTTAGTTGACTCGGGAGAGGCCAACACTGCACAGGATATGATGTGCCCCATGAGATTAATATTGCATGTCGCCCTGACTCTACAACTGCTGTTTACGGGTTCAGAGGGCTGAGGGCTAAGCTTTCCAAAATGGTGGACTTTTTGCCATTCTGATGACGAGCAACCTCTGCAATATCCCCCTCAACACCATGTATCACTCCTAGCATCTGCAATTTATGACGGAAGTACCGACTGTTCCTAAAGTGCTGAGATACTTCACTTTTACTTTATGTCAGTCCCTGGTGCACTGGTCTATGCCTCAGATTTTATATGGCAGTATACAGTGTTGTCTGTCTGAAATGGCATTTTTGTTGATGCAGGTCTCTAATGGCATATTGACACTTGCTATATCTCTGACACACACACACACCCACGCACACAATCACATGTGCAAACAAACACACACACCCACTGAACAGAGCCTGCAGCAAGAGCAGATGTCACCAAGATTTATGGATCGAACTTACATCATGACAATGGTCCTTTTCCATGCCTTCCAACTTGCATGCATTGTTATACAGTAGCAGGAACGCAGTTCGAGGTTAAAATACGCAGATATGATGTAATACAATTAATCCGATATAACATTCCATATTGGACAAACCATATTAACTGTGCTACTGCTGTTTGCTCAGGTCTTCCGATATCTATGGACCTGAAGGCTGTGCATTCTTTCATAATGAAACATACTGTGCATGTTTAAATCTTTGTGTCGTAAACCTATGCAAGATTTCACAATTTTGTTATTTTGAACTAATGCCTTCGCCATTTCCGAAAGCTTTGCAATTCAACAGCTCTCTGCCAATGGGCCCAACATTCTCCTCTCTGTTAGGCAATAACCATCAGTCCAAAACAGTCCTGCCCTCATGCGGTGTCTGTTAGTAGGGCCCACTGCCTTCAAACTGTTTCAGATCCGACTGCCATTCGAGTTCTCATCACTTCGCCACCCCGTGCTGTGCGGTTGGCTTGCAACTGTAGGTGAACAGAGAACTAGAACAGAAAGCAAAGGGCCTCGGTTCTTAATGAGAGCATCAATGTAACCACTACAGCCGGGCCTTTTCTCCGTCTCTCACAGTTTGAGCACTGCTGCACTCTCAGTAATATCAGCAACAGCCATTCCCTGGCTTTTATATTGGGAAGCGAGGCTGGGGGGAGCTAAGTGATTTTGCGGTGCTGGCAGGCCTGCTTTTGTTTACTGCTGCGCTGCGATGGGCTCCACAAGGTGTCTGTGTACTCTTAAAAGTGACAGAGTAGAGGAAACAGCTCAGCTTCTTTTTGCACAGAGAATGCTTTCTTTGGTGCCTCCAGGCATGTGCCATCTGCCCAAGCACCAGAATGCGCCTCTTACACGGAATGACACTTTTAGCATGTGCTTCGCGGTGACAACATGCGGGCTGACGCCGTCGTAACACATGCTCGTTAACACAGATATAAGCTTTCCCCCCACCCACACGGGTATGCACGCGCACTTTTACACAATAACATTTTTAGCATTTTAACATTTTTTTGCAAAAATGCCGATGTACAATGGTGCGTAACCTGAAACGTGTAATCACAAGTGATGTGTGCTGGTTGCACTAGTCCTCCCTGATCTCACTGGAAAATTACTGAGATGTTCAGCATTCAGCTGCAATGCCTGAATATGTGCCTCTGCTGAGTGCTGCAATAGCCTCTTCTGCACCATACCCTAATCCAGGAACGGAATTTGTGTTCCCGGCCTTGATTATCATGCTGAATTTGCCTTAGCAGCAAGCGGAAACTGATTCAATTAGGTACAATTTCAGGTTGTCAGATGAGGTTTCTGTTTGGCACACAGCAACTGCAACTGCACAAAAAAATGCAATTCCAGTACAGTTATCGATTTGCATTGTCTGTTCCCAATAATTCTAATAAAAAGTCTGTCTGTTCTCAATAATTTCATTTGGCTCTTGAAAGAGCACTTCGCTTTTATTTCACCACATTTTGAAATGACACAGACTTCCTCTGTGTGGAAAACAAAAAAAAAATGACACACTTGAATGGCTGCTGGATGTCTCATTTTGTTAAGGCCCCACACCAGTGGATTAGCCTCACAATTGGCGATTGCATTGGCCAGGGAATGGGAGGGTTCAGTCGAATAGGGTTTTGCGTATATCGCTATCTAGCGACCCCTGGTGGTCAATTGGGCGCCGGCAGATTGTAGACAAAAGCTGCATATGAAAGGTCTTCCTCCGACTCCACTCTATGCTGAGCTCTATGCTTAGCTGTAGTCTGCAGTGTGAAAAGAAGCAAATGGCAACACCATGTATTTCAGAGGAGAATCATGGATGTCTACAGTGTCATGAATCAGCAGTGAGGTTCATGTACGCCGCTGCTGTTGTCAACAATTGGCCAGTCCAAATTGGGGTGGGAACTGGATAGGCTGAGCCCTGCACTGGGTGCCAAATAAAAAAATGAATTAATGATGCGAGCAAGCGAATGCCCGACGATATCACTTTGTAAAGTGTCCTGATAGGACCCGATAGTGTCACAGAGTCACCAAATGGGAACCAACCATCTGGCGGAGTGGGCATTTGCCCTCTTTCCCCAGCCTTTTTCTATTATTTTCTGGGTGAAAATTAGTGAGTAGTACCTAAGTTTTATTACAGAAAATTATAATTAAAAATTATTGTCATTGTCTGATCAGTTCCGGTGGCAGCGCCTGCTTATTGATTTGGTGACACAGACCAATCAGCCATGCAACTTCTTTTCTCCAGCCATGCAACTTGTTTCTAGGTCCGTGAATTACTAGAAGCATCATAGAGAAGCCGATGTTTCTCCGTTTCATGTATTAGCTTCTCTTCGCCCATGTCCGTGATGTCTCTTGAGCATGAAAAAAATGCAGAAGTTCAAATGCAGTTCCACCAATAGCAAGACTTTGGTGGCGGGGCACACCAGCGAAATGTTGTTGAAATAGAGACAAAGTGAGCGATGAGACAGAACTGAACGACATCACACTCCATGTTCATTGTTGCATGCAACCAGTGAGGACAATAGAAAGTTATGTTTTCAATTCATTTATTTATTTATTTATTTTGTGTTGCTCATTCTTGCTCTGTTGCATTGCGTTATGTTAAGGTTCATTAATTGACATGAAAATCTTCGACGAGGATTTTAAAAAGAGCTTTATAGCACCAGAGGGCAGTTTTGGATACCTCATCTGACAATGTTATTGTCAAGATGGGATAGTAGATGGGGTCTTGTTAACATTAAGCTGAAATTGTATTTTTCATAGTGCCAGTTTAAGCAGAGGTGTTCTTTGGTAAGTCATTTCACACTGTATGAAGCTGTAATCATTTTTAAATCTTTTAAAGCTCTTGCTTGAGCTCTGCTGTGAATGATTGCTTCTGAAAATGTTTTTAGGCCTCTGGCATTTCATGACATGCTTTTTTGTTTTCTTCTACGTTGGTTATTACTCTATATGGTTATTGTATAATTGTTCTTTGTGCGATTCAGTTCAATGCATTCGGAAGACATAGCAAATATATTTCTAACTAGATAAAAGCCATGGATTCCTCGTACTTCATTCTCACATAAAATGTTACTAATGAGTATTGTTTATGTGCCTTTGTGACTTGATTTATTTTAAAAAATGTAAATTTTGTACAACAGCAAAGGTACACACTTTGTGATTAGTTATTGCTCTACAGCGGCGTGCTGAACAACAGGACCTTCATCCTTCACCCGGGCCAAATACGTCAGCAATAGGCACCATCTGCACTGCATGTTGTTAGTTGCATTACAGTCAATGAAGTGGTCCTGTGGAGTCGATGGAACAGAACATAGACATTTTACCGAAACTGTATACAATTGTGTAGTATGTTCTTTACTTGCGGAGGTACATTACTAATTGACTGTGCCAAGGTCCGTTAATAGATAATCCGGTGCCCTACTGCGCAGTTTGGCTCTGGTGCAAATTTAGCAGGCTAAAAGGAGGTGGAATGACGTGGGTAAGAACCGAGTGCTTTCTTATTGCACTCTGCAATTAAGAAACGGGAGGGGAACGACTCACACTTCAAGTACCGAGTTTCCAGGAAGCAGACTGGATGCTGCTCTGTGTTTCCATGGCGATCGGTCTTTTTTACGCTGGGTCATGTCTTAACCCGTGCCACAGTAGATCGTCAATACTGGACGTGTCTACTGTTTCATGCAGGATTTGCACAATGGTTGTGAAATATTCCTTGAAATACATGATCACTTTGAAACAGTTAGTCTTGGTTTCTTATGAATGCACATGTCAAGAGCTTGGTTCGTCAAACCATTTGTTTTGTCACTACGGTCTTCTGTTTAATCTGTGTAATTTTTTTATGCTATTCTATATTCCATGGGAAAATTAGTTATTCTATTCTATTCTGTTCTATTCTCTTTTAAAATCTATACAATATGCTGGTACTAGTATGCTTTATAAGCAGCATTAGTCCAGTCTCCACTAAAAAAGAAAAACTTGGTTTGTCTTACAATTATTATTTAAATCAACTCTTGCTCTCTCTGTTAAATAAAGAATATTAAATAATATTAGCTAATGGAATATACCAGATTGAATAACTTATTTCCCTTCTGAAATTGAAAATTTATACTTGAAAATACATTTTCTTCCATAGTAACATTCAGTGATGAAGTTGACCATAGAACTATAGGAAACATAATGAAAGCAGAGGTCCAAATTACAGACACGTACAGATTAATCTGCAGTACTGTTTTGATAAATTCCACAAGAAGAGAAAGAAATTGATTGCATACTTGCCTTTTTACACAGTTGTTTGACTTTTATCCTTGTGTATTAAAAGCAGGCTTCCCAAAATTTTCAGTGTCATCCTTTGGGCTATATCAGAAATGACTCAGCCTTAGGTGTCTTCATTATCTTTTCAAATCGTGTGTATTGATTCACCTGTCTATGAAATATGCTTTAGTTAGCATTAGCAGCATGACCTGTCCCTAATACTGATGGTGTGCATAATCAGCACAGGCACTTATATCATATGATTCTCATCCTCGATGGTGTATCCTTTGATTGTCAAATGCCACCTGTTATGTTACAGACTCACTGGAGTTGGAATTGGTTTTGAGCCAGATAACAGATAATCACATAATGTGCGGTTTAGTGCAGGGGTCAATCAGCTGCCAATTAAGGCCTTGAGAACAGGCTGTGTGGATTCTTCAGCTAATCAGTGACTTAATGAACCACCGGTGCCAAGAACATCCCTAAAACCAGACCAGAGTTTGGCACCTGTGGTTTAGTGCATCTGCTTGGCATGTTTCATTGTAAACAAAAGCAATATTGGCCTTGGGAAATTGACCTCAGTCACATGCATGCCCTTTAGCTAATGCTGTGCTTTCTGTCTCCTCTGTGTCCTGGCTGCTGTAGCTCTGTCACAAGCTGTACGAGGTGATGACCAGCCTGGGGGAGCAGCATGCGGATAAGGCCTTCACCATCCAGGGAGCTCCCAGGTAGGGGTTGCCAGGAAAGGGGTCCTGTGGCAGGGAGGCCCCTGGTTCTCACTGCCTGCTGACCTGGGATCAGTTCCCATGTCAAAAACCCATCCGCTTATCGTCTGACTTTGTAATGAGGTAGATCCGAATGACATTAGGCCCAATGAGGAGACCTCATCACTATCAGGGCTGTGAGGCTGTTTGGATGTAATCCCAACCCTGTTGTATGCTCACCTTACCAAAGGTGATGTGTATACCATCCTCATTACCATTTATCTATTTACCCATCTGTCTACCTGTCTACAGGTAGGTCCGTCTACCTGCTTTATATTAATGTAGAAAATAATGGACTAAATAGTGCTTCTAAAAGTCTCAGGGGGCTGTTATGGTTGAGGTTTATTTATTGGCAGTGCAAATATAGCATTATTATACTCAAATTGAGAGTAGAGTATCATCGCAGACAGTAGATGCAGCCAGTTAGATGTTCTGTTTTCTAAATAATGTCACCACCAGCAGAATTTGCTTGTAGTATTAGTCATTCACACTGTGTTCTTTATCCGACTTTGACTGACGTTTGGCAAAGCCAAAATATTTTCTTTTGGAGCTTTTTTCCCAAGGTCAGAAATAATTTTCTGTCTGAGTCTTCTTGTATTTCATTTTTGATGATTGAGTGCAAGTAGCTTTTCGTTATTTATATAGCTCTCTGTCTTATGCAACAACCAGCTACAGCTGACTCATTACCTAGGGTCAGACCCTTATCTTGCTGTTCACTCTGTTTGACTGGCCACATAGGCAAGAGGGATAAATCCAAATGAGCTTATTTCTTAGACTACTTTCAGTAGAGTAATTAGCAGTTAATAGTCTCTTAATTAGTTTTGTGTACATGACCACTTAGAATAGTGTATGAATTTCTTTCATTAGAAGATGCTATGATGTAATTAACTGGCACATCAAAACCAACTAAGGGAGCACCTTCCAAATGCTTATTGATGGCCGGAGTGGTATTCTATTTTTCTTTATTGATGCCATTGAATTTCACATAAAACGCAACATTTATTCATAATCGATTAAATATTTATCATTTTAAAGACTGGAATAACTATGAATTGCGTGCTTTTTTTGGTCATCATTTAATGCAAAAGATGGAAAAATTTTTAATGTTCAATTTTGGGTAAAATTTGCTGATAGTTCTGTTTGCATACTTAGTGTAAGTTCATATCATGTTAAATGAAAGACAAACTACTTTTATCAAAGATTTGTTCCGATGTAACCAATGAGGATATTTCCAGCATGATCAGCATGTCTTCACGGTGGCGGTGTGTTGATCAGCGCGTTTACGGGATCAGCTGAGCACGGTCTGACCGTTACTCATCTTCCATGAATCCTGCAGTGACTCGGGCCCCCTCCGGCTGGCCAGAACGCCCTCGCCCCCCGAGGACGAGTCGCCGCCCGCCAGCCCGGTCACCGCCAGCCCCAACCACATGCTCGCGCCCGTCTCGCCTGGCCCGCCCCGACCCAAGTCGCCCTCACAGGTACGACAACAGACGAATGAAAGCATCCCTCCGTGTAGGCACAGCAACAGTAAGGCCAAGATAACGACCTCCTGGGCCCAACATCTTACCTCATGATCATAAAAAACGAAAACTTATATTTGCACATTTAAACCTCTTGATTTTATTGTCGGTGTAGTGGTAGTGGTACTAGTAGTAATGTGAGTAGTATGAGTGCTAGTAGTGATAGTAGTACTATTAATTGTAGCTCTAGTAGTACGAGTAGTAGTACTCTTAGTAGTACTAGTGGTAGTAATAATCATCATCATCATCATTCTAATGTACAATCTAGCCCATCCACCGTATTGATGAGCAGAGACAGATCCCCCCGTTAATAGTTCTGGTGGTGTAGAGGTGTGACGTCTGTGGCTGCTGCTGCTGATGATGATGAAGCGATGTTGCTATGGCCACGTTGACGTGACCCTCCCTGCTCGCGTATAGCTCAGGAAGGGTCCGCCGGTGCCGCCCCCGCCGAAGGTCACGCCCACCAAGGAGCTGCACCAGGAGCAGATCGTCAGCTTGTTTGACGATAACTTTGTCCCAGAGATCAGCATCACCACGCCTTCACAGGTAAGTCCTGCCTCCGGAGAGTCCAGATAACTATTCCTCTATTCCACCTAGTATGCTCAGGGTCTTGCCTCGAAAAAACAACACATGGCTACAACATACTTAAACAAGCCTACAGTTCCTTAAAATAAACAATATTAATACTACTACTACTACTACTATTATACATTATTAAAACATTAAATACTAGCAATAATCTTTAAAAAAAAATCTTTTAAACATTAATAGCCTATCAATATTGAACAGCAGCACAGTTCTGAGAGCATGCTGTCTTATACTGTACAAACACAACGTGCAAATACTTGAACATTCAAAAGTGCAATGTTTGCAGTTGTGTTCTTGAAAACGTAATGTTTAAATGTTTTAAATGGAATCTAAATAAAATATAGGTGATTTTAAATGAAATGTATAGAACTGTAAACTTGCTGGCCTACTAGCCTAACCTATAAAAATGAATGGTGTTGATGCTACAAATTGCTGGCGCTCCTCGTCTAGCATAAGCGACAAATTGCTTCATCAACATTTTGAGGCCCCCCTTTTTCCATTTGGAATAAAACCAAAATGCGCTGTACACGTAAAGCATTTTTTAAACTCCTTCGTTTAAAAATTATGTTAACACAGTGCATTATTTAAGATAAACAAGGCCTAATAAACGATAAGAGTTTCAGAATTGGAGGCCAGGGAGAAGCCGGCTGGTGACACCATGTGTTTCGGAGGAGAACTGCGGATGTGTGCACTCACTCGAATCAGCAGTGGTTTGCGCATGAACACGGCTGTGGTTACAAATAGTTGGACATACAAAATTTTGGAGGGAATTTGACATGTTCGGCCCCATGTTGGGTGCCAATATACTGAAATCAGTGTGTCTGTCTGCAGGTCAGTTTTAGCTACACTAATTAGGGTGATGATAAATGAGATCATGTTCATATGTTTTGTGCCTTTTTGTTTTAAGGTCATAAATGAAATGTAAGGTTGCTATATTCCTGATAACCTCAAACTGTGCAAATCACCATATAACATAAATACACCAATAGATTCTCTGAGAAACAAACAAGCATGCACTGATTATTGCATAATAGATGATTACATGGATAACCCATGGGCAAAGACGCTAAAGTGGAATATTGCCCAGAGTAGTACTGTCCTGGAAGATAAACATTGATTGGGGAATTTGATTATTATTATGTTTACTGCATTATCAGTATCACAATAAGCAAAAATCAGCAGCCACTTAAAAATAATTACGTGGTCAAACAATTATAGTTAGTGCGAGGTGGTTTAAACACAGTTTGACACAGCTGCAATTTTTGCCGGATGGATTCCATTGTACCATGGAATTAATTTTGGACAGAATGTCCCTTTAATAAATGGCACACGTATGTCAGAAAAAACACCCAGCCAAGAAAAAGAGGGTTGTGTCAGTGTTGTGATTTTCAATTTTGGGAATCCTTCAGAGCATTTCTATATTGCTCTTGAAAGAAATTAGTGCTTAAGTGCTCTGGGAACAACAAACTCCACAGCCAAATAAGTAAAGAAAAGTGCTTTTACAGGAGTGAAAGAGACAGAAGAGGAAACCTGTCTTTGGCCCCTGCAAATAAATGTGTGGCAGTGTTGGGTTCATGGTTTAAAAGGGCAGGTGAAGCCCTCATTAAAATGCGACTTGAAAGTGCTAAAACCTGGATTTGGTCTCTTTGCATCACATGAGAAAATGAGGCCACATTCTAATTAACTGAGCCACCATGTCTCATTTGTCTGGGGATGGAAGCTTGTAAAGAACATAACCTTTTCATTCATTTTTTTCCAATACAGTACAGTTACGGGTTCCCAGACTTGTTGGCTCTGGGCCTATAGAGTGTGACTTCCCTGTTACATGGAAACCTGGGGTTTTAGACCTTATGCATAAATAGTTATCACCATCAGCCTCTCTCAGTAGTTGACTGAGTGATAGATTTGCAATGTACAAGTGTTCTGCCCAACTAGATGTTCCACTTAATGGTAGGTATACACCAGGCCACTGTAGCTAACAGAAATCCGGGCATTGGTGTATCCAGATTCAGACCGGTCCCCTATCAAAGACATTCCACAAACCTGGCTGCAGTTGCCCAGTTAAAATTCTAGCAGCCACTTCCTAGGATAATGCCAGCAGCACTTTTTCTAATTTCAGCCTTAATTTAGAGAACTATATGTGAGGGTCAAAAATACATTAAAAAATGTGTATTCTATTCATATAGTTTCCTTTTCCCTTTAAGAACTGCCTCCATTTTTTATTTGTTACACTCAAGTATGTCACATTTTTGGGAAAACTCCATTACAACTGGTACCATTCGGGAGCTTGCTATAGAAATTGGACCACTTTATTACTATTTGATTCAGTTATCTGAATCAGTTTAGCATCCGGTTTTACTCCCATTCACCAGTACTTAGCGGTGTGTCTCCGCCCTGACTGGTCTTCTGTGTTTCCCAGCACTGTCTGTCCTACCCCCGTGACGAGGCTTTGGGAGCAGTGGGAGGGCTAGTGCGCAAATAATGGACGATGTGTTACACAGGAATCGCAATTAGTCTGAAATATCAAAGAGCCGCCGCTTCGCTCTGGGGAAATCACTCCTCGTTCCAGTCTCGCATCCGCTCTAATGAAAAGTATTAATCACCGGATGGTCGCACCTGTTTGTGACGCGAGTAATTGTGTCTAGTCGGCCCAACAGCCCTGAAGGATTATGCCTCTCCCTCAAACCCTAATATTTGTTTTAATGGCATGAGGCTTCACCATGTACATGATTTAGCCCATCATAATAGCCCCAAATTCTGGTTTGAGATTTCAGTCATTATGCCATTGAAATCTGATGCAGTAACTGTAATAATTAGGCTTGTTTATATTTCATTTATACATTCGTAAGAAAAGACTTGTGCACTAGCTTGATGCTCCAAAAAATAATTGCATTTATTTAGTCATAAAAACGGTTAAAGTTTCATCAGTCGATGTGGTCGAAACGTTAATCGTTATTATGGCTGAATAAATACAATTATTTATTGAAGCATCAAGCTAGTGTGTCTTTTCTTTTCCTGATTTACATGTTCCTGTGATCCAGAACCTTGCAGTAGTTTTTAGTGTGTATTTTTTTCCTAACACACATTTATATATGCATAACTTTACATTTATCTGCAGCCATGGCTATACACAATTTTTGAGTTTGAGATAAAACTTCTAAAATGAAAGGTGTCATGAAGAACACCACAAGAAAGGAAGCACGTTAGAACTGTTAGTCATACTAAACCGTGGGAGCGATTAATTAATCACAGTTGTTTTTGTTGGGTCCTTATGAGTGCACAAGTACTATTAATGCCTACTCTTTATAAGGAATTAACGGCTTCCATTTATAAGTTTAGGTCCATGTCGATGCTTCTCTGCAATAATACAGCTAAAATAAAAAGCTTTTGTCTTATTTTTCCTCTGCATGCTGTCTGCATTCTAATACAAGCACTTGAGTGAAATTTGATTCTCAATGGCGTTTGAGCACCTTGCAACATGCACACTTAATTTGGTCGTAAATTAGGAGACTAAATGTTACACCAGGCTGTCTATGTGCTCTGTCTATCTGGGTGTGGAAACTATTGATTCAAGAGACACCTCTAAGCCTTCTGCTGCTGGTAATGTGAAAAGCACTCCCCTTTTTTCACTAAGACCATAGATAACACAATAAGTGAATCGCTGTTTGATACTATGGGAATTTTTTAATAAAACATGTCAAAACTGTCAACATCTTGCCACAGATATGGTGGATATGAGTAACTTGTTCACGACATGTCAAACTTAAATTAATTTAGCAGCCTTGTCAACCCTGCTCCGTGGCAACCTTGTTAGATCATGAATAATTTTACATTTACGGACACAAGCACTTTACATTTCTGCTGGTGTCAACAAAAAGTCAGCATCTTCTATAAATGCTGTGTTTTCACATAAGTGGTAATATTTGCTGTAACCAATGTGTTTCTGGCTTTTTCCATGGAGATCTGCTGTTGGGATATCTGCTTTGACACCATCAGTACAGCTGCCATTGGTTTAGAACCGTAGATTTAAGCCCTGTGTTCTATACATTGATCTATGCGCGTGATTAAGTCTGCAGCCCACACTGGACAGTTTTTTGTGGTATAAGTTGGCCAAAAGCTATAAGCTTATCTCATATGTACAAGTTATCTTCTTTTACCGCAAAAAAAAAAAACAAAACAAAAAATGTTTTCACCTTTCTGGGCTTCCATACAGACCCGACACTTTTAGGTTAATTTTTTCACTTTATGTTTTTTCACTGACAGGTACTTAAAAGCTTGCAAATCAGGCCAAGCATTAAGTTGGCAGGACCAGCATCATCCTCTGATTTGGTGGCTCACCCACTGCCGTGCGTGTCTCGTGCACTAAATCTTCACGCCTTGTTCAATGTTCAGTGACACAGACTTAAAGCCGCATATAGCTTCATAATGGTTTCATTCCTTTATTTTGCTGAGGAAACAACAGGTCCAGGACTGACAGACAGGCACTTCTCGGTATCAAGCGTGTTACCGAATAGATTTTTCCCGTCGGGATGTAGAATGTTGTATTGGAAGTGTGACGGAGGTAGATGCCACTCCTGTGATGGCAATTTCCTGTTGGGATCCATGTGACTTTTCAATCTAACATGAATTAGCAGCCAGTCTTTTGAGTTATGGAGGTCTCATGGGCAGGTTTCTGGAGTGAAGCAGAGTGAAAAGTGCATAACCTGTGCTAAAGTCAACACATTCCTGGAATAAAAGCTTGAAAGTCTTCGCCTTGTGGGATTTTTGAGGTAGAATGGATTGTGTTTTATGCATCCTCCTTTTGTCCTTTAACAATGGATCTTCAATAATCAAGTTGGGAGGGCAATGCTGTAACTTGGAACACATTGCAGACTTGCATAGAAATAGAAACACAACTCCCCCACCCCCCATTCTCTCAAAGACTGGAAAATAATTTGATTTTTTGGGTTCTGCTACAATAAAAATATTCTTCATCTTAGGTTTTCATTTTTCTATGAGTTTCACAGTATCTCATTCTTAAAATATTTTTTGTACAGAGAAATAGTGTAGAAGGGATTGATTCACAATGCTGCACTGTTCTATTTGGATTAGTTGGCTCTTGGGGTTGTAAGAGATAATAGCATAGCTGACTAACAGGAACAGTCTGTGATTGTGGTTTATAGATTGAAGTTCTCCTGTTTCCCACCCCACAGGACCAAAAGGCTGGAGAGTCTCTCTTGGATCTGGACTTTGACCCATTCAAGCCGGACTCCGCCACTCCCATTGGCCAGTCACAATCACCCATGTCACAGGTCCTGCTATCCTTACATAGCTGTCAAATATAAGATCTCTCCAAAATGTCTGACCCAGACGTTGGGATGTCATGCTTGCAAATGTATTAATACCATTGCCAGTTAAGTAATCAATTGTTTTCTATTCCTTTAGACTCTGCCTTGGGACCTATGGACGGTAAGAGTTTCTCAGAGCCGTGAGTTGTCGGTCTCGTGTTGCTATTGTTGTGTTGAGGAACTGTGCATTGGCTATGTGTTCATGCCAAACCATTGGTTGCCCCCCTTCCTTCCAATAATGCTCTGTAGTTCTCCTTATCCAATGGAGCCCAATCACAGCCTTTTTACCAATATATGCTTTGGTTAAGGAAATATGTTACAGTAGTAGGGAGAGTTACAGAGAGTTACAGTAGTAGGCCTCTGCGTTCTCGCATTGCTGGAGTACACCACAACACAATAGGCCGATGCCTTTTTACTTATTCCGCTCATTTATTATTCCACATATTCTGTGGTGTGTGTGCGAATTAACTGGTAAACTCTCTTCGAAAGCTGTGTGCTTGAAGGAATGTTTATTTTATGATTCCCCGTGGATTTCATGGTGCATTCAATTCATGTGTTTGTTTCCTTCTAGACGAGCGCTGGTCCACCACAGCCTGTAAGTAACGTCTCAATGGCGGTGACTATTTTCAGACCGCAGACAGGACTAGAGGTTCCTCGGTTTGCCGAGCTGGGAGAGAAATATCGCCGGCTTTGTGGCTTCGGCTGCAATAAATTGAAGAGCATAGCCAGGGCCTCAAACAATCTATCAGAGTGCCAGAGGGAATGAAACCAATTCCATAGCAACACATTCAAGCATCATGAACATGAAAAGGACTGTTAAGGTCATCTGACACATTATTGCAGGAAGTGCACATAGACCAGGAAAATGTGAATGAATCATAGGGGAACTACAGTATGTGGTCTTACAGGAGCTTTCCCACTGGAGCATTAGGTCTGTGCACCAAATTAAATGTCCTGCCAAAGCCTTAGTTGATGACATCTCATTGCTTTTACTGTTAGTTTGTAAAGCCGGTTGACACGTTGTCATTTTTGCACTGCTTTGCACTTTTTAGACATTCCCCATTTAACAGATGCCACTCTTCTTTGTCATGCTGTATTGATCTGTCTCTTATTTGGTTCCTCATTTTGCTTTATGTTCTCTTCTGCACCTTCTCTCATTATAAATGTTTTTGCTTTTTTCTTCTTCTTCTTTTTCTTCTTCTTTACTTTTCTTTTGTCTGTTGGCCTAAAGCCTGACTCTCTGTCTCTCTGTAACCTGGCTGGGGAGGAGGGCACTGAGATTTGTGGTGCCAGTGACACCACCAGCTCGGTCTCTGACCCTGGGGCAGGCGGGAGCTCTGGTCCCGGCTGGGCGGCCGACTTCGGCTTCCCCGCGGCCACCGGGGAGAGCAGCACCGATGCCGAAAAGGGAGGCTTGGACCTCCCGCCCCCTTCCCCGTCCAACCAGGGAGGACAGGGCCCCCTTGGAGACGATAGCCAGATTTGCGCTGAGGGGAAGGAGGCGGACACAGAGGAGGAGGAGAGGCGGGGCCAGCCTTTGGTAGACAGCCGGGCCGACGAGGTCGCCCCGCCACCGGGAGACGCTCCCAAAGCAGAGGTTAGGAGCTGGGAACTCCGCCAGCATCCCGATCCCAAACCAGACCGCGATCCCTGCGCCGTGGAAGACGGAGAGGTGAAAGGGGGCGGGGGGCAGCCCGGGATAGGGGGTGAACGGGGACAGACGAGTCAGGATGACGAGAACGGGAGCGAACAAGGGGTGTATGTACAGCGGGATGGGGTCCCGGCCCAGTACGTGAGCAGTGTGTCAGAATGGATTAGCAGCATTCCAGATAGCTTTGTGCCTGAGAACAAGATGGAAGAGGTAATGGTGGGCCAGGGACAGAATAGCGAGTTGGCTAATGGAGAGGAAGTTCTTCCTGCTGCAGACATCACAGGGCCAAGTGTGGAGGAGACAACAGAGCAACACGGTATAGGTGATAGTGTGGGACAGGCAGGCTGCAGTGAAGCCATCCAAGACCAGACCTGGGCAGGTCACATGGGATTGGTCAATCAGCCAGCTGAGGCTGAGTGGGCGGAGCCAGACGGCGATGCAGTAGAGGGACCACCCCGTGGGTTACGCGAGGCGGAGCAAAGCGCAGCTGACTCGTTTGAGACCGCGAACACGCTCGGCACCACGCAAAGTGAGCGTCCCGTCCAGCAGGACGTGGCTGGTGCACCGCCAGGGGACGACCCGCTGACCAACACGCGGAAGGTCGATTTCAGTTCCCACCCGTTTGTAGAAGCCCAGATGGGAGGAAGTGAGGGAGAGTGGGCGAAAGACGCCTTTGCCCCGGGCAAGAACCAGATACAGCCGAAGGACTTCGAGCCGGGCGTGGGTTTTTTGGACAAGGGGCGGGGCGAGGGCCTTGCTAGGCGGTCTTCATTCCCAGACCCAGACAGGGGGGGCCGCGGCAGCACCAGCTTCATCTCCAGCAATGACCTGGGGGAGTTCCTTGCCGGATGGAGGGATGGAAACCGAAACAAAGACCCCTCCGCCACCCAGCATGGCGACGGGAACCCCAGCCCTGGCAGAGACCCGTCCGTGAGCACATCCATGCACGATGACACACGCGGCTCCAGGGAGGGTAGCATCGACACAGAGAACTGCAGCTCGGACTTGTCCGAAGACGAGGTCGCGAACAGGAGATACGGAAAGTTATACCGAGAAATAGATGCAGAGAAGGAAGAGGTATTTAATGTATTACCTCTATGTAGCATAGCATAGCCTAGCTTAGCATAGCATAGCACAGAGCAGGCCACAGCAAGAGACGCCCCCTCTCCTTTCCCTGCGATGAAAAACCTCCAGCTGTCTTTGCGACACGACACCCCTCTCCCAACGTTCCTGCTGTGCCCAGACACCTTGCCCTTCTCTCCGCCTGTTCCTCTTCCATGTCTTTGTTTGCCTGTATGTTGTACATTTGAACAATGCGTTCCCATGCACCATGACCATTGTTACACATCCTCTGCTTATTTCAAGTAGCCTTTTAGTCATAGTCTCACATGTTAATTATTTCTTTCTGATTCGATGTAGGTGTCCAACAATGCTTTTAATGGATTTTCGCAGGTAAAGATACCGGCCAATACTTTCTTATTCATGCATTACTCTTATAGATATTGCAACGCATCGCAAGGAGAAACAGCATGCCATTTTAAGGGAGGTCATTTCAGTCATCCTTAATTCATGTAATTAATATGACGTTAATGTAATGGCAGCGACCGCAAGTTCTCCTCAGGATTCAAGAAAAAGAAATTGGAAAGAAATCAATAAGAAAATTCAAATCAATACCAACTGCACATTAAAGCCAAGATCATGCCTTTACAAAATTATCCACAACTCATGTCAATTTACTGATGTATTCTATAGTGCATTGGCCAGATCATTTATTTCCATGTCATTTAGCAATATCTTTCATGTTTTTTTTTTTTTTTTTTTTTTTTTTACAATAGGACAATAGACGGTACATTCTCTGAGCACTTTTCCCAGAACTATCTGTAATTATATTTTCATCAGTATATGAATGATCTTATAAAGCCAACAGCTAACATTTCTCTAAGATTATTTTTGCAGTTCTAACATCATCTTTATAACTAATGACCATGTTTATAGGACCATGCCAAGCATTTCAAAGTTGGCCAAGATAAAAGAAGATTAGCCCTGAATCAGATGTAGTTGCTTCAAAGAAGGCAATAGCCTTACATATATTCATATTTTTAATTTGAAAAAAATTGTTTTGATGCAATAGCCAACATGCAGTGTGTATGCATGTACACAGTGTGTATGGGTGTGTGTGTGTGTGTATATATGTTTGCATTCAGGTGTGTTTGTGTACATGAGAACGTGTGTGTGCTATTTTATAATTGGCCATAAAGTAATTCTAATGGCTATGCTAATGGCTATTCTTCTTGAATTTTGGCATAGCTGGTCTTTCCTGTCGTTTCTCTCCCTGTGTTACTGCTATAGACTCATTCTGAAAGATTCAGCCAAAAACTGTACTAGAATTCTCCCTGAATTCATCAAGCAATTTCTCAGCATATGTGAAAGCATATGCACTTGAAAGCATCCAATTTTGTTAGGAGTAATTGGCTAGATTTATTTCATACAAGTCACAATAGTGTTTGTGCTATCATTTGAGCCAGAAACTAAATGACATTTGCATCCTAACTGTAGGTATTTTATGACAGATTCAGAACAAGGTTATTTATTTCATTAACCATTTATTTTACTGTAAATAAATGCCATTGAGTACATTTTTGAAGTGTTGAAGCTTGGGAGTATGTATGACTTTGCAAGTCATTTGCATTAAAAAAACATTTGCATTAAAAAACAGAAACAAGGACTAGAACAGAAATGAAACCATGTCCTACTATATTTTTCAGTACAACCAATCTGTTCATTGTGGGATGTTACACACCAGCTTGTAATTATTTTTCTTGTCGCAATAGATGGATGCAGGCACCTCCTTGTTTACCACGGATTCAAACCAGAGTGGGTTTGGTACAATGGTAAGATAACCGTTGAGCACCAGCACATTACTCTAGCCAAAAATGAACATTAAGATGCTATTTAAATTTTTTTTTTTTAGGAGCTCACACTGTTTAGAGCAGTGGTTCTTAACCTTGTTGGAGGCACCGAACCCCACCAGTTTCATATGCTCATTCACCGAACCCTTCTTTAGTAAAAAAACTAACTAACTGCAGACTAGACTGAGGGGTGGACCTCTGCGGCGGAGGCTCCACCGAACCCCTGAGACCGACTCACCGAACCCCTAGGGTTCGACCGAACCCAGGTTAAGAACCACTGGTTTAGAGTAACATACAAGCAGAAACATGTAATGTTACATGTGATGCGCTTGCGTAAGTGTTCAATGTTATGTCATTTTCATACATAGGATTCTTCTTTCTAGCAGCATATAACAGAATGTATACATTTTTTTATTTGAAGTCTCTGACACTGTGTGTAACTTTATTTACTTTTAAAATGTTTACTCTTTTATATGTAAAATGGCTATAGGTTTTATAACATAAGTAACCTCATTATGACCCATGTTGCTCCAGAAATCAGTACTTTTCATGTGATTATGCACTTTGCAAATATGTGCCTCAATGTACAGCAACACAGTCCAAAGAGGCAACATATGCAGGCTTGCCTGTGTCAGTGTATTGCAAGATGCACTAACACAAACATAGCAAGTTGGTTGATGGGCTTTTCAAGCTGGCTAATATAAAACTCCTAGATGCTAGATACACTGCCTTATGCAAAATAATTTTAAAGGCCATTATGACAAGATACATTTTCAACAAAGTCAGTTGCAGAATTACACAGTGAATGTAAGGTTCAATTGTTGCGGAGACTGCCATACATAAAATTACCCAGTGCTAGAATGCACAGAGCTTAAAATGCAGCAGCCTTGTTCCCTTTTCAGTATGAAATTACTTTATGTAGCTCTGTTTCATATACTACTGTAGTGCTTTCATTTTATTTGCACGCACATGAACATGTTTCAAAGTATTTTTTGCCCTGTATGAACATAATCACCTGCACATCATGTATGTGTAGATGATTATGATTTGCATTACACTTAAGTGCCAAAACAGTTATCTAGTTATTAATATAAATTAATGTTCTTGTGTGCACAACTATCGAGTGTTACTTCTAATATTGAATATTTATGCATTTAAAATCTGTCACACCGTATTATTCTTGACTAAATTGGAGCTTTCTACTTTGAGGAGCTTTCATTGAACTGTTATGCAGTGAAAATTAAGAGGCAACATAAATACAGCAATCTTTTCATTTACCACTCAAGCACAGTAATTTGCAACTGAGATCATTTTTTTACTTTTCATTGCTGTAGAAATGTTAGTGATTATTTTGTCTTAAAAATGCATACAGTACGTGACTATATATGTGAATATATCTGGACTTGTAAACATTTATATTTTATTTACTTCCATATCTACTTTTTAATTAATTTGAGTAAGCCTCTCTCTCTACAGGTGTCATGGTACTGGCACCACTGTGTGTTTTTTTTTCACAAACTTGTTTCATGGCCTTGCTTCTTTTTTTGGAAAAGAAAAAAAGTTCCTTTTGCCCAGTGTAATTCTACACATTGGTGTCTTTGGCTGAATTAAAAAAAAAAAACCTATTCAAGTACAGGTGCCCTCCCATAACGTGTGTGGTGCAGCCACATGTTGACGTACTTCTCTCTTTCCTGTTCTATGATAAGCCTGAGGCCGAGGTGGAGCCTCCTGGTGGTGAAAAAGGGGCAGTGTCTGAAACTGTCTCTGAACCAGGCCAGGCCCAGGAATCTTCCGCCACTGCTGCTGATGCTAGCGCTGGTGGTGGTGCAGATGCTGCTCAAGCAAGCCCACCAACAGAAAAGGCTGCAGTGAGTCTCGCTGGATATCATTAACAGCATCATTAGAACCAGCATCATCACCACTGTAATCATTGCCGTTGTCCAAGTGGTCTTCGGCACCATCATCTGCATCATCATCATCATTATCATTATCATCATCATCATCATCATCATCATCATCATCATTATATTCATCATCATTGTGATATTCTTCTCATTAATCATCTTTAGTGTCACCGTCTTCATCATCACCGTCTTCATCACCTACAACTGCATTGGTATCTTCATCTTCCTGTTCATCATCATCATCATAATCATCATCATCATCATCATCTTCTTCTTATTTTTCATCTTTATCATTTTTTTTCAGTCATTTTTCAGTCAGTTTTTTTTTAGTAAATGTACTCAGTATTTGGCAAATGTTTTGAAATGTTGTCCTGATTGTGAAGGAGAGGGTTCATTTCCTCAAGAAAAACATTTTACAGTTTTGGGCTCTTTTTTAAATCAATCAGGACAGTTTGTCAGCAAGGTTTTTTAAGCAGGCCTTTACAATTAAACACACAAAATCTTATGTGATCTTTCAAAATTTCATGTGATGCATTTTAAGGGTCAATTTGCTGTATCTTAGCATGCCCTTGACGCTATTTTTTGTGGTTCTGTTCACACTTACTATAGCTCGCATCTGATTTCAATCATGACAAGATGTACGGTTTACTGTGATTTGTTTTAGGAGAATTGTGATGCCTTCTCTATATCTGCATTTCCAGCAACGAATCAGCTATCTGTACTCGGTTTAATATTGTACTGTAATTGGCAATAATTAACTGAAAGTGAACCAATGATTGTCTATTGGGCAAAAAGCTAAGCATCGCTCTATATTGAAATCAGTTAAAAATGTTTGTGAAAGATATTTAAAAATTCCAAGAAAAATTCCTTTTGATAGACTTCCTCTCCCACAAACCTGGCAGCTCTGCACCCAGTGACAGCTGCACCCCCACCCTTGCCAAACTTTTGGTGAGCTGCGCTACTGCACTGGGGGATAGAACAAAAGTCACAGCTTGTGCCGAAAGGCAAAATATACCTGATCAGCCAGAGGAGATGCTGTTGCCCTCCATAGATAGACGTCCCCACTGCGCCCCAAAGTTAGTATTGGCACAGTCAGTGTTGAATGCAGACCGTAGGGCACAACACTGCACTTTAAACTGCTGCTTTTGCAGTATACACTACCCAGAAGCACATTAAGGGGCTTGTTACGGTCATTGTGGGACTATATTCTCAGCGTGTAACCAGGGACAGCAGTGAGGTTTCATTACTAATTTGAGGTCAGTGAAGTGATAAGGAGTTCTCCTGTGGGGTCTCTAAATTCAGGTGCATACGGCCCCTGGCATTTACTGTCCACCGGGGTAAGGGGAGGTTGCCATAGGAACCCAGCCCATAATGTGGGGAAATGGGCCATCTGCTCAGAGTGAGGGGGAGTGAATAGTGGAGGAGGGATTCCTTTTCCTTGCTCCAGCTTTATATTTACATCATTATTCTTCTGAGTTCTTCAGCAGCAGGTATATTTATTAGTTCGCCTGTCAGATTTAAGATAGTGGACCATGACAAAGGGGCTGGCACTGAGTGCATATTTTTACTGTGCATGATTGGTAATAAAATTTAAAAATGGAATTAATACAGTGAAAACACAACTAGATTATCCAGCCTGAAAATAAATATTTACAGAGCTGTATTCAGCGGTACAATGTTTTATTTATTTATTTATTTATTATTTGCTCATTTGTTTATTTTATTTCTGCTAAAAAAATCATTTCGGAACTGTACGTCAAAATTTCCGATTGCATTTTCAATAAATTGTTGGACATGGCTGTAATGTACAATTAATTTGGTAAATTACAGATCTAATTATTATTCTCGGCAGGTAGTATAGTTAAGAATGGTGTGACGCATTGAGGCTTGGCTTTAATATTGTAGGTGCATCTCATACTGCAAGGTATCACAGAGATGGTGGGGAATCCTACATAGCTGGAAGCAGCATTTGTTCTCCCATCCATAACGCTATCCATAATGCCGTAGCATCTGTGATCTGTGCTTGTGTTTTTATGAGGACTGCTAATGCGCTCATCGTGCCCGAGTCCGGGGGTATTGATTCTAGATGCCCTCAGCAGCGTTCCTTGTGAAATGGAAAGTGGTGTGGACCTCGCCCGTGTGATGTTTTATTGCGATGTTGGAGCTGCTTCCTCCATCAGACCCCCGCAGGCCACAGGTCCTCCTCTGTCAAAACCAGTGATGAACAGCCGTACCGCAGTCACAGGCAGCATCATTTTCCGTGGGGTCTTTTCTGTGGAATGTTTTGCCATAAAGCGTGTTGATGTAGTGCTAAGTTGTCTTCCATGCACGGATGAGTTAAGAGTCTGAATGGTTTTGTTTTCCATTATACGGCGTTTGGCTGAGTGCTCAATTCTGATTGGTCCAAGGGTGTGCATTTATTTTCATCATATCATCATTCTGTTTGCTCAGTATTGACTTTTGGGTTCATTTCCTTGTTGAAGCCTACAGCAGTACCCCTGCCAGAATTTATTTAAATTTATATTTATAGATCCTTTAAGGCCTCCCATTGTGTTACAGCTGTGCTATGTTAACAGGCTGTTGTTAACATGTACGAGCGGGTCTCAAAGCTGCAGTTCAGTGGGGAGCAGTGACATTATACTCTCTGGCTGTCAGAGTGGAGTCAGGGCTCAGGACGAAACGAGCGTGTTCGCTCGCAGCATCACTTCTTCATTCCCGCCGATTCAGTCGCCTGCTAATGCTTCAGCTGCTGTAGAGACAAAAGGGCTGCCGAGCTTTGGATTTACTGACATCCAGACTGTCTCTCAAAATGGCACTGACAAGAGCTTCCTGATTCCTTGATTCCTGACAAAGCAGAGGGCAGAATTCAGGCAAGTAGGGCGGTTGGGTAATTGCGTCGCAGCATATTTGTCACTGTGGCAAACAGAAGCCTGAGAAAAGGCTACTCATATAGACGGCGCCAATGTGTACTTCTCAGGGGCTTCCCATAGCAGACATGTCAGAGATCGTAATGGAGATTCAAGGCTGCAGGCTGCGTGAGCCTGTGGTGGGAGCACCGTCTGACCTGTGGATTTTCTGATGGAATTGTGGGGGCAGCACAGTGGTACAGTGGGTGGTGCTGCTGCCTCATTGCAAGAACGTCCTTGTTTCAGGGCCTTTCTGTGTTTGCATGTTCTCCCCGTGTCCGCGTGGGTTTCCTCCGGGTTCTCCTCGCACAGTCCGAAGAAATGCAGGATGGAGAATCTAAATTGCCCCTTGGTGTGATGTGTGGATGAGATAGATGGTGATGGCACTGTGAGCTAAGTACCCATCATAACATTTATAAGGATACTGCATTTACTAGGATAAGAATTTATGAAGCTAGCTGGCAGAACATTCTGGGCATATTGCTTCAAGATGAAGTGAGTAGCATAACATCATGAGATTACTTCACCTCATATTTCAACCCATTTGCTTAATTGCGGTGATAGATCCCTTATTCCGTTCCTTTTACATCCATCCTACCTCTACTTTACACCGAGCTTGCCAATGGAGGATGGCACCCCCCTCTATAGGCGGGTTCCTCCCAAGATTTCTTCCCATCGGAGTTTTTTTCTTGCCATTGCTTGAATGTTTTTTCTTTCCACCGGGGAGGTTTTTTTTAACTCATTGCTTGCTTTTTGGGTGGTTCAGGCCTCGTTTTTGCCGTTGAGGCTGTAAAGCACTTTTGTGACAGTTATCTATAAAAAGCGCTATACAAGTAAAATTAATTTGATTTGATTTGAGTTGACTGGTTATAGTGTCAGATATAATGCAGATATCTCAAATCTCACTACCGTCTAGCTATTGAGAGGCTGTGTTTACTTAAAATAATTGGGTTTTTTATGAGGAGCTTCAAACTTTATATAGACAGAACAGATACATTCAAGGCCTTCCCTTTCTTGTGGATTTTTACATTGTTGAGATGGGCAACAGTTGGAGAACATTTGCAAGTTATCGCTTGTATCAACAATGTTTTTTCAAGCAGATCGTTGTCTGTTTTTAGCCTGTTTTTAATAAAACAGCCAGGAAAATGAGAAGACAGATCCTGATGTTGATATTTCCGATACACCGTAGAGTTTAAATATTCATAGTAACACGCCAGGAATAATCATTATTCATCACCCAGGCTCTCTGACTTCAAGAGGCCTTGTACATTGATCAATAGCATCTAATGTGGTATATTGACCTAGCTGTTTGACATGGCATGATCGAATGGGTCCGATCCATTTGTGAAGTTACAAAAAACAATGGAGGTGAGATTACATCTGAGAAAGTTTTGGAATTAGGTAACTCCTTGTTCTGAAAGACCAGATTTTTTATTTTTGAAAATGTACTGTACTGTATATGAGGCAAAGGATTTAAATGTGAAGCCCAGAAGGCCAGCAGTTAGACTTGAGTAATGAAGTTCATTAACGCACTGAACAGCTCAAGTAATCATCTCACGTGTTCTGCAAAATGTAAATCTTATTAAATCAAACATTTGGTTTTTAATAATTGTGCAAAAATATATAAATATATAAACATTGAATTTAGAAAAGACACAGCTGAAGGACAGTGCCTATGATTTGTCTTCATTATTTACAGTTATTTCAGAATTCTATTAATGTTTTCCTGTCCTTTGTCCCCTGTGAAGGACATTGAACCAGCGGGTGAAACGGAGGGGTCTGAGGAGCCCCCGGTGAGTGTGGCAACCGAATCCACTGAGGTACGTACAAGACCGCCACAGCCCCGCCCACGTGCTCCGCCTCCTACCCCGCACATTGTCCAATCAGGATGGTCACATCACTCTACTAATTCACTCTCCCCTCATCTCCGTACTGTCTGACAGCTACAATGTCCTTGGTAAATCAGTTCTGCATGGGAGTCCACTATAAAGCATGTGCATAGCTTCTTTGCACGTGGAAGACCGGGCCCCCATTCATAAAGCATATCAGAATAGGAGTGCTGATCTAGGACCAGTTTTCTCTGTCCATATGTTAATCTTCCATTATGAGCTCTAAGGGAAGCCCTGATCCTAGATCAGCACTCCTACTCTGAGAAGCTTTATGAATGCAGGTGCTGCTTTGCGAATCATTTGGTTTATCCTTTTGTTATATCATTATGAGATGCTGGAGAAAATTGGTTTTACGGGGACATTGTTAAAATGTTCCATTCTCATCCTTAATCCGATCCTTTTTATCATGTCATCTTTATGTCATGTACATGCATTTTGTTGTCATATCATTGTGGGAATATAGTACTATAGAACATGTTAAATTCATTTTCATTATGTCTGTGTTCCATTTGCTTGTGAAATGAGTATTACACTGGCTTCTGTGACTTCAACCAAAATACTCAGAGATAATGACCAGGCATTATTTCACTTATTGACCATTGTGTCATATTTTATTTTTGTTTTTCCCAATTTTTCTGTTGGTTGTTCTGTTGTCTATCTTTTAAGGTTATTGTGTCCATGATATTTCTCATGTGTATGGTGACTGGCTGGCATGTATTTGGTCTGTAAAAAGGATACATGTAAACTCCTGTTTGTCTCATGACAGGCTTACTGACAGGAAGAACAACTTAGCGGGGAGGGAGACAGAGCATGTCTTAAAATTATTTTAGATTTGTTTAGATTTGTGTTTGAAGTTTACTGGAAGCCCACTGCCATGAAAAACAGATTCATGTCACGGACTGGGGTCACTGTTTTCATTTCCAGCAGCTGCTTCAGTGAGTTTTCTAACTTTTATGAGACAAAATGACTAATGTTGTGAAGTGGATTCTCTGGACATCTTCCCTTTGTGACCAAGCATAGCAGCGCAGCAATTGATTAAGAAAACCAATTCACTCAATGAGTGCAGAATGCCTGTGTTGTTCTGAGCTACAAATGAGTAATGGAGACCCACTCATCTCTGATTTCTGTTCTGCTTGTCTGAACAGCATCTCTTAATTCAGCTGCACCACACTGCTCTTCTCTTTCCTCGCTCTTTTCTATGTGCTGAGAAATCCATGTCAAGAGCTTCTCACTCTGTTATTCATTTGCAAGGCAGGAAACGTGTAAAAACTCTCTCTGTTGACACAGGAAATAGTTCTTCCCTCTTTGTGAAATATCAGATCGTGCAATATTTGATCTGTATTTATTTAAAAAATCGGGAACACTTAAAACCAAATGAGATAATTAGGTTAATTGTTAATATTTGTTTTTGTATGAACTGGCTGTGATCACATTTAGGTTGTGTAGCTAAATACATAACAGCAAAATCGTCTTAAAATAGAACTACTCATCTTAAAACCAGATGAGTAGTTCACCCCCATCTGCCCCCCCCCCCCCCCCCCCCCCCCCCACCCACTGTTTGTTGCCATAATTGCTTGTGGGCAGAGCTGACAGCCAGCTGATTGATGGACTAATTCTAGATCGAGACGGTCAGTCTGGACAGGAAACCCCTGTTTCCACTGATGCTGCCATCTTGCTAATATTTTCCTCATCATGATGCGGTCACGAGTGTAATGGTCTGTACAAACCGGACACCTCAAATTCAGTCTGAGCTCAACACTCTGTCCTTAATCTAATTGCTTTTCTCAAAAGTAAGGACAAAGCTTTTTGTGGTTAGATTGCATTTGGGCCACTAAATATTGTGAACTTTTTTCAGTAAGCCTAAGTGAACTTGCAGGATGAAAAATGGAAATCATACAATGGAACTGTTGCCTGCTGTTCCCATGTAGTGACTTCATGTCTGAGCACATTTTTGTGAAAATATCATTAATTTCTGTCAGTGATGCAACACAAACAATATTTATTTTTATTTGTGGTGGTGCTCATATCCTTGTTTTCATGTCAACATATATTTTGTATTATTTTATGCATTTATGTGGGAATATTATTTTCTTATGTATTGTAAAATGGCGATTTTGTTTTTGTATCTAAATGACATGCAAAACTAATGCCTGCTTTTTATAGTTATATATGTATTTATCCATTTGTGATCAATGAAGTCTATTAATCAATCACAATACACTTGAGTGATTGATTAGAGAGTGAACCCATTTTGCAGATATCTATTCTGCAGAGTAATAGCAAGATCTGCTGCAGCAGAACACATTAATCTGGAAGATCTTATCACCTTGTGCCTGCTGCCCAGACATAAACTGTGACTGTACCACAGTCTAGACCTCTATCACTGTCAAAGGCATTGGCAGTCTGGGATTTTCAAGATTGATTAATACAAAGTTGAATAGTCCTTCTTAGAGCGTAGACCCTCATTTAATAAAATCTAGGCTTATGATGACTATTTTTGAGATAATGAGCATTTATTTTTCTGCCATTAGGAAAACTATTTCAGCCAAATAAAGCAATGATGTATTTATGATGTCATGGGTTTATGATTTAGTCATTTTTCCATTTTGTTTGTTTATTTTTTTTGTTGTGTTCGCATGTTTCGTTCCTTGAATGCAATTTTATGTTAAATACAGAGTGACTGTATGCCAACTGGCTGACCAATTTGTATACCAGTATTTCACTGCCAACATTTTTCTACCTGGGGGGGGGTGGGGTTATTTTGGTAAATGGTGCATACCAGCCAATGGTGTTCATACACTAAAACATGCATGAACAAATAATGAGATGTATGAACAAAGTAGATGCCTTCTTAAAATATGCATTGCTGTTACTTACTGTTTTCTCACTAATGGGAAGTATGCTGATGCTGCAAAGGCAGGCTATAGCCGCATAGTTGTGATGCCATTGAATTATATAGCCTAGATTTTTGCATCTATGGTAGGCCACATATGGCCCCAGTATGGCAGTTGAATAGCCTTGCTAAATACTATTCTTAGTCACAACCAAGCCATCAAAAATGTCTGTCATAGGCTACTGTTTACTGACTGTAATACTTATAAAATTACAGGCAACCGAAAACAGAATTATATAAAAGGGACTCAAAGCTTAATAACAATGGCTGAATGGGGAAAGATTGGACTATTTTTCAAAAGCCTGCTGATGATAAATAAAACTGGAGTGTATTTCAGATGATTGGTTTAGGTTGCTGTACATTCATTTCTGCTGCAGTTCCACTTGGGCCATATAGCCAGTATTAAAGTGGTTGTAGTATTAATACAAATAGGTAAACTATAAACTTCATTGATTCCAGAGGGAAATTGCAGAAAAATGTGCATTGCACATTGTTTAGCTAGTCACTGCGTCTAATCTCACTTGTGTCAAAGACGCATACAGCCTGGTGGCCCTTATAATTGGTCTTTTCATGCAATGCACATTCTGATGTATCCTTATTCTTTACTTCAGCGCTTGCTTTAAAAATTGCACTTACACCTTTGGAGAAGTGGTTTTTAATAAGGCATTCTCCATGTGAGCTTAGGGTTTACCTAAAGATACACTAGTGGCTGAATTTTAAGGTCTGAGAATTGATTTCATGTTGATTTTGTTCTTCAGGTTTACCTCTTTAAAGCTATAACACAGACCAACTGTCACAAAGGGAAAATACATGCTCTCCACAGGTTTTTATCCTAATCAAGTTAAAGAACTCACTATTTGTGTAGCTCAAACTGAGACGTTTCATTTAATGAACAGCGCAGGTGGAGGAGAAGTCTTTTCAGTGTGATTGTTCAGTCTCATCTGAGCTGCTCTTTATATAATTTAGTCCAATTGAAAGCAAAGAAGTGAAGTCACAAAATAACTGAAAGTCAATGTTCTGACTAAAACTGTGTTGGGGAGGGAGGTACATCACCCCAGTGAGCTCACAATGATTTTCTAATGGGTGAGGTGATTCGCTGTAGGGAAAAAATATTGTAGATTCTAACATTGTAGCAACCACAGTACTCTCAGAAAGCACATAGGTCAGGTGTGGAAATGAAATCTGCTTCAAGCATGCTGGGAGGTTATCGTCAGTGTATTCCAGCTTTCTGCCGCGCTTAATGGAAAGCAAAACATGGTTATCATCGCTCCACATGGGCTGTGGGAGACGGGAGCTTCGTTCCGTAGTTCTGCCTGCAAAAGGCTTCTGTTGAGAGGCTTCCCAACCGCCTGCAAACGCTGCAATAACAGCCCCGACCTCTCTACACGCAGATGCCCCCGGCCGCCGCGGCTGAGACCGAGAGCCCAGCTGAAGCCCCAGCGGTAATTATGGCTTACTTCATCTCGCCATGAGGGCAGCCAAAGTCGTACGGAAGGAGGACGCTGTCGCTGTGCGATTCGCTTCGTCTGCAGATGAGACGAAGCAGATTACGTTTACGTTTTTCCCAGCCTCCAAAGCTTTTTTATGTCACTCTCGGGTCACGCTGCACAGCTCTGATGGCGCGGCTAATTTTAACTCATGTAAAACATGGAATCGCAGTTTTTAGATGTCTTGAATGTGGTTCCCTGCTTTCAAAAAATAACTGAACTACATTTAAAAAAGCAGTCAAGCAGTTGTTGTTCTCAAAATACTGTAAATACATTTTGAATTATACAGACCCATACATAATTTAAGAAATAGCTTTTTTTAGTTTAACGCTTCTTAGTCACTTTATTTAATCTGTTTATAAAAACCAAGGTACAAAAATGAGATTTTTACGAGATGGAATTAATACTTTAAGGTATCTGTGGTGTATACATTTATACAGCTTGTTATGTCAAAGGATATTTATTCAATCTGTCAAGGTGAACTTGTGTTAGACTTCTTAAAGACTGAAGAGATCTGAACTCTGGATGTCTGTGGATGTCAATAACCTCTCTCTACACGTAGGAGCCTGCCCCAACCGAGGAGGCAGAGAAGGGATCCCCCTTCACGGAGGTTCCGGTAATTATCTCCACCCGGACTGAGCCCTGCAAAAGCCTGGTGCTCTGTCCAATCCTCACACCTGTCAGTCATGCCCACCCAGTACCTGCTTTTTGGTTGGCTTTCTTGGAAGTGCGGGGTTGAGTGAGGAAAAATGTTCAGTTGTTGTTTGTGGTATAGGCATTTGCCAAATATGGTCCGTAATTTCAAGGGCTATTATTTTGATCACTGTGCCACGTTTTTAGGATTCTTTTTTTCAATTAAAATATGCCGGTATTTAATTTAGCATGAACTTATTGAGGTATATCTGTTAAACTTTTTTTTGTTCAGTGGTGAATTAATCCTGACATAAGGGAGTTCATATCTGTGTGTATTTGTGTGTGTGTGTGTGTGTGTCTGTGTCTGTGAGAGAGAGAGAGAGAGAGAGGGAGAAAAAGAGGGGAAGAAAGGGAGGGAAAGAAATGTAGTGGTACACTTTTTCATATAAGCCCATTATAGGTAATCAAATTATTGTGACCTTTTTGGGTGATTATGCTCTATTAAAGCTTTGGTAATGCATTTTATTATCCTGTGTCACAGTTGTTCACTGAAAATAGAAACAAACCAATGTTTGTACCTGTTCAGTGTAACATTTCTAGATTGTGTTCTTTTGCTTAAAACAGATTTTCAGTGACATATTATCCGTAACATTGTATTTTCATTTTTTCTTCGGGTGTCAAAGTGTCACAGTCGTTTACTGAAAATAGAAACAAACCAATGTTTGTACCTGTTCAGTGTAACATTTCTAGATTGTGTTCTTTTTCTTAAAACAGATTTTCAGTGACATATTATCCGTAACATTGTATTTTCATTTTTTTCTTCGGGGGTCAAAGTTTTCTTGAAAATCTTGAAAGAATGAAGGGAAGAAAACAAGAAAGAAAAGGATGAGCAGACAGAGCAGAGGAAGCCATGTCTGGCATATTTTATGTCCTGTCTCTGTCAGTAATTGTCGTCACCTCTTTTTGAATATAGGCTCCTTCAGAGGATGTGGGGTCCCCCAAAGAGCAGTCACCGGTAAATATCCAGAGCCGATGGGTAGATGTGCTGTTATAATCATGTCCAAAAGAGATTTTCACGACCGAGCCTTAGATAGGATGACATTAATGACTGGCTCTCAAAATGGAAACAGATTATGTTTGGTTTCAGTCCATTTAATGCAATGCAGAGGCCTGCTGAGGGAAGCTATTATTATAATATTATTTATGCTGTTGTGACTTCATAAGTTGGTCAATTTTATATTTAAGTAAAAGTTGTGGGGATGAATACAGGGCATTGCTCAGATATACAGGGCATTGATACTTGATTAACTCTGAAGTGTGCGCCTTAATAGATGTATTTATTGCAGAGATTAAATTTATAGTGAAAAATGTCAGTGTAATGAAAGTAATTTTTCTTTTTTTTAAATTGTTTTGGGTAGCAACTGAGTAGTTACTGAGTTGCACTTCAGTAACTGGAATGCCGTGCATGACCAGTGTAAATGTGTTTGTGACCTCATATTTGTGTACCATCATTATGCCATATCTCATTAGATATCTAATTTATTATTAATATTGTTTCATTGGGAGACTTCAAATCAAAGGGGGAAATCGTTGTGCAAGTGATGACCTAACAAGTTGCTTACATCTCACATTGAAAAATAATTGATCCCACTCAGTTTTTGTAACATTACCATTTTATATTAGATTCAGTGTAGCTGAACATTATCAACGTGTTGAACGTTATCCGTTTATACTATTGTCTGTATGGTTGTTGAGCTGTGTAAGCCACTGGTTACCTTTGGTCTGTGTTTGTTTAGGAATAAGGGGTAATACAAAAATTAATTAATTTAGAACATCTTGTATATAATTAAATGGCTCGAACATAATATTTCTAACATTTCACTGTTGTCAGGTATAATATGTTTTGCTCTTGCATTTGTTTTGTTTGTTTTGTTTTTGTTTTTTGGTTATGTTTTGTGCATGTCTATATTCATTAGCCATCTAGTGAACTAACACTTTCATCCGTTAACAAATGTTATTGATGACATGAACTGAAATCTTTTGTATGGTCAGCTGTATTTCCATGTAAAGCTGACGTCTTTACATGGTTATTGATACAGCCAGGCTGTGTGGGGCTGTATCCAATGTAACCAATGCAAATATTGAACTGGAATGAGACAGAAACAGGGCTTGTTTGCAATACAGACTATGTGTATATTAATTGAAAATTATATATTGAAATCCTCCTCACCACCAGGAGGCTCCACAGATAACAAATAAAAACATCTTTTAAACTGCTTCAGTGTACAGTGGAAGCAAGTAGCAAGTGGCTGTAACAGCAAGTGGCATGAACAAATAAGGCTCCGGATTAATTCAACTTTGATTGAATTTTCCTGGTCAATTGCAGAAAGCATTTTCACTGCCCTGCTCTGTGTCAGACTTGCATCGATTATTAATTAACTGGCTGGTGGACTAATTTAGATTTCAGACTACATTACATCCATGGCAGTTTGTATGCCGACAGCCCTTTCATACAGCTGGCCTTTATTGGCACGTCTGAGGTTACAGCGCTATGGCAGCTTGCCACTTGGGATTTGAAATCTGTGACCCCCCCAGCTCCAGAGTTCAATATTAAGCAATTACGCCACAGGCTGTGACTGACACAATAATAGTGCTTGCCCCTCCATAACTACCATGCAGTTCCTGAGCCTTCCTCTCCCTCGGAGGGCTTGTGCTAAGACCGGTTGTTTCACACAGCAACCTAGCCAGGATTCTGAAGAGCCCTGATTCATCCCATAGTTCTCGGAGGACAGGCTGACGAAACACATTCCAGAATGTGTTTAATTACCAGCATCGGCGCTATTACCTTTTTGTTTACTCCGTCATCAACACCCCGCTCCCATGACTAACTGGCACCTTTCAAACCTTCCCCCTTATATAGTCGAGGCAAATGAATGCAAAACGATACGCTAAATGTCTTAGCGCCGTGTCACAGCAGCAAGAGTGTGCACAAAAGCCTTGGTTATCATCCAGGGCAAGCCATGGATTTCGCAAATGTTTGTTTGCGATACCTCTGGGAAGTGCTATAGCAACACTGCCCACCCTTTGCTAAGTGCTGTCCATAGTTATCGGGCACGGTATTGAGGATGCATATAAATTACATTATGGTGTGAGTCACTGATTATAGTATGACTCACAGTCTTACCACAGGTAATTGTGTTTCAAGCAGCCGGCACGAATATAGATGGAGCCAGTGATATCACCAGCTATTTTTACATGCGGCACACTGTATGTAATGTAAAACAGATGACAAAACATTTCACATCGTAGGGTTTTACGTGGATGTATCCTGCATTTATAAGGGGAAGAGAAGCATTGAAAAGTGACTTCATGGTGGCGTTTTGAATGTATACAAAACGGTTCAAGTAGGGATTTTCCTACAGTTTATGTGCGTGGAATACCCTGACCCCACTAACAGTCCTGGCCTGCTTCTCCCGAAACCCTCCACCCCCCCCACCCCCCAGCCTGTGACGTGCTGTACAGGGAGCATGTGTGTCATTCCCTCCTACTGCTCGCCATCGAGAGTGTCTCAACTCCGGCTTTCCTCTTTCAAACAATCTTTTAGACCGTAGCACCGGACGTAGGCGATGAAAGCACTGATAAAGAGGTTAACGAAGACACTGGGGCGACGGAGGTACATATCCAGCCAAATTCTGTCTCTTTTTTCTGTATTTCTTTTAATGAGCATTGCGGTTAAATGCCTGTCCCCTCTCCCTGTGGTAACAGTAAATCTTGCGAAAAGGCTACAGTATATATCGGGGATATTTATTTATTTAATCATTGAAATTTTTATCAGTGTTGGAGTTCATTCCACCTATTGAATGTAGTTTTGGCAGTCCAGTTACATGAGTCATGGTTGTGGAACACAGTTTGATAGAAAGTAGGCCAACCAAACATGCTTATTTGTTTCACCTGTTCTGTCAGAGTAAATGTCAGTGTCAATATTGTAATAATCTGCACATCTGTGATCCTGGAATATGTGTCTATATGTATTGCTATATATGTGTTTTGTTTTGTTGTATTTTTTTCATTGGTGATGGCTTTGGAAATATTTAAATTATAGCCCACAATGTCTATTCAAAATGTATCTTTTTTTTTGTTTAAGTAGCATACAGTATACTTTCAATACAAAAATGGTGGAAATGTTTTAAAAATGCAACTGATTGTGCCAAGTGGCTTATTCAGGCACCATGTTGAGGTCCAGGATAAGCCCCAGGGTCTTGGATCGAATCTGGACTGTAGCCGGCAGCTCCAGATGGTGACTTGCAACTTAGCGATTGCGTCACCCAGGCTACAGAAGGGTTGATTCAGTTTGCAATCTGGGTTTCATCACTCTGCAGCGACTGGATGCCTGTGGACTGCATGCCATAACTGCATATGAAAGGTCTTCCTCCGACTCTATTCTATGCAAGCCAAGCTGTGGTCTGCAGGGCAAAAAGAAGCAGGCTGGTGACACCACATGTTTTTGAGGAAGTCTTCCCTCTTGATTGGGCAGTGGGGACTATGCCCGTGGCTATGGTCACAAATAGCAAATTGGACCTTTCAACTTAGGGTGGGAATTGGACATATACAGCCCGACATTGGGCGCCAAATTTTTAAAAGAGATTTACAAAGTGTTTTCAAACAGGAGTTCAGTATTGTGATGGTTCTCATGTATGTGTCCTTCTTATTGTGTTGTCCCTCTCCCCTTACCCCCATAGGACAACATGCCCATCCCTTCAGTGGTGATTGAGCCCGCGTCCAGCAACGAGGGCGATGACGACCGTGACGGCGACATCATCTCGCCCGTCACCCCCAGCGACAACGGGGAGCTGCCCGAGGGCGAGCCGTCCAAAGAGGGCGCCGCCCCCCCGGAGACTGACAAGGCCGAAGCGGCAGCGGCTGTCCCAAGTCTCCCGCCTGGCTTTCTCTATAAGGTAACCAGAGCCGCCCTGGAGGGGGTTAGGGTTTGGGCTAAAACCAGCAGACTCTGTGGCTTTCCAGGACCAGGATTGAGTATCAGTGCAGGAAAAATAAAAATGTATCCATATAAAGCAGGGATGTCCAATCCTATCTGAAAAGGGTCAGTGTGGCTGCAGGTTTTGTTTTAGCCCAGCACTAAGACACCTGATTCTACTTAAAGTCCTCATTGAAGACCATGATTAATTAGCTGAATCATGAATTTTTTTGGACTATTTTGTGAAAGTTAAATGTTATACTGTACAGCTGCTCTCAGTTTTTAATGTACGCATTTCCCACGGCTTCTAACAAAACCATCATGCCGCTGTACAACATTTAAAAATATAGCAATGTCCATGGCAATAAGTTAAAACACATGAGCGTCACTTGTAAACATTGCTGTCAATCATCATCTGTGCTTAATTAGTGGCAATTACTTTATCAACTTAGATTACTGGGGTAGTGAAAATAGGATAATTGTTTGATAAGGGGCTTGACAAAGAGGCTATTGCAACCTCTAACTGGCAGGACTAAAGTACAATGCGAGAGAACAAAAGGAGGTAAACTGGCCGTAGTCATAGGGCATACTCCACAAGGGAAAATTATCCAGATTACAGATACAGCTACATTTTACTGCAGGTGTTTCAAATGATGGCTTGCAGCCAATCCCTACCCCAATTAACCTCAAGCAAATTGATAGCGCTGACATTCTACAATATAAATATATTACAGTGCTGTTGTATTAACTGCTTGGGGAATAGTGTTTTTGGGTTATGCACAAGATGAGTCCATGTCCATGAGTCCATGAACCCGTCACGATTCTACGTCACTGTCTATTTGTCCTGACGGATGCTTTTTACACTGACTACATCTCCTGCCTCCAGCTTTTCTCTCCTCTGTAACTTGAGAACTCTGTCACATTTCTTTATTGAAACGCAGGACATTTTTGATCGATTTCGGGGGGGTCCCTCTGCTGCCTGCATGCCATCACTATTACTCAAACCTCAATTGTGAGGCCCCCTCAGGCCTGCCTACCTTGCCTACTGTCTGCTGGACCCGCTACTGCTGCCATTACATTGTGACTGCGGCGTTGTAATTCCACAACATGCCACTCCCCATGTTCAGCACTTCATTATGTTGCTATGAGACAACTAATGAGAACCAGCAGTACTGGATCCTGCTGCTGCCAGGCAACCAATGAGGGACCAGCAGAATCCTTATCGTGCTGCATCCTAGAATTTATTCTGAGTTGATTTAGCACTGAATGTTTTCCCATACACAGTAAACCCATCAAACAATTTATTTCATCAACAGTGCCACTGACAACAACAATTATTTGGCTGTTCTGTGCATTTATTTGGAGTTGGTGACATTCATTACCGAAATTAGCAGTTTTTATTGAGTTTTGTCTTTCCCTATATTGGCTCTCGTTTTTTTTTCTGAAGCTTCTCACAGTAACTCGGTATAAAAATACACAGATGCTTCTTTTCTAGGTCTCAAGTACACATGTTGATTGAATCCTGGTCCAAACAGGCATCTTCCCTTCTCCGAAGAGTCAGGCAAATAATCATCATTGGTTTCCTTCCAATCATAAGAGTACACCTGCCAGAAATGAAACAAGCCCACCTCTCCTGCACGATGGCAGAGTGCCATTCTAAAATATTTCATCGCTGTGCATTTTAACTCAATCTTGGCAACATTGCATTTCCTCACAGGAAAGAATACCGCCGTAGCCAGGTGTTAGTGTTGTGGTTCAAAAGGAGGAACCAGAGCATTATCATGCCACTTGTGTCCGGCAGGTGGAAACTTTGCACGACTTTGAGGCGGCAAACAGTGACGAGCTGGACATGAAGAAGGGAGATGTGGTGTTGGTGGTCCCCACGACAACAACTGAAGACCAGGTAGGAGAATATCTATCAGATTTACAATCACTGTAGAATACGATCTCAGCCAATCAGTATCCCGGAGTGAAACAACCCATTTTATAAAGTATCGTCGCATGATGTGTACCATCAGTGACACTTTGAGTTATGGAGCAAATGTCTAAAATGCACAATATGCCTTAAATGCATTGCTGATTATTGGACTGGTTGGGTGGTGTGCTACAATATAGGCATCATTTTAGGAAGAACTGCATGTGATAGTGGTGAGAACCATAACCTTTTAAGAACATTACTTAATTTCAAAGAGCACTAAAGGCATTTACAAAGGTTCAACTATTTATATATGCAATTAAAAAACATACAGCACTATACAACAGAGTCTGTGATAATCAACAAGTCATCAAAGAACAATGTTTATCTTGTCCCTTGTTTTTTGGGGGGAGATTGTGACCTTCCATGGGAGTTATTTTAAACTAGCTCAAGCACACTTCCTGTTTGCTTTCAGGATGCCGGATGGCTCACAGGAATCAAGGAAAGTGACTGGTTGCAGCAAGGGGACAGCGCTAGTTCAGGACTCTTTCCAGCAAACTTCACCCAGCGCCAAGCGTAACGACCGGTCCTGGAAGCCGCAAGGGAAGGGAGCTCGGTAACCGTGAGTCCTTGAGAAACTGAAACGGGCTTTGAAAACTGTAGTCTGTAAGAACGTCTTCGTCGGTCAGCTGAGGACAAGCGGACATCAGAGTGGATGAAAACGGTCGGCCGATCGACCCGGCTGCGCGGACACAAACACAACCACTGCGTTCAAATGGTGGAGCATGATGCAAGACCGTGGTCTAACTCCTTATGTTTCATTCGTTTCACCTGTAAGCAGCAACAAACTGATTTTGTGCTTTCTTTGAGCTTTGGTGACCCTCTACATGTAATCCCTTGAAGCAAAAAGGAAAAAAAGAACAAAGTCAAGAAATGTCCGAGAGAAAACACCATACCTTTTCAGCACTAAGTGTATTGTATTCATTTTGTTGCTCTCCAGATGGTTTTAATCAGTAATCTGTAGTGAAATGATCTATTTAAGTCTTGCTACACAAGACTTTTAAAATGTTTTATTTGAGACATAAATGTTATCTTGCATTGTTGTTAGTGTTTTCTGTAGTTTCAGGGCTGAATGTGTGGCTGTTATGTTTGGCATATCTGGTGATTGTTTTGTTCACAAACAATAAATGCTGCTCTTTTGCCAAAAAAAAATGATTAAGCATAATTCTGGATGTTATGAGGAATGTCCAGCATAATTTCGCAAAGCTGTAATGGGAAGATGAAAAATCCATTCTGACTGAAGCAGATGCAGCATTCTTGACAGAATAATTATATATCAGATCCCTGATCTGGAAGAAAAGAACTGGAATCAAGCTTGCATACTGTTCTTACCTGATATCTACCTTTGTGTTACCAGTCCATGCTGTGAAAGCACGTTTTTGTGAATTTCTCTTTGTTAAGACATATTGTGCTTTATTTGCCTTTTTTGGTCAAATAACATTGGTGAGGTTCTGGAGGTAGGCCATGAGGTGAACAATACATTTACCTGTCAGAATAGTTTCCCAATGTTCAGCTGTTCAGTTAAAAACAAATCCTGCCTCATTCTAGTTTGCATACAGTCCACAGTGTAGAACTTTTTTTGTGATGTACACGTCCCTGTTTATTTATCAAAATGAATAAAATATACTTCACAGAGAAATTTGCCACAAGGACCTGGATTATTTTAGGGATGGCAAATTGCGTGGATTTTAGTGTCCTCATAGTTGATTTAATTGTATTATTCTTTTCCTAAAGCGCCACCCAGTGGCAAGACTTTTAATATTTTTTTTATTACACACGGTACTACAGTAGTTGTATGCGGTACTACAGTATTTTTTTACTAAAGAAATGATGGCTCCATTGCATAAGGGAGTACTTTCGATTATTTGTCAGAATAAGAATAGATATTTAATGGATTACACAAGTGCATACTGACATGTAATAACTTAATTATTGATAGAATGATTTAACATTGTACACGCAAATTGATCCACTGTATGTTAGTGATATACAGTCATCGCCAGCCAGTTTGAACAACAGCACAATTGTTGGCCAGAACTCTTGAAATATATTTATATGTTAATTTACACATGCTTTTCTATCTATCTATCTATCTGTCAAGTCTGTCTGTCTGTACGTCAGTCTGTCTTGTGTACTATTTTGACAAAGGGTTTTGACTGTGTGCATTTTAATAGCGTGTGCCTTTGTATTTATATATTTAATTAAGTTCCTTGGTTTTTGTTCCACTGTAAGCAACTCAATACTGCAACACTATTCAGTGGGATTAGTTACGTCATTTTCATACAGTATTTTTGACAGGTAGGTTGATCATGGATTTTTATTTTCTCGCCTTTTATTTATGCTTTAAACTTTCCAAATGAGATTATCAAATGATTTTTACTTTTACCATGAAAGAATAGGCAGGATGGAACTTCATTCCTCCAATGTCTCACTGAAACTTTCATCCACTTTCTCACCCGAGGATCTCATGCATTCTGACAGCAGTGTGTCCGTCCAGAGCACTGTCTTTTACATTTGTTCAGTGGAACACAAGACAGAATAAAAGTACAGAAAATACAAGCAGAACAGTCACCACACCACTGAAGGTTCAGCACTGTAGGTTCCCCTTAAAAACAGTGCATGCTCATTCGTCACATTTGTTAACAAATAAACATTATCTGTTCATTTCATTATTGGCATACATGTAAGCCACAGTACTGGACAACAGAATGACAAGTTAGACAACGTGATAAAGCATCGATTTGTTAGAGTGGACCAGTCGTAATACCAGTAGAGCGACTAACCAATACAGTACATCTCTAATGACTTGTGGAAATGTTTCTGACCTGAACCAGGGTTAAAAGGTTAGGCTTTAGTTTTCAGGGAAAAGGCTTTTTGGTTTAATTTGTAACTTATAATAAACATTATTCTTAAGCATATAAATCACTTAAAATCCACTTCATAGCAAGACACTCTGACACTCAACGTTAAATAAGTTACAATACCTTACAATTCACGTGGTTTTCTACTCAATAGAAAACGTCATTTGAATGAACTGTCTTTTGTAATGATCACAGTTTCCAGGTATGTGCAGTATATATTGTTGAGATTTTGAATAAACAAGAAAATCCAGACACATGCAAATCCAAGTGCAATTCAAATCCATGTTGTAGAAAAAGATAACGCAGAGGTTTTGCCACATTTCAAGACAGTGGTTTTCACTTGTCGAAACAAAGAGATTTTACATTCACATTAACCATGCCATTTGTGGGCAGGTCGGCTATAGAAAGATACTGTTTCCAAGCATCTGTACATTTCTGGACCAGCCGTGTGCAAACTGGAAACACTTCATGATCTTAACTACACAAAAGTTTTTGTTTGTTGCTGTCAAGTTTTGTCAGTTCCACTGAGGAAGCAATCTAAGTGAGTAACAGTAATGCTAAACTTGATGTCTGACCACTAACAGGTGGCTCATTAAAAATGTAAATGCTTTCACAATAATATTTCCATGAATTGATACGCATATTTTATGTTTTGAAATGGGTTTCAGTACTGTGGCTCCGTTGAATGACATAAAACTCAAACATGCATATCCTGTTGTAACACAAGAAATATACCAGTGGCCAAACAAATAGACATAAATATACTTTATTAATGGACGGGGACTGAGAAGCTGGACACAGAACATGCATTCATGCATTAAAGGGGGATGATTTCTCACCTCCTGCACACAATGTTCTCTTCCTGATATCTGTCCCTATATTACCACAGCGTCTTATCCACATTTTGTTTTCTCAAACACAACTATTGTCAATCAGGTACATTTAAAGCAATGAACAGTTTGGACACATGATCGTATGAAAATACAGACGTTTCTCACAGCTACGCTTCCGTCTAACCCTAAATCGCTCTTTATCTTTAACTGTGAATAGCAAAGTGATGTCCCTGTTGCAGTCGCTGTAATACTGGCATTGTGGGTTTTTTAAATTTTTTTTATCATATATTGAAATATGCATATATAACAAGCCTGTGGTTAAAAACTAAGGCCGGCAGCATTATGTTCAGCCGAGCCTCAACTTTAATTGTCATTTTGTTTCCCAAAATGCAAATGCAAACATTTTTCAGTGCTGTTTGAATAAACATACTTTCTGTAAGGATGGCAGTTTGGATACATGCACACCGTACAGTATATCAAAATGAATGTTATTTCATTTCATAGCTGTAGTTCAGAAGAAATGGAACAAAATAGAAAACTGAGAACCACTTTAAAAATGGCAGTCATTTTAGATTTACAGTGTAATCTGAGTTCATTATTCAATGCTTTACCAAATGCAGCTGAAATCTTTCATCAACGTGATCTACTGAAACTGAAAACAAAGATTGTTGAAAGGAAGACCTCCTCACACATTCACATTTTAGGGAGAGTTTAATATTATGTAAAATGTGCCATAGCTGCAAGAAACTTTAAGAACGAAAAGAATATTGTTAAACATTGTTATAAATGTTCCAAATATTTAGCACATTCATGCTAAAAGGTGCAGTCTCGTCATTCTATACGGGGACAATAGAAGCGTAAAGCATTTTCTCACTGAGGCCTTTATTCAATGTAAATCCAATGCATTGAATCCTTAACTTTGAGTAACAAAGCTGAGCAAAGGTTATTTTAAAAAATACATTTTAAATTATTAATTTCAATAAAAATCACTGAAATGAAAGCTATTCAAAGTCTGGGACAAAACACATTTCAGTTAGGTTAAGACCTAGCTTTCAGGAACAAACTGTTACGATTACCCTGTCGTAAGTTCAACAAGATTGTTTTGTCTCATTCAGAGATGACATAACATGGACATGTTGTGTAACACAGTTGTACTTCTGTTCATGAAAATAATGTGTGCCCTTCTGTGAATGAAACCCCCTTTAATTACACATTTCTCTTTATATTATGCTACAGTAAAGACAACTTACATTAAATGTGTTCATTCTGTGTGCCACAATACTGGCAACACTAACTCGCCAAAATGATTCCAGCTATATGCTTCAAAAATCATCTAAGGTCAAAATCACGAAGTCATGGGATCCAATTCACTAATATTATTTACCAATAATTTGGCATATACCATAATTTAGCAAAATTCCACGATTCCCTTAAAAAATTGTACTTCAGTATAAGAACTGGTTCTCTATTGTTTACAAATATGAAATAAGAACAGGCAAATTATTTTATTGGCACCTTGTAAATATATATATATATATATATATATATGATATACAATATATAGAAGCATGTAATTTACAGTATGCAAGTTAACAAGAAAGGGTTATTTTAATAGTAACCTCTAGATCACTTTAATTCTGCATATGATTCAGAGGGTTAACATGTTTTGAGAGGCATTTTTAATGAGAGTTTCTGCCGGGCCTCTTGACTTCATACTAATAATATGCTGTACCTACCTATGTAATAAAACATGTACAGAACTATCTGTTGGTGTATAGACAGGTGGTTTTCAAACGCAGCCCAAGGGGACTCCCGTGTATGCTGGTTTCCGTTCTAACCACAACTGCAATCCCAGAATTTTAACAAGCTGATCATTTTCCTTAATTACAACTTCTCATATTTTGAGGGATTATTTACCCTCTTCAACTACATTGTGTCAGAAATACCTATGCATGCCATGTGTGTAATGAAGTCCAATATTCACATTGCGCTATACTGCAAATGATAAGGCCTACATAAAGAGAGGTACTTTTAAAAACAAATAAAATTGAAGACTGAGGTGAAACAACAGGCTCCTAATTGGAGAAAGTATGGACACATGGCCAATAAAACTAGCCATTTGGTTGATATGAAAAAATCCAAAGACAAAGAAAATAATAACTAGTCAAACGTGCATTGTTTTCACAAAACACAAGTTTGGCTTGTAATCAAAGCAATTAGGGGCAAATTGATGAATCCTAGTCTTTAATGTGATCAGTTCAAAATTATTTACCTCTCTTTATGTAATCAGTTTCAAACTACATTGCATTACAGGCATTTAGCAGACCCTCTTATCCAGAGCGACTTACACAACATTTTCACATAGCATTTACATTGCATCCATTTAGACAGCTGGATATATAATACTGAAACAATACTGGGTACGTACCTTCCTCAAGGGTACAATGGCAGTGTCCTACCCGAGAATCGAACCTGCAACTTCTGGGTTACAAGCCCAGTTCCTTGTTACTTTTATTCTCCATGCATGCCTAGCAGTTTCTGCTATAATGTATCCTAAGAAGGCAAATAATCCCTCAAAACATAGAAAGTGTAATTAAGATAAATGAACAGCTTGTTAGAATTATGGAATTGCAATCGTGGTTGGAATGAAAATCAGCATGCAAAGGGGTCCCCCAGGACCGAGTATGAAAAACACTGGTATAAAAGACACCTGTGAGATGCCTGTGTTTCAGATATAGCGATAACAGTAGAACATATCCTCCCATTCAATGACGGCAGTCAAAATGCTTTACACAATTATTTTTAGGCAATCCCAGATTTGTAGCTTCCCTGTCTTTTTCAGTTAGAATGAATAAGTCTCGGATTCCACACACAACACGCAACATTAGCTACAGTATGCGATAGGGATTCACGCGGTCTCTGACGAGACGCGAGAGGAAAACGATTTGTAGAAGGGACCATGCATCGCTCAGCTTTACTGAGACTTAAGTGATATTTACAGTACGTGTTTACATGCACGCAAAGCTTGTCAATTTCAGCTTCGAAGAGCACACCGAGTTGCGATGATTATAATAAATAAACGTAAAAATAAAACATGCCAGTGTTTGAAACGGACGTTTTGCCGGGAGGATACAGGAGTTAAGACAACGCAGGTCCGTTCGAGGCATGCGTGGTAAATCCAGTGCGTCGCACTGCGTGCATCTTGAACTCTAAGGCGACTCCGTCCATCACAGTGTTCACAAGGCTTGTTTGTGAACTTGAAATAATAACCATATAAAAATGTAAACATCAGGAAGGGCTTACACGTGTGCCACAACACTGTTTCGCAATTTATTTTTTTTCCATTTTTATGTCTCGAGAGCGTAGATACTTCATTTCTAAAAAGGGATACACCTTTTTTTGTCTTGGTCTGGGGAAGAAAAGGTGAGAACATTGGACTGCGTTGGAAGTAAGTGCACTAATTGCAGGTTGAAGAATACAGTAGAGGCCGGAAGCAGTTGTAAGGCAGTGTGACCTTCCATGACAGGAGAGGATAGTGGTAACCAGGGCAACTGCAGAACGTGGGGCAGCCAATGTCGCTGGACTCTGGGCTTTCCAGACCTTGAGTCACTGGGCTGTCAATGACGGCAGGCTCCTCCCAATCACTAGTTTGTATTCCTTCAATTAAAACGAATGAATGAAAAAAGGTATGAACAAACCATGTTTAAATAAAAACTTAAAGTATACACACACCTATTAAAGTGAGTTTCACGCACATATTACAAACATTCATTTGCCTTTATTATTTGGTATACAAGAAAATGTGTTTAATTTGGAATTAATATGAGGCTGTCTTACCAATAATCAGGAGGATAGACACTGGACCGGCCAGAGGGGGGTTGCTAGTGCTCAATGAGATGAGGCTTATACACGGACTGAAATCTCTTCCCTCCCCAAGTGATGCAGAAATCATTTTTGTGCCACCCTCTGAGGCTTCCAGCCACTATTGCCACAGTATGGATTTGGCAACAGGCCATAGGGCCCCATCTGAACCCCAATCGTTTTTGCAGCCCCATCACATCGCTGAAATTTCCTTCAATTTGGACAAAGCAGACAAGCAAGCGCTGTCCTCAAATCTGCCCACGGCCAGCCATCGCCTATTTTTAGCGAGTGGTCCATCACCCAATCCAGTAGCTCTTAAACTTGGGGACTCTTGTGTATGCTGAGTTTTGTAACAGTCGATCTCCTACTCAAGTAAGGTTGAACACACATTTAAGTTCTTTCATAATTAGTTCCTTAAACTTGTTAACACAATGCAGGTTTGACTCATTATCATTGGCTTTGAATTCTTCATTGTCTACCAAATGGTTTGTTTTAGTGGCCAGGTGTCCACAATTTCACCAACTAGGAGGCTATTGATATTGATTCACCTCAGTTTTTAATTTGATCAGGTAAAAATTTTACCTCTTTTCATGTCATCTTCTGCAACATAGCACAATAAGCACAATGAGTACATCAGACTTTAATTCTTCATTGTGTTATAGCTGACACAAGTGCAGACCTTTGTTTTTGTGCATATCCCAGGTGTATGAGATGATGAATGCTGCCTATTTGTAAATTTTACGTGCAATCCTGTTCATGTGATTACCATAAGGAAATGGCCATGAACAAATTCAAAGAAGAAAAAAATAATGAATGCCAAAATGTTCTTGGAAACGTTCTTACACACAGTTTACAATTAAATGTGATCGTACCTGTGTTTTATGAATGAGGCCCAATGAAACCGTCCCTTAATGGGCGACACTGCAGCCATTTATTCGCCAAATTTCAGGCCAGTTCGAATCATCGCTAGACCGAAGGAGCCCGTCACTTCGCTGAAAACCAGGAGCCATCCAACAGCCCCAATATTTTGAATGCATATCTGAACACATGCACCTCATTAATTAGTCCCTCACACAAGCAGAGAAGAATACTGTAGCTCTAATGGCACCCTGCCGGGGAACTCAACGTTTATTTTCGGCAGGTCAGGCTGGCCGGAGGCACTTAAGCTCATTTCTGAAGTGCTGCACAATCGCAATACCTGGTAATCATTTCAGGATAAATGTATTCGATCGTGCAGAGCTGCAGATAAAACTTCTCTGGACTGAGTTGATGTAGGCTTGTGGCTAATGAGGTAAAATGAAGACCAAAGGATTCTCTGCACAAACACTAAAGAGTGGCAGGTGTGATCCAAGAGACCCATTTAAATTATTTATTTTTCCTAAATTTGATTGGGGGGCAGGTTTCTTTACCTTATTTATCCGATAATTCGGACACGCCCGAATAACTGGCAATAACGGCTTTCGCACACAACTGTGACTGTTGTAGCTATAAGACATACAATGCTAAAATGTGAGTGAATATATATAAATTACCTGCTAAATAACTGGCTTCTCGTGGTCATGTTTCTCCTCTATGTCTTCATCTGAATCTGCAAAAGAAAAAAAGGGTGGGGTATGGGTATGGGTCTTTCCAGAAAAGAAGTTCACATTCTTACACTGTAGATATGACACGTAGATATGTCTTATTGAAAAGAAAAATTAGGTGGAAGTATGGTAGAGCTTTAATGAAGGACATATGGGGGTGGCGTTTGAAGACAATTTCCCTGTATTTAAAGCAGGGTGAATCTGTACAGTTTAACTAAACATAAGACTCCATTGAAGCACAAAGAACTACCAGTCTACCACACACTCACTGTGACTACCAAGAGATGGAATAGTTTATATTGAACTGCCTAGGGCAATCATCAAATATTGTGCATTTATACAACCAAAAACCATTGTAAAAAACATCACTCACAGGTTTGCCAATACCCCACCCATGGACCTAAATTCATACACAGCTAAATCGGCCATTCCATCCACTTTCAAAAAAGCTATTTGTGAAACTGAAATTCATTTGCCAGCACATGGCTGCAAGTGCAAGTGATGACATCATAATGTAACTGCAAAATGTATGCAATAACAGGCAGTATTCCTTTTCTATTGATGCATTCAAAACCATAAAAGCCTCTACACATATCGCTTGCTGCATTTCAGTAAAAATTGTTCAGCTTAGCTTACGTCTTGTGCCTGCATGAATTTATTTCAATAATAAAAGTGGTCAGTTCAATTATCAATATACTGTATGCAAACAAAGAACAGAAGAACTTCCTGATTATAAATGGCCCGGTCTGAGAGATTCTGGGGTCACACAGAAGCCACATCCTTGAAACGGTGAAAGCAACGTGTGACCTCTCTTCCTGCAGACAGTTTCCTTTTATTACTGTGGTCTAACAGCACAGCAATTTGGTTGTGATACGACCAGAATTTCCCAGAAAAGATTTTTTTTTTTTTTTAAACCCAGATGCAAACATGGGTGAAAGGGGTCATATGGCAAAGTCAGTTAGAACAGCTGAACTTTGACTGAGTAACACAACTCTGTTTATTACTGTGGTTTAGCAGTTATTTTGTGTTGCATGGCAACCTGGCTGTGATACATCATGTATTACCAGGAAATGAATGAAAGCTAGTGGCAGTCAGTCAGTTGGAACGGCTGTATTTAACCAAATAAAGTAGTGGTCACAACACACATAAAATAAACATGGAAAATACAAACGCATGAACCTGGCAAGATGAACCTACTGATAATAGAACTAGAACTACAGACCCATTGTCCATTGAATTCCATTGCCATAAGCTTACGTGTTCCAACATATGTGCCAACTAACCACAAGGATGTGAGGACATGGGAAGTTGGAAGCATTGTAGCTTCCTCCGCATACAGTGAAACTGGCTCATGCTTCACACTTCTGCATTCCCACTGAGCCACAGGTGTGCCGAGTACAAATGTGCACTTGAAAACAAACAGTCGCTTACAGCAAGCATGGTGCTGGACTATTCAGCACATTTTAATACAATTTTACTACAATGGTACAGCAATGATTTGTGATTACTTAAAACCATTACTTTTCTGAATATTTTTGCCGATGTGAATTTATGTTCATAGTTCTGTATGTAAATAATCTAAAATAACAAAAGTACTAGTAATAATTTTAAATCCACCTTGTGCTCTGTTCTACACATTCTAGATGCTGTTTTAATGTCATGCTGCATCAGGTCAAGTGAACATTCACTGAAACACACACTTTCTTCACACTGCAGCTAAACAAGACTCCAAGGCTGAACAGAAAAGCTTAATGTCAACTGTCTGAAAAACACAGATTGAGCCAGCGCTGTTAAATACGAGACGGCTGAACCTTCTCAAGAGTCATGCATAACCATGCAATGCCACAGGCGTCCAGTAGACGGCAGTAAAAAAAGAAAAACATAATTACAGGAAAGGTATGAACGGGTAAAGAGCTCATTGAAAAGGCAAATTGACGAAAGCCTCACCTGCAACAGATTCGGGAGGGGAGTAGAACTGCCCATCTGACAGGGGCCCTGGATGCATGAGGGGGGCCCTCTCTGAAGTGTCTGTCACTGACAGCAACCCTGGAGAACAGACAAGAGGGTCACTTCAATGCACGCACTTCTCTATTTCAAAATACAGGCTGAATGAAAAGGATTCCTCTATCTTTATCTGTCTGTCAATCATGTCATGCACTGTGATATTAACACTTACAGTAAAACCAACTGACTACACCCACTGGCTGCAAATGACACACCTCACCATTTCGTTTTTGAACAATTCCGAACAAGGACAGCTTTTCGTCAACCTAAATTACAGTAGTGTTGGCCCTAACAATGACTGGACGGTTTCGTGCTTCTTCTATGCACTGAGGCTTGAGGACACTGCCAGTTGGAATTTGAATTTGAAGCAAGCCCACACAATTCCTTCAGGAATTGTAACCTTCCCAGTTTTTTGTGACACAAATGTATTTTCACTGTCAAACAGCTTATATTCGTAATTTAACCCACGGGATGATAATTAATTAAAAGACCATGGACTGGTAAGACAAAACAATGTCACAATTTGGATGTCAGGATAAAAAATATTGAGAATTGACTGAAAGTTCATTTCTGCACGTACAGTGGCTGATGTCAAATCAAATTAAATCCCACTACCTTTACCCAAGCCAGGTCCTGCACCACATAGTGGTTCCTCTCCACTTCAGATAAACTAGCTCCGCCAAACAGAGAGCAGCATATACACTAACACACTCCAAGGAGAAGGTGGAAGGCAAACTGGTTACTAATTCTGTGCATTAGAGCAGATATCTCTGTCTCCCGGCCTTACGATCGAGCAAACTCACGGTTTTCATCCTCTGCCTCCTGGGGCAGAACTTTGAAGTCCAGGAACCAGGTCTCGATCCAGGCCAGGATGAAGGAGATGATGGGCAAAAGGTACCCAAAGGCCCCCTGGGACAGGAGCTGTGAGACAGACAGCAAGATATGACATCACACAAGTCTGTAACAAGTCTGACATCACACCAGCAGTGGGAGGGGCTTTCTAACGGAGACACGCCTACCTTAGAGAGAATGACTTTCGCTATCAAGAAGGCACTAGTGACGGCTGTTGTTATCTGAAATGGAACAACAAAAAACATTTTCATCGAATGTTAGCAAGGGTTTGTTGTAATCGCAGCCTTGAATAGATAAACTCTTGTCCTTGGCCTTGAATCTTCCAATTACATGCAAGTATCCTTGTTCATAAACCAGCTCAGTGATAAAATAGTGATAACATTTCAATATGTAAAAGAAGTTACAGAACACTCTTGATGGAATCCAATGTGTTTTGTAACTGGTAAAATATACGAGGGCTTGACAAGAGCAGTACTTTGCTGTAAAAAGGTTTTTTTTAAATAATTTGATTTTTAAAAATCCTGAACCACTATAATAGACTTATGTTGTCGATTTTAGGGACTGTGATTTCTCGAGGCTGTACACCAAAATATCTGCTCTAATGCACAGAATTAGTAACCAGTTTGCCTATCCTATAAGGAAACCTTGTAAGTGCCCTCTAGAGGGAGACACACACCTCTACATACACTACTTCATTCAAAGCGCAAAAAGGTCTGGCGCTGGGCCTTAAAGCATTTAAATGAGTATTTATATTTCTAATAACTCGCAATATGACACGCATACAACATTCTTATTTATTTCATGCGCGTCATACTTTGACGGATGCCTTTTGTTGTTGTCATGACGGCACGTACCGCGATGGCCCACCAATGCCGCAGCTTGCAGACGGCGTAGGCCAGGATGAGAGCCGCAAAGCGGAACACCGCCAGGATCTGGAGAGACGGGTGCAAGGTTGAGACTCTACTGTCAATCACAAGCAGCTACTTATACATACTTACATGTGTAAGGAACATTATATAAAAGGAATATAACACAAACACACACAATGAAATCTGATCATTCTGATAAGACAAGACTGGACAATGTGCACACCCCCCCCCCCCATTCCCCCCGCCCCCCCCCTAAAAAAAAAAGCTAAAATGATTTACTCAGGGGAAAAGGTTTGAAGTTCAAACAGAAGATACTTACAAATATATCAAAAAATGAAGCGTGGTAATCATAGTGAAGGACTTCTTTATTCAGCTGCTCTTGGATTCCTCCATTTACCTACAGCGGGAAGCAAAGAAGGAAATTTTGACCATATATAGTTAAACTGCAGTATGAACAATGCAGTGTCAACAACACAAAATCCTAAGTTGACTAAATACAAAGCATAAATCAAACAGAGCACAAGGCAGCCTTCCAGGACCAGTGCAGAGCAGGCAGGTTTGGAAACACTGAAGAGATCAATGATCAACCGGACAAAAAAATAAAAAATAAACATTGGAAACAGGTGATGAGAATAAAGCAACAGACTAATGTTTCCAGCACGGAAGCAGTCAAGTTTTATAAATAGGTCAGGTGACATCATGGAATGGAAAAGGTAGCCTACAAGGGATACTCACTTACTAAAGATAACAGCCGAGGCTATATAAAGCACGCAGTGGTGCTAGATAAAAACCACAGGAAAATGGATTTGGTTTTTCTATGTTTGATTAAATATAAACGAATTTGTCAAATAATGTATTTTTTTCCCCGGGCCTCCCTTTTCTATGCTTCTACTACTTACCATCATATGATTGAAAGGATAAGCACTAGACTGCAAATTACTCATAATCTGCTACCAGCAGCCAGTAACCATACATACAAGGCAATTAACAAACTGCCAAATTTAAAACATCCATTCCAGTTGATTAACTGTCATTACCATAACTGTCTATTTCTTCAAATCAGCCATAGCAACTAGTGGATCATTGGTGAGTAGTGTTATGCTAAAGAAATTACTGAGGAAAAAAGCTAAAACATCAACAGCAATTTAGAATGTTTTCACTTGATTAAAGGACAGTCTTTTCTTCAAATCGGACATAGCTTTGCAACTCTCAATGGAGAGTAGTGCTATGCTAACGGAATTACTGAGTCGAAAAAATAGGACCAAAAGTGACTACCATTACCAGTATGGAATTACTGAGAAAAAAAATAAAATATCAATTGGAATTTCCAGTTTTATCTGTTAATTATGAGATAGACCAGTCATTTTATTAAAATCAATCATAGCTTTGCAACTAATGGATCAATGGTGTCATGCTAAAGAAATTACAGAAGAGAAAAACAGCGCAAATACTGCAAACCTATACAAACGACACTGTAAGCATGTTCAGACGGGGGAGATACGCACGTTGAGCTCTATGATCCAGAGCAGGGTGATGAAGAGGAGGTCGAAGGTGACGAAGAGGCAGAAGGTCCTCCTGACATCGGAGATGCACTTCTTCTCGCCGGCCTCGTAGGACTCGACTCGGGCGGAGAAGGAGCCGGGATTGATGGAGGCCAGGCCCCGGAGGGTGGCCCGCGAGTCATGGCTGCTGCTCAGCACGCTGTCCATGGCAAGAACCGGACCGTGTTCACTGCTCACCAGCACCAAGCTTGGACAGCATGGCCACTTCGGGCCTGGAACCGCGACCTGCTGGGCACTGGGGAGGGGTTCGGCTGTGGGGCATAAGGAGGAGGATGAAGAGACGGGTAGAGGGGGTAGAAGAGGGAAAAAGTGGGATTACTACCTCAGACAAAGCCGAACTAGCCCTCGCTGACTCATTCATTCTAGAATGCCCACAGTCGTGCTGCCAGGTGGCTCGGCTAGGCATTACAATCTGGATGTGAGGGTTTGAAATTTGAACCGCAGGTGGAAAATCGGATTGCAAATTGCTTTGAGTCAACAAGCTAAAAATTGCTTTGGGTCAATGTGCTAAATCTGTTTTGTATGTGCTAAAAATGAATAAGGCGGTTTTCTGGTTTTTTGGGCTACCACTTCAAAAGTCATGCGCTTAATGAAATTTTAAAGAAACAGAGAAACGTAACTTTCATTCACACTTTCTGCATAGGGGCTGAGATTACACAAGAAAAAAGGTTGGGAAAGGCAGTCCAGAGATTGTATCAATCTGGCACATAATGCGTAGTGTGAAATAAGAAACTAAATCGCCGTACGAAAAGCAGTGTAATAATGTCTTGTTAGGCTAATTCATGATATGTTACTACCACTGACTTCGTAAACTCAACAGTTCAGTCAACAAAGCACATTTAAACTACATAAGCCACACATTTTTCTGTAAATGCGCATCTACATTTACTTGATGACACAGACAAAAGCTGGTGTTACAAGTTCAGGAAGCACTCGCCCGCGAAGAGATTTGAACACAAGACTCTCACTCACCAAAGACTCCAAGTTGCTTCACTGGGACTTACTAATCGATCCACTCTAACAGCTCAACAGCCCTTGGAGAGGTGTATTATGTCACTCAAACATGAAGCCCTCAGAACGTTCTGTCTGATGCAAATAAAGTTCCTTAACCCATCCCTCCAGCTATTAAAACATTTGTGGTTTCTAGAGTAAATATGGAACTGGAATAAGGAAGTTTAGTGAACTGCAATAAACTGACAGTAAAGCCAATCATCTATAAGACTGCCAGGATTCCAGGCCAAGTCCACAATACTGAAATGCAATTATGCCAGAGAAAAGGTTGGGGAAGAACATTCAGAGTCCACAAACTGTCAAAAAGCTCTGTCACAGTCCAGGTATCTCCACTCCACACCAGTCATTCCAGGTGTTACAATATGCAGGTAGTTTACAGATTGGAATCCACATATTGGTAACTTCCAATCTGTATGCTACCTGTATCTAGTAACACCTGGAATGACAAGGTGGTGTGGAGTGGAGATGGTCACCGCATTCTTCTCGAAAAACGTGGAATGGCACAAAATTTCTACAGAGACCACCCTTTCTTTTATTTACTTTCCAGTGAACAGCCATTAAGTGAGTTATTTGTTTTTCAATCTCAGAAAATAATGCAAATGTATATTTAACACTGTATATGTATCTTTAAAAATTACACAAAAACCTTCACAACGATGTACAATATCAAATCTTTCAGTATTTAGTGTGTCCAGCCTTTGCCATCATTAGAGCTTCCAGTCTTTTTGGGAGACTTGCTTTGTGTTCTTCAAAGAGATCTGCAGGGATATTTTTCCAGGCTACTTGTAAACACCTCCGAGTTGGTTGCATTTTCTGCTTCTTTCAATCCAAGTAATCCCAAACACATTCAGTGATACTGAGGCCTGGAATCTGGTGTGGCCTGCATATGCACTAACATTTGTGTCATAAAGTTACATATTTATTCTGTGCCAAATGCGCTTGCTGGTTAAGAAAAGTTAACTTGTTAGTTGTTACTCCAAGTCAATAAATAAAAAATTGGCGGGATGACTGAATAGCCCCTACAGTTTTTCCCTTTAGTTTTTTAAATGTTGAAACTGTATAAATGAAAAATTCATAAACTCAGATTTTTTCAGTAATAGGAATGAATAGAAACAGTACTGAGAACAATATTCTGTCTCCGAGAGGCCTGTCATTGTCCCTGCTATTTTCACTGACGGCTTCTTTGTCCTCTCTTGTTATTCCAAAAACCATTTCCAGACACTGACTCAAGCTGCTCATCTACTTGACATGCTCTTTTATACCCCATTATAAATTAGAAGTAAAAGTAGTTCTTTTTGTCAACACTTAGGCTACAGTACATCTTATTTCCTGTTCTGTGTGAGATATAAAAAGTGTGATCATCCTCTTGACTGATATAGTGTTAATGCTCTATATTCCCATTTTCCGTACCTACTATTCCTATTATTCCTTCATATTCCTATTCAGTACAACAATGCATTTTCCTGACAGTGACTAGACAATGTGATGTAATGCCACCTTGCTGTAACCTGCGGTGGCATGAAATGCAATAGGCATTGAGTGTCAGACGCATGTGTCCATTGTGGTCGGAAACCCATGTGACAGTGAACGTGCCTTTGTTTCAGTTTTGCCCATGTCGCGCCAGCAGGGTTGGACTGTGATGCGACTGACGTCTGTGCAAGGGTTCACTACACTACGACGCGATTTCCGTTTCACCCTTAGCCTTCAAAGGTGTGAAGTTTTTTTTTTTTTTTTTCAAGAACTCGGCCCTTTACCATTTCACAGTGCCAAACTTAGCCACGGGTACTTCAAACGCACGACTCCCATAAGCGACGCCCTGTGGAAATTTAGCTCGCTATCGTCTGACACCTGCGGTGGCTGACCCTGTTAATCATTATTCAAAATGATATCATTCAAAATGCCAAAGGCAATGACTGGTTGGCAACCTTCATTAAAATCTTGAGCAATTTGCCTCATCACATAATAGCGCAAATAACCGGAAAATCTGGCAGATACCAAGGCTGGGTTGAAGAGGTGGACAAAATGTTGCAAGTCCTATTTGCTACCAAACAGGCAAATTTATGGTAGCCCAGACATATACGGGCATACAGAATTATACAGATAGAAAAGAAACGAGAGACACTCACTGAACAGGGTATTGTGCCACCAGGTGTAGCCAGAATGGCCTATGTGCACCATGACAGTGTCTACCAGAGTCTGAAATAGGAGGAATATGATACCACATTTCCATTAGAAAAGATAATCGACTTATGCTTACTTGATTGGAAAATGCTGCTTCCAGAGGGCTATGACGGCACCCAAATCATGGCAGGAATGCACCCCACATAATTACAGGAACATCAGAACCCTTTACGGCTGGGATACTGCTATTTCCATATTTGTTTGTTACCGTTTGTACAGGAAATGACATCAATTTTACTCAATATTTTGGTCTGAAAAACATTGTGATGGCATTAAATAAATTCTAAACATTCTTTATGCTAAGAAAATGATATTACAAATATTACAAATACTTTTGACTTCACAAGTGTTCTCTACGTCCTATTTATTGAACATTAAACATAAAAAGCCATATTAATTGAGCTGAGAAATCTCCAGAGCAGATCACCCTCTTGCCTTACTGGTTCCTCTGCACTGGCCACAGACTGAGGCTTCTCCAGGCTAAATGACAAGTCGGCAAAATTTCTGCAATAATTAGCTGGCTCACAGATGTCTTAGCAATAACTGACACTAGCTTACATTTAAATATGTGGCAAGTTAGCTTTTTAAGCTGTTTGTGACAGTGGAATGGGAATTCTGCTAGCCCTTGAAACAACAAATAGTTGTGCACCTAGCTAAATTAGCCATAGGCCTAATAGGCTATAACTTGCACCCCTCAATTAGTATCCTAAGCTAGGCAAATCTGTTAGTTAGCATTGTCTCAATAGAAAGGCTAGATAACAAGCAAACTAATTTGTTCATTTAGATTCCAAAAGCACTAACTGAATGAAACTGGCCAATTGGTTAAAATCAGATGACACGTCACCACACATCTAACTTGCTAACCACTAACCTTGTATTAAAAAAGGCTCTCTACATTCTGACCAATGTAACAAGGAACATGTAGCTGAAGAAAGTGGGACGATCTGAAACACTTGCCTGCGAGTCACCACCTAATTTATTTCACACACACAGAAGTTCTGCCCACACAGAACTACAGGAAATAGGCTATAATGCAAATTTGAAGAGAGGCATATCTTTCTCTGATGACAGAGACAACATGTGGGTGCCTATGTGTTGTTGGAAGTAACTTATGTACAGCAAATTACCCACCCTTTCCTGGTGGGAGAAGGACAATAGAGCTCCACTCCTCCCAGTCATACTCGGTGGGTACCAAAGCTGAGGTTAAGGCTTAAATGTGTATCCATATGGTCCAGTCTGCACTCAGGAGTCTTTGGGATTTCTTATCAAAGTATTTAAAAAATAGTCAGCCTACATCATTTCTTGTATAAGTCAAAGCGGCTTTAACTCATTCCTGATCATGACTTTGCAGGAAAGACAGTGAATGCTTTTCATGCAGAGTTGAGGCAATCTGCCTATAGACAGAGTCCATCCACTGAATCCTTTCAAAAGAATTTGGGGGAAAAAGTTAATGCAGGTCATGTGTCCAGTCAGGGCTCTGAAGTTCATAAGCTTTGAGCTTCCTTTACTGAGCAAGCCTAATTCTCATTTTACAAAAGGTCAATTTGTGGACATTGGACATTGACAAAACAAAAAACAAAAACAAAAAGGAATCAAGTTTAAAGGTCATTCTGGCCATCAAACACAGAAATGAGAATTCAACTGAAAATTCCACTGGCCTAATCTTTCAAAGTTTCAAATGACACTTGAGGCAGTGCTAGTGAGATCTTTATGGATTGTTAACAAAATTTTAAAAGCAAAAGCAGGAAGCAGAATTGCAAGTACATGAACATGACAAACCAGAATGTAAAATGTATTAATAAACTTTAGTGTGGTTGTTTCAGCAGCTGTTTCGTCGTTACCAGATGAAAAAGTAAATAGAGCTGTAGCATCTTAAAACTTTACCAGTGCAATCCAATGACCATTACAACCCAATGTGATTTTGTAGACTTTCGAATAGTGGCACTAGGTCACCAAATGATGCCTAGATCACTTCCAAACATCCAGAAAAAAGCACCAAATTGAGTGTTGAATATCTCAGCCATTAACTGGTGTATAGAAATGACAGAAAAATACAAATAATGTTGGAATGGCAAGTTAAAGGTAGCTTAAAAGTTGAAGGAGTATTATGACGTTTGCAGTAGGCAATTATCTGAAAGGTAGCAACGTTGTGAAAACATCTTGAAAATCATTACATCTATTGGCCCTGCACACAGACAGACACACATCCACCACCCTGCTAATCCACACACCTAATCATGAATGCGCATCAACATTTCTAGCTACAACTCCCAAGGATTAAAGGGGGAAAAAATCTCATGACTGAAACAGATTAAAGGGGAAAAAATCTCATGACTGAAACTTTGTTGTTACACAAAGTTATTATTATTAGTACTATGTAGCCTACTGCATAGAGGTGGAAAATGTTCAGATGCACCCACTTCATATTAAAATAACCCCATATTATGTGCATGTGTATTTGTTGTATTTTTTGCAGAATTTTTTAAAACGTTTTCAGTATTAGCCTTGATATACAGTAAAAGGAAAACACAAGCATCAAATAACACTAAGTTTTATGAATAAAGTGCTTTTGCATTTTATCCATGAAATTTTGCTTCAACACTCTTCAGTATACTCTCTGTCTCTGGGAAAACATGGTGATGCCATGCCTGCACACATATAGGCCTAATGCTTGCGCACTGGACACAGTCAGTTGTGCAAGCGCATGCTTGTCCTCAGTAATTTTCTTACTTGAATTAACCAAATGTACGGTGAATTCTATCATAGAGCTTCTCCACCCTAGCGCCCCAGTGGTGGAACAAACTCCCCGTCCCTCTTCGAACCACTCCCTCATTACCCATCTTCTGCCATGGTCTGAAGACGCATCTCTTCTGACTGTACCTGGACAAACTGCCACCACTCTGCGGATCATTTCACTTAAATTCCCCTCTTTCATTTCCGTCAAAACATCTCCTAATTTCCACCCCTCCAGACCTATGAATTCTGGCATTTGCTCACTAGGTTATCAATCCATTGTAAAAAATAAATAAATAATAATAATAAAGCCCTACTACAGGTTTGCAGTATCATTACCTATTAGGACAGAAACTGTTTAGAAGCACAATGCCAAAAAACGGCTGCTGAGTATCACATTGTTCTTAAGCCATGTGACTTCCCCTCAACTTCCACATACTCCGGGGCTTGGCAGGACTCACACCATGATAAACTATTTCTCCCAGCTTGGTAAACAAGATAAAGAGCATTCTGATGGCAGTCTCAGGAGGTTTAGTCAGATTCAGTGGTAATCTACATGCTGTACCAGCATTCTGTGGCTTAAATTCCCAGCAAACCTGTCTTAGTTCAACCTTCATATCACATTTTCAAGTGATTTCATTTCTAGTGGTTTATAACCAAAAAAATGTACTTTCTTTTGTGGCTTAAACTTCTAATTTGCTCCATAGTAAGACAATACCACCTTAGTAACACAAAAGTACACTACTTATAAGCAACAAAATAATAATTTTGTGGGAAAAAAACAGTAATCAGTAACTTTCCGAACCATTTGCCATCAGCATTGTGATTAAATGGTAAGAGCAAAAGCATGGTACCTGTAACAAGTCAGGCTTCTTGCGGGTGCTAGAAATCCTTGAAAATGCTTGAATTTTAATGTGGTGTTTTCAAGGTTGGGAAAGTGTTTGGATTTGGAATAAATCGCTTGAAAGTGCTTGAAATTTGTTAATGTAATTATTGTCATAATAAGAAATCGCAATCTGATTGAATGAATTCACTTTGGATAAAGAAATAAAATAAGTCAGAGAGACCCAATTGATTGCTTTTGCCCACGGCTCCTCTCTGATCTGTCGGTCTGTTTTTGATGAGTGTGGCTTGCGAACCGGCGGGTGAAGGGGAAACCGCGAGCAGGCAGCGGCATCAATGAAAATATGCCAGGAGCAAGTTGCAACCAATAAACTGCATTAAGTAGTGTTGCTATCGTATAGGTAATCTGTCTGCAATGCACATGTGGACCTTTTCCTGCTTTGGCACACTGTGTAGGCTAATGCCACCGAAAAAGATACCATTGACATTGAGATCATTGACACAAATAGGCAGAAAAATTATACTGAGGTTAACTTAATGTATTTTCCTTCATACAGCTGTTGCGAAGCAGTATGTTCTGTTTTTATTGTTCTGTTTGATCTGTGCTGCCAATATGAAACAGTTTTCTGGTACTATAGGTGCACCTACATGACACTACACATACTGGCTCAGCCAGGTTAGGACTATATAGGATGCCAAATGAAGTCTACATGGCATGCTCTCACAAAACATAATTTTGCTTGTTAATAGCACAATAACCATAGCCATAGATTTCGGGGGGGGGGGGGGGGGGGGGGGACAGGGGATAAGTCCCCCTCAATATTTAGAATTTTGTGTTTTCCTTTACATAGGCCTAAATAAAGACATTTCCACCGTAAATTGATGCAGAAAAGGCACAAATTGGTGCAGAAAAATTCACCAAAATGCAGTAAATGAAGTGTTTGACGCTCAAAATTTCCTGGGGGAGGACCCCCAGAACCCCCACTTAAAAGTGGGGGGGGGGGGACATTAAGCGAAGTGCTGGAAAAGCTTTGACAGTGCACCTTGAAAGTTCTTGAAAAGTGCTTGAATTTGACTTTTGAAAAGGTACAAGAACCCTGACAAGTACTCTACCCACGGTGGTGATAGAAACCTCATAGAGGCATCAATTACAAAGATAAGACGCTCAATTCTTAGTTATATTAGTGATTTACGTTTGAAACAAACAAACCAGACAGCTTGACCAAAATCAACTTCTCAAACACTTTGTATAATGTAGGGCCACACCGTGGATTCATTTTAAGTATGCTAAGTTCACCCTAAACAATACCTCGAGCAACAAGGCAAGAATTCCACTGTTCCTGTCGCGTCACTGAGGACACCCGTAAAGAACACCTCGGGCAACAAGGCAAGAATCCCACTGTTCCTGTCACGTCACTGTTGCATACTTTGCTTACATTGTGAGGGCTACATGCCGATTTATCATGGTGCCATGAGAATTTTAAATTTGTAATTTAATCTGATTGTGGCAGTCTTCAGAAGCAGACAGAAGTGTGGGCGGGGGGACTTGTGGGGATGAGGTGGAGTTGATAGTGATACTCCATAACATGCAGGTAAAAGTACAAAGGAGACAGTAGAAATGCAAAAGCTAAAAGCCAGCCAGTAAAGATACTTACAGTTTTCTGGCCTTGGCTTAGTGTGCTGTTATAGGCTATTTGTAGAGAATCTCTGATAAACTCCTCTACAAATAGCCTATAACAGCACACTAAGCCAAGGCCAGAAAACTGAAAGTATCTTTAAAAAGGATAACTAACTTTATAAAGCCAATGGATGAGTATGCAACACAATTAACAAGTTACTGTTAATACTATAAACAAATGGTTTATTTGTAGACAGCATCATAGCTAAGAACAGAGGTTAAATGTCAATGATACTGGACAGATGCGAATGTTCTTGCGAACATTCTACTTACCTATTGGAAAATGCAAATTTGGAAAAAATGCCTGCAAGTCGAAAGTGACTCCCACTTTAAGCTTTAAATACAAGCGCTCTCGATTGTTTTTAGATCTAACAAGTTCTCACGTAAATCGAATTGCTATGCAAGAATTTCCCGGAAGAGATAATCATTTTAAGAAATTAAAAAGATAACCAAATCCAAGCTACATATGATGTACATAAGCTGCAAAACGACAAATTGATACAATATGTGGCTATTTCTACGCGGATACAGTTCAGTTTATTCCAATAACATTATGTATAGCAGCAGGTTCTTGAATTTGACTTATGAGGAAGTTGCCTTCCACGACCTGCTGAGCAATGTGTGAGATGTCTCTTTGCAGACGACGATAATGTTATTCCTGATAAACAGCATTACACGTAGACTAAGCTTGTTCAATAATAGCCCGAACTGAATAGACCTCCAGTCCTCATCTAACTGGTTCTTGTTTCGATATCATCGTGCAGGAAGGATTGCCTTGTTCGATTCATGGCAAATTAAATTAACCTACGTTAGGCAGCCAACTGAATAACAAAACTGGTTCTGCGCAAAATGCAACTATCCAACGTTCGCCAAATTATACCCCCAGTGTAACAGCGTACAAGGTTCACTGGAATTCTTTAACGTTACATCATGATGGCCCGCTACTACAGTGTGGGGTTCGCTGAGTAATAGCAAGCTAAATGTTAGCTAGTCAGCAAAGGCACAGTCACTGTTATTATTATTTCATGAAATACGATGACCAGTTAATGTTGCCTGCTTGACTATATAAGATATCTTACGAGCTTGCTAATGCATTCTTGGTCGAGTGATGCGAAATAAAGCAAGCTCAGTGTTCAGAGTGGAAATTCGTTCGGACAACTTTTATTTAACGTTAGGCACCCTCGCTGGATATATAGAATATAAAATTCACTATAATATAAATTCCTTACCTCAGGTAGCTAGCCAGTTATCCAGCTACCTACAGATCAGTGACTATCCAGTAATTTTCCAGATGTGCAATAATATTATGGATTATCACTCCCAGTTCTTCCACGATAATACAAGACTATGCCTGCACGGCTTCACCCTTGTTTCTATCGGAAAGGAAACAGGGGGACACACTATGGAGGAGGGGAATCGAGGGAATTCACTTTCGCGTAGGTTCATGGGAAATGTAGTTATTAATGTAGAAATGTAAGCGTGTGGTGTCCGTATAGGCCAGAAGACTAGGAACACTACTGAAAAATGGACATGTATCCAGTAGTTGTGTTACTATTGCTCAGAAAAGATTAAGCATTATGCTTCTGAGGACAGAGGGCCCGTGTGGACTGAACATGACCATACTATATAGCTAGGACCTCCCTTGTGACTAAGTCTTAAAAACTTTGCAGTTGGCTACCCAAGGCCAGGGTGCCATCATGCCCTTTTTAGAACAAAATAGGCTGTGTGCTTCCTGAGCTGCAGCCCAACCTGGGACCCAGAAATATTGCTTCTAGGTGTCACCATTAAGGTACAAAAGTCATTTGGTTCTTTCCGAGAACTGCTCCCATAGACAGACTGTTATTCTTTCTGGGTTTCATTCCTGACATGTCCTTGATTTTGTGCATTTTATTTTGCTCTTTGATTATGTGTAAAGCAAAGATTCAAAGAACTTGCTACCCCCACCCACACCCCTCCATCATAATTTTAGGTAGAATATAAAGAATGCAGATTTGAAATGGAAAGAACTGTTTTTCATTTCAGACTGAAAAAAAATATGTTGTTGATCCTTGAGTCAATATTTAATGGGAGAAGCTTTGGCAAAAATTATGAAACGCTTTGGATAAATCTATAAATTTGCACACTGGAAAGGTACCATTTTTTCCCTTTCTTTTTGAAAAGTTTGTTCATGCTCTGGTAACTTGAATGGGGAGTATTGATGGAAAGCAATGGTCAAGTCTTGCCACTGATTTTCAATCAGATTCCAGTCAGGACTGAGGTTTGATTGGGTCCCTCTAGAACAACTGGGTGGTTTTGGCTTCTGCTTTGAGCCATTGCCTTACTGCACGGTGAATTTATAGGTCAAAATTGAAGTATTTTCTCCTCTGCTGTATGCCTGTACTTCATTCCATTCGTCAGGCACTCAGTCCTTTGAAGATTTCCAGTCTATGCTGCAGATATCATCTCTATTATATGATGCTGCCTCTCAATGTAGCAAAAGTTAGAATGATGTTGACATGGTTGTGCAGATACACTCTGTAGGGTTTGCATGAGATATGATGTTTTGCCATTAAGTTTAAATGTATTCTTATCTAATCATAAAACAAACAAACGAACAAAAAACTTTTATACTTTAATTTAATCTCAATATGGAATTTAAGTAACTTTACATTGAAAACATACAGTTAAAATGGCTTCATTTAATTTGATGTAATGTATTTAATAACTTGAGTACATTGCTGCTGTATTTCAGAAATAGTCCTTTGTAAGATTGAATAGTGCCATTGTACAGTATATCAATATGTAGACTTGCTAACATTATGATTCCAATGCAAGGAAATGGTGTTAAACAAAAATGTCAGAGTCATTCTATTTTGAAATGTGTGGAATTCTCAGTAGCCCTTCCTAAATGTTGTGGGTCCAGGCTATTGGTAGTTAGCAAAGTTGACACATTGTGTCTATGTAATTTGTTTTCCAATAGATATTAGTAAAATGTGCATTTCAGAAAAAAAACTGTACCTTGAGACCATACTGAACAAACATAATACCACAGAATTCACACAGCTTGACAAAGCGTGATATGAGTGTTAACAGCAGAGGGTGCTAAAGCTCTGATATTACCAAAGGTGGTGCATCATTCTGCAAAGGAAGCTTATGTATTTTTAATGTGGTTGATACATAAAATCATTGGTGAATTCAATTACCGTACTGTTTCTATAGCATGTATCTTTTTATTTACCTTACTCAGACTTACTGTAGGGTTATATCTGTATTCTCACAATTGGGGCATTGGGAGAAGTCAGATCAGGGAGACAATGTATAGCAGTGCAGGCTCAGCATTAGCAAAGTCAATATTTCTTATAAGATTTGTTAGTTAAATAAGGCCCCTGAATTGCATGTAGGGGAAATGGGTTCATATTCATGGTTCAGAGCTCAGGGGTCTGCCAGAGTTGCAAACGGTGCTCTCAGGCGAACCCAGCAGTGGCGCAGGGGCGTTCCAACTTTGGATGCATGCAGCAAAGAACGGCTTGGATGAGTCCGGAGCACAGGTGCCAAAGCCATCACGCTGACCACAGAGTCACTCGGCCAGGGCCATTATCATAACGTCCAGATCATTTCAATCCAATGAATATTAATACGACAGAGAATAAGTAACATCCCACATTTGTTTCCACTCTTTTGCCGAGCTTGCTGAGAACTGCTGTTCACATTTCCAGCACCGGTTTAAGCGCACGCGATGACAATGGCAAATCACTAGGCCACGGCTTCCAAACAGGACAACCTGCTGCCATATTAATTTCCAAATACGAGGAGTCATGGTCAAAGCTGACATGTGAGATGGACTGAAGGACATCATTACCTTAAGAAGTTTATCAGACATAATAAACTCAGGGTTAACTGACCATTTTATTATATAATGCTTTGATCTGTGCAGTAGTTACAAAAAAACCTAAAAAATAGTCGTCTAATATTTGATATATTTTTATACGCCTATTTCCATTATGGTGTTCCATGGGAGAATTTATAAATTTTGTGATTTATGATTGAATCTATTTTAGCTTTGAATAATACTGAGTAATTCTCTCTTTGGTAAACTAAACTGAGGGCTGCAGGGTACAGGGTTTGTACAGTATATGGTCATCTCTGGAGCATAGCCAAGACATGAAACATTTTCAATACCAAGAGGATTTCAGATGAACCCAAAACCAGGCACTGCAAAGCCACCTCTAAGCTTTTACAACTGTCAGTTTTTCATGCCACATTCTTCTTCTATGAGCTCCACCAAGAATGAAATGACGACTGCAGCAGTCTCCCTAACCTGCTGGCGCTTGGTGGCTGGCTTCATGGGCAGAGGACAAGAGGGTGTGTGGTCCCGTCTCCTTTTGGCCCTCCATGCACTACTGGGAGGGAAAACAGGCCGTGGGCCCAAGCTTTCCCCATAACGCCACCAGAGTGTCATCTGCAAGTGAGCGCCCTGCAATAAAAACCTCGCCCCCGCAGCATCTCGCGGTCACAGCCGTAGATTTATCCCTTGCAGGACCCCTGCCACGGACAAAGAGTTATTGCTCATTACAAATAATGAAGCCTGCGAGTTTCCCTAGCTTATCAGCTCTATAAATCCAAGGTCTGGTGTTCATTAGTAGAGCAGTCTGAATGATATACTCATTGCGCTGGATCTACCATCGGCCAGAGTCCTGACCCAAAGCTAACGCGGCCAAATCACATGGCTTGTGGTGCCCACTCGCTCCCAAATGGGTTTTATTTATTGTTGTGAGTCATGCTAAAGTCAAGCAGTCATAAAAGGTTGCCTGTAAAGATTGATTCCGCCTTTCGTGGATCCGGTTGAGTTATACCATTTCATAAAACTAACAAATGACCCCCATCACAATAACTGCCTTTACAAGGCTGTGACTTCGCAAATGATTATGTCATGGTTTCATTTAATCTTGGGACACAGCATCCTGAAAAAAATCCATGATTGTTGCCTCGCCCATGAAAATTTGCATAATGAAGTTGAGATCACCTGATTATTTATTTTCAGTATGACCCACAAAACTACAAGACTCAGCATGGCTTGGTTGAATTTACTGAAGCGTGAGTGAAAGTTGTGACAGTATATACTAATGAGTGCTGAGTAAACAATTGATCCTGGTCTCCTGTTACCATCTTAGGATGGTCAGTCACTGAGCCTCAGCCCTCTGTGAAACTGCAGTGTACATGCAAACTGAGCTGTAACGTCTACGTAATACATAAAGCAATTTAAGGTGGATTCAGCCACTGACACTTGACACATGAAGGGTTGTAACCAACTCATTGCCAAACTGATGCCAGTGTGTTTTATGTTATAAGCCTAGCAAACCGATTATTTAAAAAGGGAACAAGTACAAAGCTACTGATGCTGGGCTAGGGTATATAAATGTGGTGAGCTCACCTTTTTGATAGGTCCACTTGATACAGGTTAGTCATTGTAAATGATTAGTTGCTATACAGAAGGGACAGTCATGAATCATCAATAATTTTAAAAATCTCAATCAGTTTTGTTCAGTTTCCAGAATGCCCTATCCAAGAGTCAGTAACTGCTTTTTTAGTTTTTATACAACCTAATATAACTTCCATTTATACTTCCTTGCTACTGTTTTTTTGTGCATTTACTCTTGTTAAATCATACATATGTACTGAATGTGAGATGACTGGACTCTGTGGCTAACCATTCTCTTAAACTTTAAACAACAAGTCATATTACTTCACTAGGATATACAGTATTTCCCTGTAATGCAGATTTATTTTTGATGGTAGATGTTTTTTTATCATTTCATTCTAAACCGTTTCCTAAATCAATTTGTCTCCAGGCTGGCTGGTTTGATTCCCTCAATATTAGTCTGTAATTTTAGACCATTTTACTGTATATATTTAATAATAGTATATATTTACAAAGTTATCCATTTCTTCTGAGTACCACCAAGACACAAACTTTTAAAAAATGAGGTGGATATAGTTGTGTTTTGGATTAAAACAGAGATAATATTTTTAATGTCTGGATGACAGCTGCATTTGAAGTCCACGATGCTATATGCTGTAATGCTACAAGAGCTTAACTGTGGAATGGATACTCTTGCCAGATCAGGTCAGGCTTCTCTGTAGTGGTTTCAAATGTGTGCCAGACTATAAAGTTACAGAAAATTCCCCTTGCAGGAAAAAAAAATAAAATAAAAACTAAAAATCAGACAAATTGTCTCATATGATTCACCGTCAGGACAGATAAATCACGAAGGAAAAAAACCGGTGAAGGCGAAGCCGATGCCAAGTGGCTGACTGAATACAGCATTGCTTTAATGCCTCATTTCCAAACCTCCATGGGGCACAGAGCTATTAGAGCTGGGTGGGCTTGGGAAATTTGCTCTCACTTGTCCTTCACAGAGTGGGAAAGGAAATGTCAAAGCAGAATATCAGTGGAGGCAATGCTCAATTGAAGTAGCTCCACTCTTCTTACAGTAGCCACTATTGTGATGGCGATGATGATGATGATGATGATGATGATGATACAATACAATAGTAATGCAAGAAAACCATTATGTGTAAATGTTGAAATGGCCATAGCTATAAATCTGGTCAACTAAAATCTCTAATGATTAAATGCAAAATTTAAATGACTTTAAATACAGGTGATAAGTGATACAGAATAGCAAGGAAGCCAAACACTAGCTGTGTTCTATCCTGCATATTTGCATATATAGACCTAGTACTGCGTTTTCTTCCCAGGAGTGATGGGTGCGCAAGATGATGATGTGACCATGGTTGATCTGACGGCTGCTGCTTCTGTCTGCGACTTCATGTCATTTTCACACAGCTCGCACTCCAGGTCCATGATGAAGTCAAGCTTCCTCGAATGCCATTTGCTTGCGTGATTTTGCCATCCTGTAGTCTATAGAGAGTTTATCCAGTGGTTTCAGTGAAAAACTGAAAGTATGGTGAAGGCATTATCTCCATGAACCTATAAACCTTTAATTTCTACTACTACAATGCCCACAATTATTGATACCCACACCGAAGTCAATAATCCAAGTAAATAATTTTCATCAAACAATTGCATTGAATTAATTTAATGTGATTATATGTGTGAAATTAGTTTTGACAGACTTGACCCAGCAATTCCTATTAAAGCATCTGTCATTCAGTTCCTGAACAGTGTGTCGAACAAGAGAGCATCCCATTCACACCTGGGTATCAGCACCTGTTTCCTATTGTCTGGCAGGGGGGTTTTGTACAGAAAGGAGGAGGAAGGAGGAGGATATTGCATTTGCGGTTTTGGAATAGTTTGCAATTTAAAGTCCAAACGCCCAATAGTGTTGCCTCTGGCCTCTCTAATCTTAAAGCTATAACAGCTTTGAAATTCACGGTTGAGATATTATGCGTATATTAGGTGTAATTTATGTTGTAGAACAAAATTCCCTTAAGTTTATGTTAACCACAGACATTATTTTCTGCAGAAATTGAAATTTTGATGGAAATAAACATTGGAAATCTGCCGAGAGAAACCATGATGGAAGAAAGACCTGTGCTGGCCTAAAAAAAGACATCACCACAGTAACACTTCTGTAAGGTCAAAAGTATTCTGACGCTGTGACTACATTATCAAATGTGTTCCAAATTTAAAGGTGCAGTACGTAAGTTCGTTTCAGAACACTTTTGTTCATATTTGGTTAAATTTCCTTCGCATCCTGACAGATATTAGTAAATGAAAAGCTGAAAATACGGTCTCCCTGATTGCTCCAGGCTCTGAAATCAACCACTCCCAATTTCACCCCGCCAGAGTCTTCTCAAATAATCAGGACATTTTTGTGCACGGAGGCTTCCCTGTCTGCCTGTCAATCCTGTTGCATGTTCACAGCACTGTCAGAGCAAGCAGAGCAGGGCTACACAGATACAGTAAGAGCAGAGCAGAAACACTGCAGAGATAGTTCTATAGCTAGCTAGCACAAGACAAAACAAGAGAAAAATCTGACAAAAACTGACAAAAATGACCAGCTTTTAGCGCTCTCTTGATCGTTTCTACAAATGTATATACTGCACCTTTAATTAAATTTCACAAACTTGTGCTCTTGCATAATGATGAAATACAGTTCTCACTAGTTTTCACTATTGTACCTGGAAGATTGACCTGCCACCCTCTTTTCCTCAGGCATACTTTCGAAGTAAGCTATCCTAAGAGAAATGTATTCCCAAATGCACAACTACTCCAGCATTCCAGCCGTGATGCAACCCTCCCGAATAGTGTACTACACTAATTAATACATTTTTGCCAGGAAGTTTCTTGAGCTGCATATCAATTTTTCAAGATAAAAAAAAACAATTTTATCAAACAGCCAAAGCATGCTTGTCTTCTGAGAAGTATGTGTTCTCCAATTCGTTAATGTGACTGCACAAAAGTGGTTGTATATATTTAGCAGCCTCTATACTGACACATGAGTTCTTAGAGGAAAACAGGCTTAGTACAGATAGTGGTTTTGCTTGCTGCAAGCGCTGTAGCAACAGCAAATTTCTATACAAGAAATGCTAGCACTTTGTGAAAGCAGATGGGGTTATGTATGTGACCATAGTTCCTTATCTCACAGCTACCTGCCATAAATCTTTGTCCAAACTCTCAAGCAAGCTTTATATGGACATTGTAAGACATTGCAGGGGATGTTCACAAATGCTCTGTGGATTTGCCTGACAAACTGCCACAAATTAATTCTAGTCCCCATTATTCTTTTACCTCTGCAAGACTGTGCGCATGTTATGCATCTATTATTCTGAGGCCTACACATCAAGCAGCTTAACAAAAAAAAAAACACAAAGCATAAGAAAAACCATGACATATCCATCCAACAGCAATGTGGACCACAGGTTATGGTACTAGGTTTTGTAACAGACAGTTTCAGGTTGCAATTCTGGGATGAACATTGCTGTTGTACCCTTGAGCAAGGAGCTCACCCTGACTTTTTTGCGAATGTCCAGCTGTGAACAAGTATGCGGATAATGGTGTCTGCTGAGCAAATAAATAACGAAACGGATAATGTCGGAGACAGATGGAAACAGGACAGCCAGTCAGGGGAGCTTATTCATAAAAATAGCCAGTAATTGCTGAGCGCTCTGTTGAGATTCTGATGGAAAATTTCCAGGATTCATAGAACCAACGGCATTAATAATAACACGCTGTTTAGCTGTCAGCAACATGCCACCCAATGGAGCTCCGTATTTAAATGAACTATCATGTCATTACTCAAAGTCATTGAAAGGGGAAAGACATTGCTGTTACTGAGAAATGTTACTTGATGATAAACTTAAGGGAAATTTAAGTAAAACTTTGTTTAAAAACAAAACAACAATTATTTTGTATACCTCATATTTATAAATAATCATTTGAGATAATAGCTATCAAGTAATCCAGGTATGTCCTTTACAATAGGGTTGGAATTTGCATTAAAAAATAAGTGTTTAAAATACTTTTGTCATGATTCATGGCTTATTTTGTATTTGAAGGTTTTACTACTGTTTTTAAGAGAATTGCTGGAATCTAAGTGGTGCCAACACTTACGCTCCTTGCTTTGTTACATTTCATAAAATAAGCAGAGGTGGAAGGTCCAGGTTCAGAAAGTTAAGATCTTCTCTATTATTTTATTCCAATCACCTGGATTTGCTAATTAGCACAATTCTTCAGCCAGGACGTTCAAGTAATTAGTGTAATGAGCTGGCTGAGTTCATGGGTGGAAGAAGCACTTGGCACGACTTTTACTTTCTGACCCCTGGTCTTTCCACCTCTGAAAATAAGCCTCTGTTGTATATTTACAATACAACAGCTGGACTTAATATATGGAACAGCATGGCTCCAGGATTAGTGCACTTATGTGTGAACTTGCGGTAGTGTGGGGTACAGTGTAGTAAAGTGCGGGTACACCCTGAATTCCCCCCTCTCTGGGAGTTATGTGCCAATGTCCCATGGAACTCCTTGCCACAGTCATAACTGCCAGGCTTTGATTGCAAAGCATGGAGCAAATCGATGCACCAGAAACTTGCTGTAGTATTTTATGTATTTTAGTTTCATGTCATTTTCACTGGACAGTCATGACAGTCAACAGGTACTAGCAACAGAAAACTGAATCTAAAGTGACTTAAATAATGAGATTGAAATGGTGGGATTAGGCAAAAAGGAATATTTGCTTTTGGGGCATGAATTTATTTTTGGCCAGCACATTCGCCGTTTCATCCTTGAAAAAGAAAAATGCCCCACTCCTTTAAAAGAAATCTTTCAGGTTTCTCCGGTGATAAAAAGGCACTGTCGTCAGTTCGAGTCTCGAGTTTTTCTCTCTTTCCAGGGTTGCCATAGCGCCACTCAATGCTCGAACACATTGTCAGCCACGCTACATTGACGGTGTGAGGTCAGATCCTCCGCCAGCTGGCATTCAAAGGCAATGATGACCTATGAGTGGAGCTGGGTTGTACAAGTTGACCCAAAAGACCTCCTTAAAATTACATGCATGTTACTTCATATCCCATGATCCATAGAGCTCAAGTAATCTAAAAATATCTTCTACAAATGTCAGTTGTAGGCACTGACTGTTTCGGCAGACTTGGAAAAAGTTGAGTATCGCTCAAAAGCATTAGCTATTTACCAGAAGCAGCTATTGTATCTGACTTTATACTCTTGGGCATTGTTCAAATGTATAATATAACCAGAGGTAGAAACTCAGTCAGTTAATTTCACTCATTAGTTCTACCTCCTGGCTGAATAATTGTGCTAATTAGCAAATCCAGATGATTGGAACAAAATAGTGGGGAGGCCTTTTACTTTCTGAAGTTGGATTTTTCACCTCCGTATATAAGTTATATTCCAGTTGCCCTGATAGGAAACAAGTATTTCAGATTCAGAAAACAGGGCATTATTCCCCAAACATGGTAACCACATCAGAACCATGTTGTCATGGCGACTGTTATGAGGAGAAGCATTTTAAAAAAGGGAACAGGTGGTCCTTTGTTCCACCTGACTTGGCCGCGCCACGCGAGGACACGAGGTGCTCTCCAGCTGATTCCTAAAAACGATCGCGCAGCTCCAGTCGATAGCAGCTGCCGTGGAAACCCATCCTGCCCTGTGCAGGAAGCTTAAAAGACAAATGTTTTCTTTGGCAATTCCAAGGAGGTCCTCGGCTGGCTGTGCTACAATACGTGATGGAGGTACAGATGTAACATTTCCTTCTGCGCTTAAAGAGGAGTCCCCACGGTTACTCTTTGTTCTCCAGTCTGGGTCGTTAGGTACGAATAAGACGATCCTGGAACAAAGTCAGGCCTGTCATGTGCTAGAAGAACACACATTACAGTGTCCAGCCACAAATGACTGGCTTTCTAGCAGCCCCTGTATAAATATAGGGCAGGTGTTCAGGGGAAATGGTCTCCCTTCTTCTCATTTGCATTACTGATGGATTTGATATTTCTAGTATTTTCTTGTAATGTCCATATTTAGTTAAATCGATAGAAAATTGACAATTATATGAAGAAGAGAGCAGTTGAAAAAAAGTACAGGGTCTATACCACTTAATATGTCTCTATAATTGAAACTTAGCAACAACAGTAAAAAACCTGGAGATGTTGGAGATTCTTCCACAACTGATACAACTGATTACACCTTCATTGTGACACCTATCAGTCTGCACACAGCTCCACTCTTGCAAAGCTGTGTTCATATGAGAAAATAGTTTGTGAAAATATGCTTACAGTACATGCACTTCCATAAAGAACCAGAAAATAAATGTCTGAATCAGTTTGTTAATTTCAGAGCTAACTCAATAAGAAGCTAGTACATAGATTACACTGATGAACAAAAAATGACCCAACATCCCAAAGGCCCACCAGCAATAGGCAACAAAACATATACAGGTTCTGCACAGATACAGCTTATTCCTTCCTCTGTCTAAAACCTACGGTACAGTAGAAGCGTCTATTCCTAAAATGTGTTTTATGTGATTTTGCTAGATGACAGCCATAATTCTGCCAATCAAATCCATTTTAATGAAGCAATGAAAATTTGAAAAATTTGAAAAATCCTCAGCAGTGTAACTAAAGGGGATTGATACATTGTTATTATGGTTGAATTATTTTGTGCAGACAGAATAAAGTATGAAATGGAAACAAGCATGATTATGGTATAAAAGGAATACAAAAGCTTCAAGGATCATCCTCAATATTTTATCCTCCTTTGGTAGTCTTCATCATCAACCAGACAGTGACTGTGAATTTTGAGATTAGAACTAAAAACTCTGATGCCAAATGTATTAAAACCAAAACAGGGATTTGCACATGCAGCCAGTGAGTGTCGTTCACCAGGGATAAGGGAGTGTGCAAATCAAACAAAAAACACATGCTTTATTGCACAACTGAAATGTTCCAAAGCAAACGAAAGAAGCACACTGTGAACTTGTAACATTTTCCAGGGAAAACTTTTAGATCTTTTCAAATTGTAACTCAATATGATAAACCAAGAATAGAACACTGTGAGAATATGATTATTTTGCAATCTATTATAATTCTCATCCATAACTTATGTGAATTATGTGAATTATGTTTTATTTCCAGAAAACTATGAGATGGATAACATTCAGGTTTTGTTATTTTTAATTAATTCATTTTTTTAAATCAAACTTTTGTTTTATCAAGCAGGTCAGTTACAATCAGAATCTTATTTACAATGGAATCCTGGAAAGAGACTAAAGAGGATTAACCCCTGCCCTCTGCAATTCGCACGTTCTCTTCATATACATCTGTGATATACATTATATTATTCTTTTGCTTTGCAGTACACCCAACCTACAGTTTATTTGCTATTTTACTTTCCATTGATACAGGTCTTTACTGAATCAATGTGTATGAAGCACCTTGCTCAGGCGGGGCTCTATCTATAATTTGCCCAGTGTATATCCTACTGTTTTATGGACAAATTGAAGATCCTTATGAAAACACTATTTCCCCAGTATTGTTTTGGAAAAATATTTTTCCTTGTCAGTCGGTTCAGTGTTGGATATTGTCAGTTATTGTCAGCCGATGATTACTGTAGGGGACTAATTCTGCCACATTGTTTGTGGTGCTATAATGAACTTACTGTAACTTCTTAACTGATCAGCAATCAGCATTGGTCCATAATGCCACATTACTTATCTCAGCATTCATTAACCAGTTTTTCCATTCTAAAGGTCCCCATCAATTTTCTCCAGAAGTATCTCCATCCAGGGTCAACTATGAGTAACATATGAAATGGCCAACTACTAGCATTAGCCCACAGTCAGTCAATATATCTATTATGATTAGATGTGACTGTTGGTCATATGCTCTTACATTGGTCAGATATTGTTACATTAGAATAATGTGGGAAAACAGTTGCATGTTGTTTGCTAAAGACCAAGCCACACACCACAAGGGTGAACATTTTGATGGGTTATTGCTGGTGGCTAATGTTGCAGCTTATGCCATCTAGTGAACAAAGAAGATTGGGCTCTACATTTAAGGGATGTAGTTTGTAGTTTACTGGTATTGAGTAGGTTAACTATTTCATGCATATATGACTTCCCTTTACTTTTTAATTTGCTTTTCTATATGAAACAGTAACATTTCACAATTTCACAAAGTGTATTTTCTTAAACAGTTGTGAGGTGTATACCGTCTGCGTTTCTTTTTAAGACAGTCCTCAATTTATGATTAACCCATACATGTAATGATATTAACTGAAAGACATTAACATTATACAATGGCAGTACAGACTATTCATTCTATAACATCTATGCTCTATAGCATCATGTTTTGCACTCATCTAAATGAATATAATAAATTATAGCCACCAGCATTACTATTATTAAGAGGATCAGCTATTTTGATTGCATTTATTGATAATCAGGACCACTATTTCAAACAACTTTAGTAATAGCAATTATTGCTTTCATGATCACATTTACTACTACCAATATCACTTTTTATTTTATTTTTCAATTTTTTGTTGTTACATCACTTTTGTTTGTTGGCATTTCCATCGTTTTGTTCCTTTACCAAGTTCATGGCTTAGACTAGTGTAACAGGACTCTGACATTCATTCCCATAATTTTTATTACTCATGGGGTTGTTTTTTTGTCCTAATACCATTTTGTAATCTTCTTGACCACAAATGACTTTTTGACTTTCCAGCTCTTCTCTCAAATTAGACACAGCTGTGCCTTTGAAAATTCGACTTGTAAACACACACACGCACACACACGCACACACAAAACACACACGCAAGCGCGCAAATGCACACACAGACCACTGGAGTTTCTCTTTAAATACACTATATGACACACTGTACTCTATTGCCAGTTTATCTGTCTTATTAGTGAATAACAGTTCGATAAATGCTTGGTAACTCAATAGTCAAGTAAAAAAGTTAAGATGTGAAATTCCTTTAGAAATTTTAATTATCATGTCCAGGCCACTGGCTATCCAGATGTTCAATAATGTTATTACATTTTATTCTATGCTTGAGCAGTGCAAAAAGTAATTCCTAATTGCATGCGAGAAGAGACAGGGAAATTTCTGATAATAGCGAAGAGGACACTCTGGGATACAGTCCATTTCTTGTATGGTGTAGGTCTATTTTTGGGGCTTTCGTGTTGGGATTTTGAGTGCTATATTTCACTGAACTGAATTGTCTTGGGCTTTTTATATTTGAAATGAAAACCTCTGAAAAAAATGACCTCATTCAACCACCAAGAAAGAAAGAAAGAAAGAAAGAAATCAAATATAATATATTTCTAAATTCTTTGTATATGAATTTCAATGATCTTCATGCAACTAAGCATTGTAACTTCCTTTTATACTAAAGGAACATTTTTATTAAGGTTGAATGTCTTTAGTAATCAAAGTTGTATGTGATCTGAAGGATCTTTAAAGATTCTGATAATGATAAAGGTCAAAGGTCCCCCAACATGTTCATCACTATAATAAAATAGCATTGAAGATGACTCATCACTCAGATGACTATTTTGACACCTATCACTTTGGAAAATCAAGACATTAATATCAAAGAATATAACACAGTTGTCCCATTTTTTTTAATTTTTTTTTTTTTTTGCATTCACAATAGCTCATTATCTGTGTTTTATTATCTATTATTGTCTATCATTATCTATTTATTTTATGCAGCCTTTTTGGTCATCCTTATAAAGTGTGCCAATAGTATTGGAGGCCATTGATTCATAGCATATTGAAAATGAATTTAAATTTAATACACATTTCAATGCATTTTATGTTTGCTGCTTTATTTATAATGCATGTGTTCAGTGGAATTTCAAACAGTGCATGGAAGATGTCAGTCTGATTTTAAAATTTGCAGTGAAACTGTTATTGATTTAGGAGCTGCTTCCTGTATAAAATAAATAGTCAGTGCCAACATAGACAAAGTTAGGATAAAAGTGAGACTGTGGAAAAACTGAAATTGTCCTATTTCAAGAGTAAGTGCAGACTCGGGCAGACCGAGAACACCCAAGCGGCACGGGGGAACCAACGTAATTCAGAACATGTTGTCTCCCTCGTATTGTTGGAAATCGCATTTGTTTTGCCAAATCCAGTTTACCACAGAAGAGGACAGCTTGATGCCATGAATCAGACTGAAATTAAGACGGAAATTTTCCCATAACAAACCTGATATCGGATCTGAAAACAAAGTCTCATCTTACTGCATAATTATGTATAATACGGTATAATACGACATAGTCCAGATGTATGCCATGTCCAACTGAAGAGTGGCGGTGAGAGTGTGGTGTTAACAACTAAGTAGCAGTTACAGAAAAACACATTACAGGATATGGTTTTCTCTCTCTTGATACTCGGGAGCGTATGAAACACTAAAAAGCGTAAGTGAAAATAATTACATAAATAAATAAATAAATAAATAAATAAATAAACTAGAAAATGGATGGGAACTTATTGGTTTGAGGCATTTAAATAGATATTGCAAGGGTCATCACCTTCATGTGTGTTTAGACTGTCAAATAAAGCATTTCCCTTACTTAATTGTTCTATAGGTATAGGTTATTGTCAGTAAATGGTATTAACTTATATATGTATGTAAAGTAATAATTGTAGGGAGCCAACATATGTATAGTTTAAGATCTATAAAAAAAATCTAAACACAGTTTAAAAAAACACAAAGGAAAGTAAATATGACTCATGTACTTGAGACAGACTGGGTGTTATTATGTATCAGTGATTATAGATTTCCTGTTATCAATTTATTTAGTAGTTCCATTTATGATATATTTATTTATTATTTAGTAGTTCCATTTTATGATTTATTTCTATTTCCTTTAGAGGTTTTCGTGAGCAAAACAAACTGCCTGAAGGGGTGGGAGGGGTAAAATATGATGTCTGAGGAGGGGAAGGTCTGGCATGTGAAGCATGGCTCATCTTGCCCATCATCAAATGACAGTGCTACTCTTTCCAGTTTGTTCAGCTGCAAGTCTTCATCAAAGCAAATGGTGGAGGAATCCCAAGTGCCCTCAATAACACAATGCCCTTTTACCTTTTCAAGCACATCTGTGCTACTTCATTTTAGTCTGCAGTCATACTGTACTCCTCTCTCAAAAACAGGAGCACCCGTTTAGGTTGACTTTTCGACTGTTTGTCTCATAGGCCTGCATATTTATCTCCACAGGAAAACACACGTTCAACCAATCCAAACGTGTGAAGCCCCAAAAGCAAGCCTGCGCTGCACCTGTTGAGTGGGACTCCCATTAAAGTGAATGGTAGACATCAGACTTTTGCAGGCAAAATAAAAATTTCCCCAATGATATTCTGAAAAGTAATTAATGATTGGTATATTGTATATGAAGATTGTGAAAATATGTAATACATATATACATATATATAATATGTACATTTTAATTAATATTTTCCAAACACTTCTGGACCAAAACAACAATTGTTTCATAAACTGCTACACATATGAAATTTATAATCATAAAACATTGACCGATGAGGTATTCTTTGGTTGTTAAATCATTTTGATTGTCTACAATGAATTCAATGGGTGGTAAGCTCTTTTGCCCTCAACACGCGCAGTACAGGCTGTTTCCCATTACTTCTTAGGCTTCACTGCCTGGCCCCTCCTACCCTCTCCAGTTCCTATGTACGCTCTATGGGGCTTCTCAATTATTTTGAAGACTTGGAGGTTTTTCTTTTTGTTGCATTGTGACATTGAATAAACGTTATGTTGAATAAAAAAAACAGTGTGGGCTCGCTTTATAAAGATATGACAACGGTATTTCATTGTTGCAAAGTTCATTATGTTTTAACTTTAGCAGAAAGATATGAATGAATGAATGAATGAATGAATGAATGAATGAATGAATGAATGAATAACTTGCATTCAAGTATCTCCTCTGAATTTTTAGGCACAAACCTGACACCAAGGGACCATAATGCAGGAATCAGAAAACATCATTTCAAGGGGTAGTTCTTCCTCTTGGTTTTTTTTTTATAGTGCATGGAAGTTGATTGTGGTGCTAACTGCAATACACCACACAAAGTAATCTGTCTAATTTTAATGGATGAATCTCAAAAGGATCCAAATTATTACTGTTTACCTGTAATTTCTCTCCCCCCCCCCCTTCCAATATGGAACAAGTAATGAAAATTATGTGTTGATGATTCAGTGTGGACTACCACCCACATGCCCACAAATCTCATTTGTTTAATGATAATAAAAACCAGACAAATGCAAGTAACCAGACAAATATTTTATTGGATCGAATACATCACATCTGATTGTGTGCCACAATATTGACATCATCTCAACACCCATCTCCAATGTGTGCTGTGCAAAATGCAAAAAAACTATGTAATATTATCTTTTTATTTGCTACACATCAAGGTACCAATTAAGTATTAATGCAAACTACAACAAAACAAATCCTATCTAATGAGTTCAAAATAAATGACACTTTCATCTTTTAAATTAGGAGTCTAAAACACATTTAAAAAATAGTGCAACATTTAGTGAATACAGCAGGTCATGAATATATTGTTAGCATGGAAAATTCTTACATTTAGCATGGAATAAAATCATTCCTGAACAATACCATCACACAAACTAAAAAAAGGCCTTCTAGTATTATGAGGTCATACAATTAAGGTCACAAGTTGCTTCTAAAGGATTTCCTTATATATCATTATATTCAGCTTTTTGGCTGTGGAGGACTGGAAGTAAAAGACAAAATAATTCAAAATTCTATCCATCTAATTTTAGAAGATAGGCCATACACTGGGTTGCTTACCTGGCTGATCAACAAATATATTAAGACAAAAAACATTCAAACTCTTCAACCTTCATCAGGGGAAAAACTTTTTAAATATATTATTTTGAAATGATGCACAAATTGCGCAAATACACAGCGTCTCCAGTTTTGACTCAAGCTTGTAAATGACTCCTATAATATTCTACACCACGAATCAAGAATTCAGACCCAGCATATTTTTCAGTGACTGAACTTTTTCCTACAAACCTTTAAATCCAATAAACCGGGTTTATTAGTATCCCAAGCGCTCATATAATTCTCCCAATAGTACAGTAGGTCAGTGGGCCTTCCTTCAGCACCTAGCTGTTTTTCTTTATGCGCTAAGTGTTTGTGGGTGTGAGAGATGACGCAGGTGCCAGAGGCGGTGCCCTAGGAATCAGCAGCCCCGGCTCATCCTCTCCGGGCTTGCGGACTGGCAGGTGCTGGGCGGGGTGAAGACGGCCGGGTCGCTGATGCCAAGCTGCAGATCAAAGAAGCGGGTGGAGGTGGTCACGCTGTAGTTCCGGGTGTAGGTCTCCTGCACTGGGTAACAGTCCTTGACAGTGTAAACACCGACCCAGGCCTCCGCTGTGAAGGAAAGAGAACATCTGCTGTCAGGCGGGGCAATGCGTGGTCCAAAGGGCGACATTTTGAATACAAAAACGTTCTGGGTCAATGATATACCTGTTTTATTCAACAAGTATGAGCCATGATGACCCTCCACCATTAAAACCGACTGAGGTACTGCAGGGATATCAAACTTCCAATGGAGGTCACTTAATGTTACAGCACCCTCTAAAAGCTTAATCAATACGCAGCTTATGAACTGCAGAGATGAAATTTGTTTCTTATGTGAGGATATATTTCCTGCTGTATTTCTTCTGTAGCTTTTCCCATCCTTATTTCTAAAATTGTTCATTAACCGTAGCTATGGCATCAGTTTTCATAAGTATCAGTTGACACTGTTGGTATAATTGATTCTACATCCAACAATCATATAACTATGTTGTGCTTGTAATTTTTTTTTTAAATCATCCAGTTGGAACATGCAACTAAGACTAAATTGAATCATCTTCAACTTTGTGGTTGTAAAACATAAAAGAGTTTCCCTACTTTCATAGGCTTTTCTAACATTTCTTTGGTGTCTTTAACATTTATAACCATAATATGAATCATATTTTCTTTTGAAGATTTGAACTACATAGCCTGAAACATTGCAATGCTGTCATCAAAGTGTAAAATAATTTACTTTGGCCTTGAGGCCTTAACATGGAATTAGGATAAATTAAGTCACTGCATATTGTGTCATCTCAAGAAGTTCATTTTTAATGGACTTGAACCCCAGCTTCAAACTCATTTACACGGAAAGCCATTTGCTCAGAGCTGTGTTTTATGCCAGTGACCCAGACTGGTTCAGTTAGTGGTGTTATTCACCAAAATGCATGTCGCTATGCCCACACATTGTACAAACAAACGGTAATCGGTTTGCAAAAGATTAAACAGCCGAAGGCGGCTAGGAAATCTCTCCCATGATAATGGGCCCAGTGTCCTGAGGGAGGAAGCTTCCCTTGGATACTACAGTGTGATGCACGCGTTGCTAAGGAAAACAATGCCTGTTCATTTACTTGTACACTTGGAAGGGTATCCTAAGGGAACCCCCTGACGCCTACTTCAGTAGATCAACTTGGGGGGGTGGGGGGTGTGGGGGGCTTCCTCAAACGCTTGTCAATATGGGGTTCCCCAGGGCGGGACGTTGAAAGAGCACGGTCTGCCGTGCCGGTGGAGCGGGAACCCGGGGCTCGCCGCGATAGCAGAGGGTGCGCTTTATCATCCGTGAGACAAAATCAAAATACTTTGGACGGCTCCACGAAGGGCCCGCCGTTCCTTCTCCTCAGCTGGAGCAAAAGCTAAAAACAGCTGTGAGAATGCTCTTCGCATGCACTTCCCAGGAACCTGACTTGTGTGGGAAAACATGACAAGAGCCCGCTCCCTCGCAAAAAAAGAACTGACGGCCTTTTTTTTTTTTACCTTTCGGTGCCTGCCGTCTAGGGCAGTGTCCCTCAACCTCGGCCCTGGGGATCCGCCCGTGTGCGCTGGTTTATGTCAAGGCCAATCTCTTGATCAAGTAAGGTTGTTGAAAATGTGCTTAAGTTCTACAATAATTGTGTGGTCAAACTTATTTTAACACAACGTGTGCTTGGCTTATGGGCATTCGCTGTCAGTAAACTCAATTCATTTCACAGAGATGATTTCAGGTTTCCACACGCTCAGTAAATGGGACTGATTTCACGTGTCAGTATGTAATCGAATCAATTAAAAATGGAAGCTGAATATGGGACACTTCTTTTTTAGGGCATACATAGCTATTTCTGGGATAACGTGGCTTTAGGAAGGCAAATTGTCCTTCAGTCAACTGTAAAAGTGTCTAATTAAGAACAATTAGCAGCTCATTACAACACAGAGCTTGTAATTATGGTACGAAAACCAACATACACAATGGGTCCCTAGGTTCCGGGTTGAGAAACACTGGTCTAGGGGTCTACAGACGTCTCTCTCTAACCACACTGAACCAGACCAGGAGACAAACAGACTCTATGCTTTCATATGTTACAGACCTTTGCAATGCAAGCTTTGTCTTAAGATTATTTCCCAATTGCAATACAGAAGTCCAACTGAAAATGATTTGATCATATTTCAACTTCCCCAAAACTGAGTCTGGAATTTCTCCCAGACCCCTCTGTAAATGCATTACAGCAGGAATAGTATATTGCACTGAATTATATATAAAGACATAGTCTCTGTTATACAAATTCTTAAAGCAAATTCATTAAAATTTTAAAATACTGGAACAATTGTGGAAATAAAAACCCAAGACAAACAAATCCAAGCTGTAAAAAAAAATCCCCAAAACAATATTGCCTTGATAGTTCCATGCAGGAGAGGCCAGCCCTAATGAGTTTGTTTCTAATTACTGTTCCATATCAAGTCTTGACATTGTAATCTGACCCACTGGTGGCATTCCAAACCAGTCTCGTGACCTCCAAAGGAACAGCACATGTAACACAGCTGTACTTACACATGCTTTTTGAGCAACCTTTGGAACAAAGGTTCTTAAAAATCCTTTTTAGCAGTCCTTATTCACTGAGGCTCTATATTTCAATGTAATAAAATTATAAATAATTTGATCAAGATCGTTAGAATTTTCCTGTATCAGGATATCGTATTACAGTTTAATGCAAATGCATTGGAACAGTTGGATGTAATTTGTTGCTTTTCCTCTCTACTAATCAAATTCTTATTTCAAATCAAGCAATGACTATGAGGCAAAATCCACAATGACTGCATTCATTTCATATGGTCTTTCTTTTTACAGACATTGAACTATTTCACAACAATGTCGCCATTTTTTCAGGTCAGCATACGTATTAGGACAAAGTAGGTTTTGATAAATTTAATGACTTGCAAAGTAAATATTTCATTACTTACCCCTTACATTTGATGATTGCTTTGAGTTTGTGACTCATCAACCTCACTGCGATGTGATCTTTTGAGATGCTCTGCCAAGCTGTTACCACTCCCTCTCTTAGTTGTTGGGTGTTTGTTGTTCAATTGGTTTTAAATCTGGGGACTGACTGGACCACATCAACCACTTCCTGATAAGCTCTTTGGTTAAGTTTGCTGCCATCAACCACTTCCGCCTTTTCTTCCTGATAAGTTCTTTGGTTAAGTTTGCTGCATACAGGGACATTGTCTTGTTGCGTGATAAATGTCTTGACCAATGAGTTTCGTGGCATTTCTCTGAATGTTGGTGGACGACACGTTTCTGTACACCTCAGCTGTCATTCTGTTGCTGCCATCACTGGTTACATGATCAATAAAGACCATTGAACCGGCCCTAGATGCAGCCATACAGGCTCAAGCCATCACACTGCCTCCACCACACTAGACAGATGCAATAATATGCCGAGGGTCCAGAGCAGTCCCTCTTGACTGTCCTCACCTTTCCTTGTGGTAAAGGTTTATCTTTGTCTCATCTGTCCATAAGATTTGTTTCCAAAACTAATCAGGTTTATCCTTGGGTTTTTTTTTTTGTTCTTTTTTTTTGCTAATTACAATTTTGCCTTTCTGTTCCTGAGAGGTTTACATCTGGAAGTGTAGCTGCTGTAATTTGATTCTTCCAGTGTTCAGCGTACAGTGACATGTGATACTTTCACCCCCAATGCATTGAGAAATCATAAGCAATAAATAAAACTGACCATTTAGGATTTTTTCACAGCTCTGATTACTGGTGATTCCTAAGCCCTCCAGTAGTTAGTTTCTTGTTTAGGACATTCCAAACTGTTGACTTTAGACTACATAAACACTCTGCAATAGCTCTAATTGATTTTTTTATTTTTTATTTCATCCTCACAATAGCTTTCCTGGTTGTCATGCTCTATTCTCTGGCCCTCATCTGCAGTTTTCTTGTCTTGCCTATAAAGTAGACTTTACAAACAATTCCAAAGGATATAAACCATGCCCACTCACAGCTTTCCATTGATAAATAAATAGAGTGGTTAACCTGTGAAATTTGAAACAGCTGATGGCAATTTGTCCCAAAACTTATGTTAATTTGTAATAGGGGACTTGACTCAATGAATAGAATTGCTGTAATATAGCTCAATGTCTGCTCAAAAGAACCACATGAAATTAATGCAGATATTGTGATATTTTGCCTCACAGTCATTGTTTGATTTGAAATACAAATTTGGTTAGTACAGAGGGAAAACAACCAGCTTGACACAACTGTCCCAATACATTTGCATTACACTCTATATGGGAAAGGAAAAAATACATAATTTAGTAAAATAAATTACATAAAATTAAGTCATCATTTATACATTGTCTTTTAAATGGATGCATAATATTTAATAAAATGTCTATAATCTGCAGACAGGATAAAAACAAAAATTATTTATGATGCAAATCAAATCCTTATGAGGGCTGTCTCATGGGGAAAAAGTCAATTGATTTTAATATCCCATTTGAAAGTCAATGAGAATGTCTATGGCACCCCAGGGAGTTGCCATCTTGGCAAGACGTCACTTACTTTTGCGGGCTGGTTTCCTGTCCGACCATTCCTGAACCTCAATCATGTCGCCCGGCCCGCCGATGAAATACTGGTCCTCGTAAGTGGAGTTGTCTGGAATATCGTAGGGGTCCCAGGCTTGAGTCAGAGGAAGCTTAGCGCACTGCTTGGTACTCTGCACAATCTGGAACAGCGTGGCGGTCTTGTAAAGATAGATGTATTCAAAGAACCTGAAAAAAAAAATTTTGTTTATTGAAAGATCCTAAAATAGTACTTCTACATACTATTTCTGCCTGCAAATTTTACTGTTGTGACACTACTTTTGATAAAGTATTTTAGTACTACTGTGAATGACAAGATGACCACAAACAACACCCGACTAAATTAATAACGGGACATTATTAAACGTATGCACACAGAAATGTTGTGAAGTAAGCCACACTGTTTTTATGTTGGTTTGCTGGCTGTTCCAATGTTCCAAACACGCTATGGGAGGTCTAGAATACTGGCCCTAGTACCGAGAAGCTCACTTGAAGCAGATGGACTGATTATAAACTGGTCATAACCAGTGCTTTTTCCTGCACATTATTCACATCCAAGTGCAACTTATAACATTTACTGTACATTACAGAGATATTAGAAACATGCGTTTTGTTTTAGTTCAAATCGCAAATAAAATAACTGTCTTTAATAACCTTTAAGAAATACAGATGTTCTCAGTACAGTCTAGGATGACAGCTAGTTTGAGAACAAATGTTAAATTGTCAGTAAAACGTATTCAACATATAAATTTAAGATGTCCTGGCATCAGCAGAGATTTCAAGATATCTCCTGCCATTGACAATTAAATTCACAATGAAAATTGTTGACTAAAATCCTCACATTACATTCAAAAACGTACTTCTTATTTCTTGATATGGACAGGGCTTTTCCAGTTAAATGTGGGGAAAACGCTCAGTTATTTAATGTTTTTAGAAGGGGGGGGTCAGGGGGAATCAGGTGCATAAGGTGACTTACTCTAAGAGAAAGCACAGAGAAGCCTTGGAAAACAGCCCTGTTTTGGAAGCGCTTATTTTACAAAGGATAAGTTTTATGACCAGTTTTTTATGACCTGAGAGAGAGCTGAAGGCAGTGGAGCGAGAGAGAAAGGGAAATCCCACAGAAAAAGAAATATTCTTTTAAATCTTAATCTCTTTTTTCCTTTCCTTTACAACGGAGGACGGGTTTCCTGTCAAAAAAGGAATCCCAAAAGTGCGAAAGAGCCCCGCCGACCAGAAGCTAATTACAGAAAAAGAAACGGATGAAACATATTTGCTTAGCTTAGGACTACGTGGCTAGACAACTTTTCAAGGACAGACTCCTGTAAGAAGCATTACCAAGGACAAGACCTGAAAATAATGTTGGGTATAAAAATACAGCTCGGTCACTGTTTTCCACTGCACAGGAAAAACTTTTTTAGACGGCCCCATGCTGATAAGGCTTTTCCAGTTTCCCTCCTAACCAGAGAACATACGGAGGCTCTCCAGCCAACAGGTAGGCAAAGACAAATGGCATATTTATAGAATCCCTTGCATTAAAGAGGGCATGTTAGTGAGATTACGGCTTTGTGAGCGTTGTGCAGACAACACACCCACATGCTGCCATAGTGCAATTTACAGACCTGAGCATGCCAAATGAGGAACCAGGCACTCCCAAACATTTCTTGACAGTATATCTCCCTTCAAGACAAACTTCTGTGTCCTTTGAGTGGGGTATATTAGACATTTGCCTTAAGAAATTACAATAAATCTAGCATTTCTGAAGTGCAGTTTGTCATGTTTTATTATTATTTATTAACATGTACAGAAATCATGCATACATTTTCCTTTGTCAGTCTTTGTGTGCTTATTTGTCAGCAAGCTACAGAAACGGAGTAAAACGATTTTCAACCGAAGGACATATTTTGTCGCTGCAAAAGTTCAGATGAAGTTGAGCGTTGTTTAGGAAACGGTAGCCTAAACACTGGAAGGGGTTAAAATTCCTGCCACCACCCCCCTGCCCCTTACCTATTACTGCCTTTGGCTCAAGACCTAAAAACAAACCCAGAGCGGCCTTGATGTACTTAGCGGGGGCCTTTTTTCAAGCACACCTATTAATACTGCCTTCACGCGGGTCTCGCAGGAGGATTGTCTCGCGCTGAAAGCGGTGGGCTGGTGATTAAGGGAGACGCGGCCCGGGATATTTCCGCCGTCACACACCTGTTGGGTTCCTGCACCGTCCCGCGCCTCCACATCCCTGACAGGCAGATACCAGCGCACAGCGCAGGCGTTACGGCCCCCGCATTTCTCACCCGTCCACGGTGCCAGACGTCAACGCAGGGGTGATTTAAGGAGCTTTCAGGAATGCCTGTGCAACTTTTTTCTTTTTTTTTTTTCCTTGGGGAACTTATTGTTTTACTTGATGTGTGGAGCAAAAAAAAAAAAAAAAAAAAAATTTCTGTCACAGGGGATTTTGTCTGATTGTACCAGCTTTGGGTTTAGGATGATTTAGTTTGGCTCCTCAGCGCCGAGACCCAAACAAATCAACGTCTGAGTCCGGAAAATTACCATATAGTCACAGTCCAACACAAGCAAAACAATGGATTCTCCCTCTTTTTTGCCATCAGCTATTCCTCCCATAATTACAATCAGTTAAGAGTTTACAAGTCATGCCGGTGAAGAATATTAGAAACCATGACCTTCCAATCACTCCTACCCTAAATCCCATATCACGTCAAAGGAACATGGGGCTATGCTAAATTTGACCACACATTTAACATGAAGCCCTGTGGAATAACAGCAGATAGGATTAACGGATGAAACCTGAGAAGACAGCCTCAGAACCAGTGGTCAGTCAGCACATATATCACCGTGTGCTCAGGAGGAAACCTCATGCCTCAAGCTAAACTAATCTGAAGGGGTTTTGTTTTTTTAAATGTAAGTGTTTTCTGAACGAGTCGGGGGTTAATTATGAATTTCAAAAACCTATTGTCTAGATGCCTTTTCTTAATAACGGCAATTGGTCAGCAAACACATATAAACTGAATAAACCTTTTTAAAAAGCTAGAAGAAAGAAAATAAACAACCAACCTGGCTAGAAACTCCTACATCTAAAAGTACATACAATTTGTCCAAGAAGGCATCCCTATAATATTGTTTTGTTTTTGATACTACTTTAATTTTAGTATATGTTTCCAAATGGCTCAGACAACGTTCAAGTGTGATTTAGGACAATTTAGATAATAATGTAAGTTTCCAATGAGCTGCCGGTATTACAGTGACTAGTATATGGGCACCAAGGGGTTTGCGGTTTAAAGCAATAAAGAACACTTCAAGGAACTTCAAGTGTCTTTTATAGCTACATTGTTTTCAGGCAATTCATATGAACACATTCATTTTATAGTTTATTCACAATTATAAACATAAAAATCTGTCTTTATTTTGTGGTGGTATTTCTTTCCTTCTGGGATTTGAAGTGGTGCAATCTCTTCTCTTCCAAGGTTAGGGGTTTAGATTCAGCTGGCTTGGTCAAAGGAGGAGCTAAGGGGTAGTTCCAACTATGAAACATAAGAGGGTTTCAGCTACATTGCCAAACGTTTATTTATTCGACCCTGTATTTTCAGATGATAGAGGCTCAGAGGTCGAAGAGGGAAGCTGAACTGGGTTGCATCCAGTTTGAGGACAACTAGCCACATTTTCAATAGATTTGGGTTGTCTAATGGCAGTTGGTGAAAGTGATATGAAGAGTTTTTTTTTTGTTATGCTAGTCAAAATTGCAAAAGCGGGAACCATTTTCAGCCCTGGCCATTTGTTGCTGCTTCGAGGAGCTTCTCTCGCGGAGCTTCGAGGAGCTTCTCTCTCTTTCCTTGAATGCAGCACTCTCAGGCTACATGCGTCACTGGTAGCAATTCCAAAAGAATATGAGATCAAATGTAATCAAAAAAAGAATAATAGGGTAGTATATACACATACAACCTCTTGAGGCACAATGTCCCTGTACAAGCTGCTTTGGAGTTATCTGAAGCATATTTTATTGCTTTAAACCATAAACACATTGATGTTCTTACACCAGCCACTGTGAAGCCTGCAGGTCATGAGAAACTTCAGTGAGCATCTGAAATATCCTTCATCGCGCACAAAAACTGTCTGAGCCAATTGAAACATACACGAAAACTGAAATAACATCAAAAAATTTCCAGAAAGTGAACTGTCCATTTCAGGAAAAAAGCTTCCGTACCATTTCAAAATAATAAAATAAGAAAATATGGAGTTAGACGGCAGTAAATCAACAGTAAGCCATTGACTAGTTGATTCTGGCACAGTACAGCTTTTCAAAGCTGTAGCCGGGAAAGTTATATTTGAATTTGACCATATGGCACTGTTAATCAGAGCGCAGCAAGCCCTGACACACAGGTATGCAGACAGTAGAATACTTACCCCTTGATTGTGGCTTTATGACTTTTGCTTAACCCCATGCATACTTCATCAAAATAGATATGAATAGAGCTCTCTGGGACTGAAGGTATTACTGAGCCATCCAACATCTAGAGTGTATGTTATTCAGTTTTGTAATGCTTAGAATTAAATTAAGGAAGCTGAAAATTATCTGTGTCTTATCAGTTTGTGTTTTAAATAATACCACTACCAATATGTAGAAAATCCCAACAAGATTTCACAAAAATGTGCTTCAGTGCTTTATTTTAGTTTTTCATTTCTGCATAATAACAATTTAAATGTTTTTACACGGTTATGTCACAGTGGCTGCAGGACTAGATTTGTTCAGTATATCTGCACCCCTACCCAGTACAGTTGAACATGATTAGTGTGACAAATTAGAAAAATCCTGTGTAAATTTAAATAAATAAATAAATAAATTTATGAAAAACTACTGTAAAATCGAACTCTATACAACATAGCTCGAGGATCTCTCATTAGAGCAACCATAGAATGTACGAACTCACGAGGATCGCACCCTGAAAACAACACTTCCCATGATGCAACAGTATAGCATGAACAACAACAACCCTTTTAAAACAGTTTACAATAAAACTACACTTATGCCTGCTCCAGTGAGTTAAATTTTATAGCATCGGTATTGACCATTCGCGTAATACAATTTTTGCCGATGTTAAACTTTCAGAGTATCAGGTAAATACTGCCGCAAAACCGGAGAGCCTGCTTTCTTTCTGAATTCTAACGCCCAAAATAACACGTATGTGACTACCTACACGCTGTAATTATACGTACTTCTTACACGGTACATGTCCTTTCTTCTCCTCCAAGACCCTAATTCGCTGGTTCTGTCCATCATACGACACCATGGCCCTTGTGTTCCGCCCTGTACTGTGATCATACTCCACAGATCTGCCTTCCCATTGCAGGGGAGCAAGACAAGGCTGAGCCGGGGGAGCGACAACCTTAGGGTGGCCCAGCGAAGCTACCACAACCACAAGACAGTACATAACGGTGGGCAAAAGAAAACGGTTCATTTCGGCACGTCTGACGGTTTCTAACAAATATATGAGAAGAAAATATCAAATCAATTCGGCTTGCCAATAAGTTAGGCTATTAGACCGCCAGAGAATAGCGCCAGCTCCTTCCACCGTACCCCCGATTGCCTCTGTAGCAACGCTGCATAGCACAGCAGCAGCGGCCGGAAAAACAATTACTTTCTGTGAAGCTGTTCAACACCAAAGTGCTGAATCACTCCTTCCTTTAATCCAAGAGTTTTTTGCACGGGTGCCTTGTTGTGCTCACGTCTATTACAGATGATTGGTTTTTGCTTTGCTTTGTAATATAGGCTATATATATATATATAGCCTATATTACAAAGCAAAGTATATTATATATATATATATATACACACAGGGTTACTGCTCTGTAATGCTAACAAGCGCACTAATAATAATGATAATAATAATAATTGTCTATTATCAGACACAGTCAAACAAGACTGGAGTGAAGGCATATTTTTATTTATTCACGAGTACGAGCGTACTTCATCAGATTCTGAAATAAGAAAATACTAATTGTTTACTTTCCCATGCAAAGTGACTACGGATTACTCCAGAACATACTATCATTGATTAGCAAGTAGCTTATTCTAATAGGCCTACATTCTATAGTGAATGCGTTTAAAAATGTATAAATTTTTCAACGCATTAATCCATATTTTTATTGCGCTGCGATATTGTCGAGATGCCTTGTTGAATAGTCAACTTTTCATTTGTAACCGCTAGTAGCTTAACTGAAAACTTCATCTGCAGCCTAATAAAAGAATGCCACAAAATCCACTTTAGTAGGCTACTGCAAATTAAATCATGCAATACCCAACAGATTTAGTTTTGCACACTCTACAAAGATCGAGCGATGACAATGTGAAATACTGACTTAACTCTAGTCGATGAGATTCAGTGTCAGTGTGCAATATAGCCTAAGGGAGGTATCATGTGGGTGTGGGGTGAGGGATAGGGGCGTTTAAAGCGTTCATATTTCCTCCCCTTAAATTATGGTTGTAGACGTAGGGCTGACACATCGGTTGGGACAGGTAGGCTACACGGACATTTCGGTGCGAGAGTAAGACGCCCTGCAGAGTCAGCGCTAACGCGGACGATGAGAATTTAGTGAAGCAATCCCGGGCGTTAAAAAAGATGAGGATGATGTCACTGAGTCTGGAAAATAATAAATAATGCAGCCAAAAACGAAATGGAAAGAACCCGCGTCACTGGTGGTGTTGGTATTCGTCCAACGTTAAATCAAGTTCTATAATTTCCACGACTGGGTCCTGTAGCTCTCTTTACAGTCCGCGGGCTTCCATTCACTGTGACTTCTCCATCCTGTTGAACAAGTGCTTCGGGAATTTATTGTGATAGTCATCCAATCAGAGGATCGTCCTTGGGTAAATGATCCTGAACTTTCACTTTACCTATAAAAAGGAATTTCGAGTTTACTCTTGCAGGTGAATAGGCCTACTGGGATGGACATGTTCTCGATAGCGGCTGCCGTTCTGTGTCTGTGGATAGGTGCTGGGGTCGTGGTGTGCGGTGCCCCTTGTGAGCCGGTCAATATCCCAATGTGCAAGAATATGCCTTGGAACATAACCCGAATGCCCAATCACCTTCACCACAGCACCCAAGAGAATGCAGTCCTCGCGATCGAGCAATACGAAGAGCTGGTAGACATCAACTGTAGCCCTGTGTTGCGTTTCTTCTTGTGTGCAATGTACGCTCCAATCTGCACCCTCGAATTCCTCCACGACCCAATCAAACCTTGCAAGTCGGTTTGTCAGAGAGCTAGGGACGGCTGCGAACCCATTATGAGGCGCTATAACCACAGCTGGCCGGAAAGCCTTGCGTGCGACGACTTACCTGTATATGATCGAGGTGTCTGCATCTCTCCTGAAGCCATTGTTACTGATTTACCCGAAGGTGAGTCCCGCTCTTATACACACCCCTTCTGAGTGGTGCGCAATTGCAGCACTTGCTGCTGTAGAGAGTCTGTATGTAGAATAGTCTACTATTTCAAGTTCAGAAGACTTAACAGTGAATCATGGTAGATTTGTATGCAAGGACAATAATTACAGCTACTATGTAACGTGTTTGAAAACATCTGGTAACACTACTGATGTTTAAAAAAAAAACATTTATTTTTTCTCTAGATGCTAAATGGGTTGATTTTTCACGTGATGTTGTGCTGGAAAAACCACAACCATCAGATTGCAAAAGCTGGAATTCCGGTGAGTTTCCTGATTCACTCTTTATAAAACATAGTTTTAAACGATATCCTCATATTTTGAAGGAGAGAAAAAACGAAAAATATGAATATTAAAACGGGTTTCAACAGATCGCTGCAGGTGCCGTAAAATAAAACCAACGCTTACAACATACATTGAAAAGAAGTACAATTATGGTAAGTAATATCAGTTTTAATGTTTTATGATTGGTTTTATATTTTCTATGATACACGCTCAACCTTTAAACGTATGTTAGGCCTTTCATTTCTTTAACGAATGCCATCTTCACTCTTGCAGTTATTCATGCAAAAGTTAAAGGTGCAAGCCGGACTAGCTGCCAGGAGATAACCACCGTTGTGGAAGTGAGGGAAGCGTTCAAGTCTTCCACCCCGATCCCAAGAGCACATGTTACTTTGATAACCAATTCCTCGTGCAACTGCCCGCATCTCCCACTTAACCAAGAAGTGATTATCATGTGCTATGAGTGGCGCTCAAGGTAAGGGTCATTTTAAATGGCACTTTTTGGTTTTCACTCCCAACATATTTCAGCGTCCCAGCAATATTAGTTACGATAAATGCAACAACTCCCGAGGACGATTGGTTTTTTCATCTGGGATTTCGTGATGTTCAAATGATAAACTGACAACATTAAATAACATCCACGTGCCCTACATGGTTTGTTGTAAAATGATTTCCTCCTGCTGGGATGGCCATGACCTTTTGAACTGTGTTAAAATACATACAGGCGCATACTTGCACTTGAACCATGCATGACCGGTGTGGTGTATGGGGGTACACTCAAGTGCCACTGTCACTTTAGGCTGATGCTGCTCGACGGGTGTCTTGTGGAAAGATGGAAAGACCAACTGGTGAAGAGATACAAGGTAAGATTTTCTTTCCAAAACTGAGACACCAGCTGTGTGCTGTGTCATACATTAAACTTTTTATTTGTAGCGGTTCACATGTAATATAATTAGGAATTTAGGAATTTAATAGAATATCTCTGTGATGAGAATTGACCCAACAAGGGCCAGTTAAATGCATGTGGTTGTCCATGAAAAAAAAAAATGTTTGACACATCCGGCTCATTTTGGTGTTGAGACATTATGTGCTGTACTGTGAATTGTCACTCCATAGAAATGTAATTACTGGCTGCCTGAAAGGCAGTGTAAGCAGTTTCCAGCAGTGTATCTCTATGAAATAAATTCAACTGACTGAAATACATTTTGTAAGTTCATTCAGTGAATTGAACAGTTTTCAAACTAAAAAGCTCATGTCAATGCCCAGTAATGGCTTCATAATGGAAATGTTTGAAAACTGTTTGATCTTAGTGCACCTCAAATGTAGCAGGGGAAAGGAGAGGCTTGAAACCAAACAGTTTGCCAACATTTGTAACTCATTAAAGCAATTTTAAAGGCACAGCTCATGACGATAGCCTTTTTAGATAGGCTAGATAGAAAATTTTCTTGTCAAGTTTACATTTTTTAATATATATATAATATATATATATTAACTTTTGGTTGCTAATTTAAATGAGAAGAAATTGCTACCATCTCCAAATGTGGTAAGCCCAAATCCCCAAAGAGATGCCAGCTATGACAGACCAAGTAGGGTCGGGTGTGATGTAACTTTGTAAGTGTGACTTTCCCTATTCCCCAAAGCGCTGGGAACAACGCTTGCAAGAGCAGCAGCAGAGGAGCCCCAGACTGAACCCCAAGGGTTCGAGCGCAACCACGGGAACCTCCAGGAAAACCACCAGAAGCAAGAACACGCAGAGGGATGGCCGACAGAGGAAGGCTTGACCGTTCCCTCCCTCCCTTTCTCGCTCCCTCTCTCCCATCTCCCTCTCCTCAGCCCTTGGAGTTCTTTTGCATGGCGAGTTGGCACCTGATATCGCAGCGGGCGACCGTGTAGTTTTCCGATCCTATGTTAGCTCTTTCCCAGGTACTCCGTAGGGATTCCTTGGCAGATACCACAGAGCACAGCCCCTGGCAACAGGTTTGCACTACATTTGTATCTCGTGTTCCCAGTGTTTTACCAGGAAGACAATGTCCAGTCTCCCTCCTCCCCCTCCAATCCCCATTGCATCTGGTTATGCTATAAAAGTAAGATGTGTGTGCCGTGAATTAAGCCGTTTAGTGCATTGTGTCTTTTATTTTTCTTTCAAATTTTTATATTGTTTGTATTGGAACAGATTTTTCATCTCTATGGCAACTGTGTTGTATACTTCAGACTGGCTTCTGTTGTTTTCGACTTATATTAAAGCAAATCGTCTGAAAGATGGTTAAGGGTGGCCCTTAGGGATTTGTGCTTTTGCAAAGGAAAGAAGGACAAATATTGAAATACCCTGACGAGAGCTTGGAATCTCAAGGCTTGGTATTAGTGAAACCACTTTGGACCTGTTGCAACAAAGTGAAAGTAGGTCAATATTATCGCTTGCTAATATTATTTGCAATGAATGGAAGTACTATGTTGACATGCACCTACAATTCAAACTGCAATGAGAGTGGTAAAATGCTGCATACATAATTTACTGTAGTATATATCTAAATTAGATTACAGAGAAAGAATGGGAATTGGAAATGGAAAGATTTGAAACTTTGTGGAATTTTGGAAACTTCAACCAGGCATCAGTGAATTTACTAGAATTTACTAGACCCAGTGACAACTGTACTGGCCGAAAATGCAGATTGAAGAAAACGCATGCAGGTATATTTAATGTTAAAAATTGAATAATTATAATTTACCTGACATTATCAATGCCAACACTGAAATTGACATTTTTCCACATTATTAATACTGTATTTTGTATTAATGGCAAAGAAGATGGTGTTATGCTTAGATGTGCCGGGTCAAGTAAACATATAGTGCCATGGATATTACCCATGGAAACTGCAAAGAAATTTAAAATTTCTAGGAGCTGTGTTCAGTACACACTCAGAAGTGACCAGCTGATGGGCAGTAATGTTAACAGGACAAGACCAGGAAGATCAAGAGGCAGTAGATAAATATCTTGTGGTGTCTAGCAAAAGAAAGCATTGCAAAATTGCACTACGACTACAGGGAGAACTGAATGCAGCTAGAGAGAAGCCAGTTCCAGACTACAGTGAAACGGCAACTATGATCTGTTGGTCTAAAAGAATATGCATCTGCCATTTTTCAATCTTTGATGGTCTTCTCCTGCTAACATTACTGCCCATCAGCTGGAACCTTCTGAGTGTCTACTGAACACTGCACCTGAAAATCTTAAGATTCTTTCCAATTTCTCACTGGGAATAACCTTCTTGCCACAATGTTTATTTTGCCCCAGATATCTAAGCCTGACTCCCCCTTCTTTGCCACATTTCTTGCAACTTTAGTGCCAATTTTCCTTTCACTACAGGCTGAAAGTATTAGGCTACCTGGGGTTTTTAAAAAAAGCTTATGGCATGTAAGATTTCACTCAATTTAATGTCTCCTCTACCTCCCACTTTGCATAAAGATTGGATAGACTTCCAATGATAAATTTAATTGTACTTAAAGCCAAAGGAGGCTATTTCGAGGGAAGTAAGGTCTAAGATTATTTTTAAGTAAAAGTTATCTTTTTGTGTTATTGCAGGTAGAACTGGAAAAACATACTTTAGTTTGTTATTCAGTAAATGTGCATATATAAACTGAATTCTTCTCAACCTAAAGTTTTTTTTTTTTTTAACTACAAGTGGCCTAATACTTTTGGCCTGTACTGTATATGTAAAAGATGCTAATCACCACATCTTTGATTAAATTAGTTTTTCAAAGATATGGACACAGTGCATTTTTTGTTTAGATTGAATAGACCTTTGTGCAAGAATGCAGCTACAGGCTTCCAGCTCCATCAGAACATTTTTCCATTGCAAATTGAATTCATGTGGTGTGCAATAATTAATCTGCAAATAATAAATTATGAATGAATGCTTCAGCCCCAACTCCATGCGAAGTCAACTGCATTTGTTCAAACAGGGCCCAAAACCATGCTTACTGCCCTGCATCTTAAATAAAGTGCAGGTATGACATTTGGTAAAAGTACATCTTGTGTATTATCCTGTCCACCTCACTTTCTCATCTTGTCAAATATTGTATACTCATGTAATGGTTTTATACTCATATTATTTTAACTCCGCGCCATACAAAAATGCCTGTCACTATTGCTTATTAACCGAGGTCAGCCGTTGTTGTCTTCCTGCTGCTATGCTGTAAATTAATTAGTTAGTTTAATTCATAATTTCACTTGTGGAAATTGAGCATGCTGTGGATACGTTGACGTCTGTGATTGTGTACACTACCCAGTGTGGCCCCAGTGACAGCACATTGTGAATAGGGTCCATGTTCTCTACACAAGAGAATGTCTACTTTTAACGGACAGCTGTTGTTGACACTGCTTTTGTTGAGGGCGATATGCTAATGAATACCTTTGCTTGCATTTTGAATGCAGGACCCAGCCTCACACAAGATAGGCTCGCCGAGCGAGTATCTTAGACATATATTATTTCTGTGAGATTGGGGTTAAAGGAATGGTTGTTGAAATATGGATGTACAATTTTTAAATGTTAGATCTTGAAAAATCCATCCAATCTGCCTTGCAAATGAAGCATTCAAGCTGCACATACGTATTTGGACAGTGACACTTTTTTGTTGTTGTTTTAGCTCTGCTCCAGCACATTGGAGTTGAAATAATGAATATGAGGCTTAAGTACAGACTGTCAGATTTTATTTGAGGGTGTGTACATTCATATAGGACGATCTGTGTTGGAATATACAGTCCCTTTTATACATAGTCCCCCCATTTTGGGGGACCGAAAGTAATTGGACACTTGGGTGCTCAGCTGTTTGGCCAGCATGCTGGAGTACAGAGCTGAAATAACAAAAATTGTGTCACTGTCCAAATATTGTTTTGACTGTCACGTTATTTTCCCATATGAATGTCATCCACTTGATCAGTTTGTTGAGTCTGTGCTGATAATGGGATTCTTTAATGTAACTTGTTAGATTATTAAGAGGACTAAGAGGGATTTGTCATATACTTTTCCACGCTTCCACTTTTCCACTGACAAACGCCAATTCAGGCAGCGTTACTCACCCTTTGCTATCAAATATAATCAAACACAGGAAAGCAAAGCAGCTTGCTTGTGCCCCACGATACCACTTGAATTGTTACGTGTAGAAATTCTAGAAGAATAGAAGTCCCTAGGTTTACAAATGAGTTTTTAATCCAAGCAGAGTTTACTGCTGAAGTGGACTTACTGTTTTGGGATTTACCGATGATCGTTAAATGTTGTGTTGAGTGTAACAAAGAACAATAGCTAGTGCTAAGCATAGTGCTATACTACTATGGTACATCCCTTATTTCGTTGGTTCTTATCATTTTAAGCACGATCATTATTCTTTTTAAAGCTGGCTTTATTGCATGCATACATGTTTTATAACAACTTGAACAAGACTGCTGGAACAGCTTATTTTTAAAGTTTGCCATATCATTTTTTACAGATCTTTTTTTTTTAAAAAAACATTGTATGTCTTTTTCTGTTAAACCAAAGAATGACTAAAATGGTGCTTTCCATCCTCCAAATTGTACAGAACTCTTTCATTTGTTAATGGTCAATGTTCCTCCTCTTGAAATAAAGTAAAACTATCATCATGTTTTGCTTCAACTGTCTGTTGTATTGTGTAATCTTTTAATAGTTTTTATTTTATTTATGATTATGATGTCAAATAATTCATGTAATTGAGATCATTCATATTCAGAAAATATATCCATATTTCATGTCTCTTCATGATATGGTGTTTTATCTTTTAATTATTTTGAAGTGAATGTTAGAATAGCTATTATTATTTTCAAAGAGCGAAGTAGCACATACATCCACACAATCTTTACTAATTCAGCTATTGATATATTTCACCTGCCATATGCAGGACATTTCAATTTGCACTTTCATTCCTAAAATTAGCCTCGGGCTAAACATATTGAACACCATGGAAAATATTCCGCTCCAATGCCCATTCAATGCTGACTTTCAATTACTCTCGTGTTTATATGTTATCACAAGACTGCCAGAGCAATTAACAAATAAGACATAAGACTAACAATTAATATAGTACCAATTGAATTAACTATTCTCACTCTTAATGCTAAAGTCTTGTTTTAAATACTATATTCTACACCAATTGTATCTCATCTTGTGGGAGGCAGAGAAAGATTTTGCTGAAAAATATAATATTTAAATATAAACTACATAAAAATGTTTACATTTGAGGGTATGCATAGTACAAGATCTCTATCTCTATATAATATTGCAGCTTGAGCTGCTTGCCGAGACAGCCAGGTAAAATTAAGTTGGCAGTTGGTACCAATAGATTGTGTCAGAACAGTTACTGTAGCTGGCTGTTGGGCTGTTTAAGAGGTTTACCAGCCACTGTTTGGCACACAGTGTTTGGCAAACAGAGTTCATTCGGTAGAGCTTCTGGTGCTTGGTTTGACAGACTGCCATAAAGTGCAACTTTCACTTCTCGGAAATTTCTACTGGCCAAGATACATGGTTTGGATCCAAACTCTAGACCGGACTACCTAACAACAATTCAATATGTGAAATAATATTCTAAACTACTCGCAAACTATCAATTAGTTTAAACTTATACGCACATAATTCCACAAGTGTGTGTGTGTGTGTGTGTGTGTGTTAATAGTTCAAATGTTCGAAAGTCATATCTGTGAATTTTGGAGTGATTTTATGATTTAATATCCCTTAACTTTACATAATTGATTTTTCCTGAATTTTATTTGCATGTGTGGGGGAAAAAAAGTACTGTATGCATATTCATATTCATATGTGACATAAATTAAATAATCATGCTGGTTAGATTGGGATTTGAGAAAAAAATGAATGGCAAATTTTTAAAACTGTATAGTGGGTTGCTTTTATAATTTTTTTTCCAAATTCAAAGACATACAATATAGCACACACATGCACACAAATTTGCCAGTTTTCCAAAATACCGTTTTCATAATTTTCTAGAATAATTCAGTCTTTGGATGGTATTGCATATAGAAAACACAAAATCAACATGCAATACATTTTAAGAGATTAACTCTTTCATGGACTGATTGTTGATAAGCACCTGAATTACTGTATTGTGCCTCTCTTGAAAAAATAGTCGTATATCAAAATTAATATAAAAGACAAATGAATTGAATTTCAATCTGTGATAAATACTGTTAGCAATGTATTAGTATATCTACATTATGTAACATATTACAAGAGATGTATGAAACTTTCAGTAAGGTATATATAAGAAAGGGGTATGCCCTGCCAGCCTGTAGCTTTTGATCCGTCATCCCAAATTTACCTTTTAAGCTTTAAGAATGTTTAATCTCATCAGGAAATTTTATAAATGGTTTTACAAAATGGCCACAAAACAGTATGGCCAGGGCTTAAGACTTAGCCCTACCCAGAGGTTACTGCAGGGAACTATCATCACTGCACTGAACTGCAAACTACCAGAAAGCTTTCAGAGTCATACAGTGATTGGCAGAATCACTACCAGTCTTAGCTGATGAAGTTCCCATTGATAAATAAACACAGTGTAATATAAACCATATATAAATCAACTGCTAAAGGTAGAAATTATTGATTAGATACAGCCTTTGCGATCTGGCTGACTTGGTGATGTCATAGCCTACCGACATTGGTACTGTAGGTTCCACAAATAATTGTGCAGTAAATAACATTACATCACTTCCCAGCAAAACACAACTGTCATAAGGCCCTTCAGCTTCGGGAGATTCTCAAAGACAGCACCAATAAATACAGAGTTATGTCATCATTTCCTTTTAGAAATTTTCACCTTGAATCACACAACCAGGATACAGTTATGATGCTTTAAAATATTGGGTTCTATCCATTATACATTCAAGTACATGGAATGCTTTTCTAACATTGGTTAATGTGATTAAATTATTGTGGCCGTGATTTATTTTTTGAAGTGATAACATGGAAACAAATACTGTTCAGAAGTCTGAGTACCATGAAAACAGACAACCACACTATGCCAGTTGCGTTACAGAATTTTATCTATTTATGTAAAGAGGAAATTTAATAACACAATCAATGTCATAAACGGCAGAATATACTAAAAAAAATTAATGAGTTCATCTTTTAATTATTAAAAATATGTTACCTGTTGATTTCTCTCTTTTTTTGTCATATAGCATCCCCTAGTCACATTAAAAGCATTATAAGCAGAAGTAACTGCTTCAAAAGACAAACCTTTATGAACCTTTATCTAAAATTCAAACACTGCAGTCAAATCAATATTAGTGCTTCATTCAAACCCAACGGAATACTTTACAATCAAGCTAAAAGACCCATAAATGATGAATCCAAAGACTAGTATGTGACGATAGCAGAGGACACTATCCATTGGCTTGCCGTGATGTAATTGCAAACGTCTGATTACTTTCAAGGTGGCAGCTGTCAGGTGATCTACAGCTCAGTAAGGTACTACTTTCTCTGTGCAGACAAGAGTGTGGCACATTTATGACATAGTATATCATGTCTGTTCCATCTTTTCTGCTTGTGATACAATAACTAAGACATGCATGTAATTTCTCACAGTCCGTAGACCTTGTGCTGTGTGGCCTGTATGGGAGTAAAATAGTTACACAGGCAAGTGAACCCACATGTCAGTTGTACTGTTTGCTATGTACATATCATGATTAAAAATTGGTTAAAAAAGCAAGTAAAAAAGAATATCACAGACATGTGGCTATAATTTGCAATAGCCTTTATTGAGATAAAACTGCAGAACACAGGTCAAATGTGTCACATCATTCTCAGGCTCGGCACTATTTTGATAAAACATCAGACACCATCAGAGATTTGCAGTCATATCACAGCAAGCCAATGGATAGTGTCATCTCCTGTCTTCACACTATGCAGTCTTTGAATTGCTTATTTATGGTTGTTACAGCTTGATAGGAAAGCATTCTGTTTTTAATGAAGCATTTTGTAGACTGAAGTTTTTGAACTCCAGCTCAAAGGAGCCATATGTTCCTAAGGCATTTTCTGAGCACAAATACTATTACTATAAATGTAAAAACCAATGTGAAAATACAGGAAGAATCTGGAGAGTGGGAGAAAATTGAGGTCTGAATTAAGTTTCCTGGGTTTGAATCCTGGCCCGGGGCTTTCTGTGTGGAGCTTGCATGTTTTCCCCTTGTTCAAGTGGGTTTCCTCCCACAGTCCAAAGACATGCATGCTATGCTAATTGGAGACTGTAAGTTGCCCATAGGTATGAGTGTGTGAGTGAATGCTGTGGGTCCTGCGATGGAATAGCGGCCTGTCCAGGGTGTATTCCTACCGCTTGCTCAATGCATGCTGGGATTGGCTGAAGCCCCCCACCCCGCAACCCTGACCAGGAATAAACGGGTTAGATAATGGATGAAGGAGAAACTGAGGTATGAAGCTGAAGTGGCTGAGATACGCATTTGCAGCATTCGTCTCACTAACAGGTAAGAAGAAAGCCTATGAGTTGCGGGTCATCTTTCTCCTGTCTTGAAAAAACTTGAAAAATAAATTTATTATTATTATTATTATTATTATTATTATTATTATTATTATGTCATTTGGCTTTGTCTATTAGAATTATGTTCCGGGTGAGTCTGTCAATCATTTCATAAATCCTTGTAATTGAGAACCATATAATTCAAATGCTTTTTTATCTTTAAATGAGTAGGATAAAGAACATAGGCTGGTTTTCAAGCGCTATTTGATATTTACTATACCTGACAAATTATACTTTCACATTTTATAGTATAACTATTATTATGAATTACTTCTGAAGACGTTAGCCTTCAACTTCAACCTTCAAATGGGCTTAAACTGAGTCATTAAAAGGACATTTTAACCACATCCTAGTCATGCTATGGATTTGAGGTTTTCTTGCGAATACAATAGGTGGAATTTGCTATTGTATATTAGTGTCTTTGGCGCCCTCTATGATTAGAAAGAACAAAACCGCAGTTTCTAAATACTAGCCTACTGTTTATAAATGTTTGTAAATGCGGAAGTGCGTATTAATCGATAGGACAAAATATTGCCTCCATTGTAAAAACTGTAATATAATTCACTTGCACATTACAAAGTAAATTTGTTTCACATTGCAAAGGAAAAATGGCTATAAGAGATCAACCTTCCATTTGTGTGCAATATTTTACATGAAACTGCTTAGCTAGCATAAATTATTTATTATTAGAACAGTAGTGTACATAGTTACAATAGAATACATGCCGTGATAAATGTGGGTTTTTTTTTTTGTTTGTTTGTTTTTGTTTTGAAGAGTTATCTTGTTCGCTGAAAGTTCTGCTGAAAGCTCACCCGTGTCACGTGATTCAGCTTACTAGGTCATATGATGAATGGGACGGAAAGGAAGACTTTGCTTTTGCCGTACGATATTCGCAATGTCTGAAAATGAAAGAGAAGATGCACATAGTTCAGAACTCTTCTTAGGAATCAGTTTACCCGAAGCAGAAGAGGTAACTCAAAATATCATACTATGAGGAAATATATCTGAGTCCGCATTTTTGCAACAGTCTTTATGTGAAAACTATGCCTAACAGATCTGTTGTCGACTTGAATCCTGTCGATCGTCTTAGAATAGCCTAGATAATTTAAGTATAGGAGTTCTTAGTTATTTTAACCAGCAATATATCCACTATGCCTGTCAGTGTAATTTTTACATTTATGCGTGGCCCGAGGGTACGAAGGGCAATCAGCGCCATGGCCCGAGTTATTTAGCTGGGAAAAGTTACTGAATTAGTGGGAAGCAGGAAATGATGTTCTGCGTGATGCACGCTCTAGAAAACTACGCCACTAAATGCATTAACTGAGGGTCTTACGCCCTCCTTTTGAAGAATAAGAACGAAATAACAGACGTTTGCATCGATTGCATCTTGTATAGAACTTTCAGTTTCTATTCAGAATGCATTCAGAAGCACAAGGCTAAACAAAGTGTTAGCACATAAGCTGCATAGAGCATATCGTTGTTTTTTTTTTTTTTTTTTTTTTTAAATCACATCACTAAGTCCGGCAAATTCAGTATCTATGAAATGAGCTTGCTGTTGAATATCTGTTGCCGTAGTGCTGAAACAGCAGAGTTAAGATATGTTTCAGAAGATAGGATGTTTTCGATTAATGTAGATTGAACACATCGCTGACGTTTTGTTTTTTTTTGGAGGATGTTCTAATGAATTTAAAAATGAGAATAATTACATTGACTGTAAATGTTCTGCGTGTTTTCAAAAGTCCGCAAATAAACTGGAGCCCGCCCTGGAAATCTGTTGCTGCAAGCCGGTGGGAATTATAAAGTGAAAACCCAACCATCTTGAGTTACACAGTCATGACTTATGAAAATTCTCTCCCAGTGCATAGTATAAACACAAGGGTGACTGTCTTTTACAAACTTGTTGCAGTGCTTCCATCTTTGTATCAAATACCCTGGTTTCCTTTCCAGTGTTGACTGAAATCCCTCCCCCTTCCTAGTTATGAAAGTTTTGCTGTTTAAAGATGGCTGGGAAAGCTTTGGGGTGGCAGGAATCTATGACAGGAATTGAGTATTGAGCTTACCATGCTGTATACCGTGCCTGCACCTCATCAAACATTTCTACTTCCTTTGTCAGTTGGATGACCAGGAGTTTGACATTCCTCAAGTGGAGGCAGCTCCCACCCTAGAGAGCATTTTAAATGAGGTATAGTTCATGCAGCTGCATGTTTTTGATGTGCCAACATCTTTCCATGGGCAGTCTGGTGTTCCAAGTCACTCTGGTGTTATCCTTACTTTTTTGCCTTTGGAATGCATTGTGTGCTCAGTAGTGAGCCTTATACTTTGTATTAAAGTCATCATAATGAAGATTTTATTACTGTAACAATGCCTGGTATTTGTTCTTTAATGTTGTGATGATGTGCAATGCTGCTGAATTTTCAGTGTTTTCCCAGTGTAGGGCCTATTCCAATACAATTATTTTGTGTCGTGAGAGTCCTCTTAAGGTCGTACATGTAATTTATGATAATAACCTGCAGCCATTTTAATTAGGATTCAGAAAAAGTAAAAATATTATCTAAACTCATTTTTTAAATTTTGCATTCAGTAATTACTCTACTGGCAGGTATGAAATATATGAAACCCACAGCTTCCTCACTATTACTAGAGATATAGTCGAGCATCTACTTGTATCATTGAGTGACCCAATGGCCATTGTCACTTGCAGGACTCTTTCCTGGAGATGGAGCCCAACTCCTTCTTACCTGATGACTTCAGTCTCTCCACACTGGAGGGGGAAGAGTTGGAAGAAGGCAGCTTGCAGCTCCAGCAGCAAGATGAGGTGGTGGTGGAGGGGGTGTTATCCGAGCTGGAAGAAGAAACAGTAACATCTCCACCAGCATCCCAATGGTAGCACATTTAAGACGCTTATTTGAACAGCTGTTTTAGAACCTGCACCCCAAGATACAGAAACTTATAAATGAACAAAATCATTTATTGGACAGTTTTCAAAAAAAATGCATGATCAGTCTTTATGACAAGGGTGTTCAAGGAAGGTCATGTATTTTTTTTTTTTTATTTTGTGCCAACTTCTGCTCTTTATTATGTAATTAGCCCAAACATACAGTTACTGATTAATATTTTAGCAATGTTTCTTAATAAGTTCACAAGTGACAGTTGAAAACTTTTCCTTTGTCCGAACATGAAACGTATTCATATGATCTAAGCCAGTGTAAGTGTATTCAGCTAATTACCTAATCCGTGACAACAAAAACCTGCATACACTCTGGCTCTGCAGGATTCAAATTTCTCTGCTTTATGACAATCTTTATTTTACAGTGATATATTCAAGTTAAATGTTTGCTGTGTGTGCAATGATGAGCATCAGAATTGGTAAAGATCACTCGATGTTTAAAGGTACATGTTTGTTTTCATTTTGTTCCGTCAAGGATCAAAGATCCACCTCTTCCCGCAGTTGAAAAGGATGATGTTTTGCATTGCATCACTCTGAAAGGCATCTCTGCCCAGATCCTGTCTGCTGTGGTAATACATTTTTTCTGTATATCTCTTTGAGTAAAACCATTGGGTGCAAGTATAATATCAGCTTTATTCAAGAGGTTTTCCTCACTGTCTAATCTTCTAATCTAACCTGCTGGTTTTAGCTTTCCTACGCATTGACAATACATGTTGGTGTTGGTTTTCTGTTTGAACATAATACACTGTCTTCCCTGATTGGTTCACTTGACCCATGTGACATTTTTGGACACGTCATCAATGATTATTTTTATAATGGAATACCACACCCAGCATTTCATCTCTTGTATTTACATCCATAGTGTGTTTAAGTATAAAGTCATGAATGCTGTTTTCTGGCTGTCACTGAACACAAGCACTGAATGTATTTTTTAAAGGGCTTATTCAGTGTATGTGCTTGCAGGGCCGAGTAGAAGGTGGAGGGGCAACTGCAATGGTAAGTCCTAATGTTTTTCTGAACAGGTAAGATTTATGACCAGATTTAAGGATCCTATTGATGTTTTATCAAAAAAATAATAAACTGGGAACATTAGATTGGCCACAAATTGTATTCAATTTCCGCCTGTATTAACTTGCTCTAGAAAATCCTTTGGAAAGCTTTCAGTTACAATTGCTGTTTCATTTAAAGTTCTTTAAAATGTCCTGAATTTATATTTTAATTTCCGTAATAAGCATCTAGTTGGTCTAAGCAGACACTGTATAGCATGTGCTGAGTATTAAGGTGGTACATGCTTGTTTTATATTCTGAATTGTTCCTGTTCTGCAAATACTGTAACATTTATATACCAGAGGGGTATTCATTAAGTTAGCTGGCTAACATTAAGATACACTGTATTTTTAAAACTCTGGGCATCAACATTTTTTTTGCAAAGATTTGCTGTTCAGCTTCTTAATCCTGTTGTGTGGAGTGTGTCCACCGAGTTCCTGAGTCTGAATGTCTTGACAGGGAGGTCTTCAACTGTATGCATTGAGTCTGAGGTAGTAGCTCAAACATATTTGTTTATCATACATAATGTTTCTTGGATATTTTTCTCCTCTAGGCTGTCTGTGGCATTATAGCAATAGGGACATCAACTGGCCAGCTGCTCATTTTCGGTAAGAAAGTGCTTGTTTTGCTCTCTTGGCAGTCTGAACAAAAGACACAAAAGTCATTAGTGAATTTACGTGAATGATTACCCAGTCACCCTCATCCCATGGAGGCTGAGACACAGACTGCTCACAGGTCTGGGGTAGGTTTGACCATTCTCCTCATCTGTCAGTCATCTTGCAAACTTATGACTTGCTCTTGTCACCAGACCCCAGTCAGGTTCTGAAGCTTTGTCTCGGGAGCCAGGCCTTGGGGGCCCAGCACGGGTCCATAACCGCCCTCGGGTTCAACAGTGACGGCACGCGCATCCTCTCTGGATTTGCCAGGGGACAGGTGACCCAGAATTCCCTGTTTTCAGAAACATAAAATTGAAATAATGAAAACATAAGAACAAAAATGAAACACTTGCAAATATCTTGTACTAAACTTGTATTTCATAGAAGTTATTTGCAACCCAAAATGTAACCCATAGAAAACAAAGCAACTACAAGTTAAATAGTTAAAAGTATACTATGATAAACTTTACTAAGCATTTACCATACAGTAAAATCTATAGGCAAGTACTTTAACTCTTCTGTTGGCTTCATATTGTGTCCACAGTCAAAAATGACCCACCCTTTCCAGCTGTGATAAAATTTCTTAATTGAATTTTAAACCCTAAATCACTATTTTTCATGTAGAAACGACTTCAATAAATCTGTGAATAACTGTTTTCCTACTTCACAGTCCAGAGAGATTGTATTCCTTCAGTCTACACGACTCGTTTTTACTAGAAAACACATCATCATAATTTTTTGGCACTTAACTTTGATTATGACTTCTGATTTAATAACTGCAGTGTTGAAAAAGACTCATAAGACAATCTTTGCACCCTGATAGTGTACCACTATTAAAATAAAAAAATGGAAATGTGTATCTTTTCACAGCGGTTGGGTCTTTCCAAATCAAATGGTAGGGTCATCAAATTTAATGCTGAAAAATGTCAATTTTGGGGGCTTTCGCAGCTGTTAAACTTGAGACTTGAGGACAATAGGAGGGTTAAACAATAAAATTTAATGCTGAAAGATTGGGAATAAATGAGCATAAAAATAAGCATAATAAAACAAAGAATGCATATAATCAAAATACTGACTTTTTGATTATAGTTCACTGCATAATATCCATGTAATTCTTTGCATTAAAAAGTGATCTCTGAATTCAGATAGTTTATTGTAGTTATTCCTAGGGTTGCAAAATTCCGGGAATATTCAAGGATGGAAACTTTCCATGGGAATTAATGGGAATTTATGGGAATTAACGGGAAATAATGGGAATAAAATGGAAATATAGCCCTATTTGCTCAGGCTGCATTTACCATGTCATATGCAAATAGAAACAAACCTTTATCCATATCATAAGCAGACATAATTGCTATGACCCCTCTCCAAAAAAAAAGACTTTTCTCTTAACACCTAAAAAAAACCGTCTTCCGAGTATTGTTTTAGAATTCTATTTACATAGATAGTTGAAGCGCAAGTTTTTAGAAAAAGTCAAGGAATGACAGACATGTGGAATAAACAAAATACATCCCATTTTAATGCGCAAGGGGTCCGTTGACCCCACGGGTTTAGTGACCAGCAGTATACTGTGAGTAGTGCCAAGTGGTAACCACATGGTCACATAACCACATGGTAACAGCTAGCTAGCAGAAGGTGTTAACAAGGTATAAACTGTGTACTTTGCATTAGGCTACTATCTGCCGGTTAACTGAAATATCATAAAAAATATTTTATATATTCACTCCAGTAATTTAATCAAAACTTACTTGAAAGCATGTAGTCCTTTGGCTCAGACAGTGCGGTAGTGTTGTCAGTAATGTGGGCTGCACACGTGATGGGAGAATGCACTGTGCATGCAGAGGGTTGTAATTTTACTGAATTCCTATTTAAAGGTGCAGTGTGTAGAATTTAGTGGCATCTAGCGGTGAGGTTGCAGATTGAAACCAACTGAATACCCCCCTTCACCCCTCAATTTCCAATGACGTAGAAGAAGCTACGGTGGCCAGTAAGTTCCAAACATGATGTTATCGTCTACGACAGCATCGAGTAGCCAAGTGTCAAGTGATGAGGTTCCTTGATGGATTTATAAATTGTATTTAGTTATTTAGTTTGTAAAACTGTAGGTCATAGCTTACAAGTAAGATAGCAATTATGATTATTGATTGTTCTGCATTGTGGTAGCGTTTTATTGCTAACGTTAGCTGTTTTGCATGGTAAATCATAGAAAGACATGATGCCTCACAAAAACTATTACACTACTTACTAACGCTTACATAACAGTGTGAAATATCCTCATTATAAAATACCACTAACCTATTTAAAGACACTCAATTTCAAAAATAACATATAACCGAAATATTTTGAGCAGTAGGCCTAATACTTACATAGCAATGATGAAATCTTATCTGTTTTCAATAGACAGAGACAGAGTAAATCAATTATATATTTCTATCCGCTTCTGTCTTACACCAGAAAATGATGTCAGCTAGGTCTATCAGCAAACATATGGCTTAGCTATGCCCAGAAGTCCTCAATAATAATAGTATTTTCCAAGAAATTTCGAAAAATCGTTAACAACGTTTCGTTAGGTGCAGCGTATTTTACTGCTACCACAGAGTGAATGCGTAAGTGAATGCGATGATAACAAACCCTCGATTACGCTGACCAACGAAACGCTATTCCAAAAGCAAAATTTGACATGTTATACATCGTTAGAAAGCTTATACTCTCACCTGCTGAATAAACGGATTGTCAATCAAGCCAGACTGTACTAAAAAGGACGATAACGCCGTAAACAACACGTGTGGTATTACGCAATATTTTGGAAGGTACCCAGGCAAATGCGCCCCCTCTACAGCCGTTTGTCCATTCTGGGCTACTGTAGAAACATGGCAGTGCAACATGGCGGCCTCCGTGGAAGAGGACCCGCTCCCTATGTGGATATAAAGGGCTCATTCTAAGGTAATGAAAACACAAGGATTCTCATTTTCATGGGATTATACACTAATTAAAACATACTTATGAATATTATATTCCATTTCTGCCAAGTCCGTTCCGCTAGATGCCACTAAATTCTACACACTGCACCTTTAAAGGGATGCTGGCAAATTATCCGTACATGTGATGGAAGAGTGCGCTGCTGAATGCAGTGCATGGTTACAATTCAATTAAATGGGAATCCTTTTATCCAAAACATGCCATAAGACCTAGTATTGCTTATTTTATGTGTATTTTCCCCCAAATAAGTTCACTGTTAAAAGGTAAGATTTTTATATTGAAATTGTGCAAAATTCCCAAAATTCCCAAAAGCTTAACTTCCCTTCCAACATTTACCGGAAATATTCCGACCCTTTGCAACCCTAGTTATTCCCTATTCATTTGTAGTGTCACATACTGCACACAGTTGATGTAAATGGAGTACTGTAGGTATGTTTGCATGTCGATATTTCTGTCAATATGAGCTATGCGTGTTATTCTACATTAGTGCAGCTGTCTATCAATTAGTGACTGATCAGCACTGTGCTCAATGCATTTCATCTAGATTCTTCAGTGGGATGTTGAATCAGGAAAACTGCTTCGAACCATTGCCAACGTTGTTCCAGTGGGCAATGCGGTAATCACTGTCAAGGTAAGATCCACTTTGCCAGTGGAGGGAATTAGAGTCAATTGAATAGAGACCTTGGCTTTCACTTGAAAATAATGTAGCTTCAATCTCACATATGCATACAGTCTTTGCATACTGGTGTGATATTTTAACAAATAGGAACTTTTCTGTTTGTCCATTTATGACATTGGGCATAATGGTCATAATACTGACTTTGCATGTATCAGTGAATCCCTGTTAAACCATCTAAAAAATGTAACTGGGTCAAACAGGACCTAGGTTATAAATCATAGCACAAGGAGTCCCATAAAAACAATAAATAAAAGAAAATGCTTCTTCAACCAATTGTTGAAAAAAGAAATCTTTCTCTTTTTAATGATTTCTTACAGTTATTTGTCTGAATAGAATTACAGACAAAGGTGTGTTATAAAATCTGCTGTCTAATTATTCAACCTACAGAGTTGGTTTGAAATGTGGCAATGACAGCGCTTGGCTCGGGGCTGGACCACTATCAGATCTAGGCTGATTGTAGCTTGTGTTCAACAGGGTATACAGTATATCAAGTGGTTGTGTGCTAACTGGTTCGTTCTCTATCACTTGTCCCCAGTTTACAGATGACCCCACGGTTGCTGTGTGCAACGACAGCACCGGCTCTGTGTTTGAGCTTCAGTTCAAGTGAGTGGCCACCTTCATCTCTCTCCTCTGTCTTCAACCATGTTGGTCACTAACAGCACACGGCCACGGTATCATAATCTCTGTGTGCAAGTCGTTGCTGAGATTAGCAAATTATATTTTGGTGGTACCTTGCCGCTCTGCTGAGGTGTGTGAGAAGAATAACTGGATATACAAATTTAAACCCATCTTGGAGTTTATGCAAGTCAAGTGCTATAAAATTATAAAGTAGCAATAGTATTTGCATATGCAAAAATAAGAAAATATGATGCAGAGAACAGGTCGTTCAACCTACCCTGGCTCATCATTTGCCTACAATCTAGAGAGAGTAGCCTGTACTTGAACACCCCCAAGAGTTCTGACCTTACTTCATGACCGAGCTAGCTGTTCCACGCATTTCTTGATATCAGTGTAGAATTTATTTATTTGTTTATTTATTTATTTAAATCTGTGCTTTATCCTGCTGACATTGATGTTTTATCAATTGAAATGATACAAACCAGTCACTTTTTGTCTTCTTTTGTTGAGCCTGAAGAGATTTTAAGGGATTTACTAAGACCTGAAGCACTTGCAAAACCTTTTAGGGCACAAAAATAATAATGCAACCAAGGAGTGGTGCAAAACAAATCATTGGTCAGGCTATTTGTTTTGCGTGTACTAAAGGTCTTAAAAAATCCAATCCTAAGTGGCTTTACTTAACTCTTACATCTCAATCAATTTATTTGCCCTTCCTTCTACTTTTTTAAGAGTTTTTTTGTTTTACTCATACAGCAGTGCTTGTGGTTTGACGGTCGATACTCGATGGTGACATTTCTGTGCATTCTGCTCAGGAGGTCCCTGGGAGCGAAGACGTGGGAATCCCGCTGCTTGTTCAACAGCGAGAAGGGGATGGTTCGCTGCGTGGAGCCCCTGCAGCTTCGGGAGGAGTCCTCTGGACACCCCGCTGCGCAGCTCCTCCTGCTGGCCATGGTATCACTGCGCAAGGTGGGAGTCTTTAGTGGTTGCTAGTCTCACCGGTCCGACGGATGGATTCACTTGATGTTGATGCACCTTTTGCTGTTCACCTCTCCGCAGCTCCTGGTCATCTGTCAGAGACCTGAGGCGAGAGTGATCCATGCCTCCCCTCTGGTCCAGGTTAGTGTTCAAACAGCAATTTGGCTGTTACTGAAAAGTGTTCAAATGTTCCCCCTTAAATGTATACAAATATGTCAGGAATCAATGTGTATTAGTTCCTGCTGCCTGCCTTCAAAATAGAACAGTGCAAAGAAAAATCAATACTCTGCTCTATTTTGTAGACAGCCTGGTGTAAATTATTTTTGTGTTGTTTTTTATCTAAGTATGACAGTATTTCCAGAAAATATATTGACATACATTGAAATGGTTTAAATAAGAACAGCAGTATTGCAGAAAAGAGTGTTACACTTTGTACGGTTATCAACGGAGTAGTAAGTGTTAAAAATGAGCACAGAGTAAGTGAATTTGTCTGAGAGTTCAGCATTTGTATCATGACTTCAGATTTTTTGTAGAACCAGAAACTTTTCTATCCGCATCTTCTTGGCAGACTCTTCTTGGCATCTGCTCCTTTTGTTTGGGTAGTTTCCCCTTTTGTGTTTGCCAGTTTTTTAAACCTGCTCATATCGAAAACAGCTTTTCATTGTCATAACATGCGTTTGCGCCCATGGCAGCTGTGTAAAATGGCTTTGAGGCCTAGTTTTCATCATTCCCTTTCTACCAACTGTATGTGGAGCTGTGGAGTGCGTTTTCTGAACTGACGGGGCAAGGCGCTGACAGTCGTGTGTCTGCACTTCACAGGCTCATACCGACTGTATTCCCAGCCTCTCCTGGCACTTCCTGCGGCTAGGAGGCTCGACTGATCCCGCGCTGGCTTTCTGCCAGGGCTCCTGCTTGTCTCTTTACCATGTGAGCAGTGTTTCTGAATGGTGCCATGCATAAAGAATTATTCTCATTCAGTGTTTTACGCTTAGTCTGGAATAAGTCTCAGGAACCGTTCCTGCTCGCTAATGTAGGCGCCTGGTTTTTAAGGGGTTAATTGCTGCTTAGACGTGCATCACTTTGCATTACATTACATTAGGAGCATTTTTTAAATTGTATGTAGGCGTGTACATTGAGCTAAATTTTTGCATTTGTTTTCAACTGCAGGTGAGATTCGGAAGTGAAAGTATCTCAGTAGTGAAATTAAAAGAATTCAATTTCCAGTTTGAAATAATGAACTCCAAGGTAAGTGGAATCCCACATATGGCTAAATGCTGAGAAATGTACAAAGATTGTGTCTGGAGAAATGCTGTAGAGATTTCATCCACTTCTCGATTCTATACATGTTCAATCAATTCAATAAAAAAGTAATGGGGAGAAAAGCAAGAACAGAGATCTACAGTACAACAGTACTGTTAAGACTTTCAATACAAAGATTTTCAATACAAACAGTCATCATCTTAAGTGTGTGTAGGTTTGTATGTATTGTACTTGTGTGTTCATGTGTTTGTGTCTGTGCCTGTGTGTGTGTGTGTATGCGTGTGTGTGCGTGTGTGCGTGCATGTGTTTAAAGGTTAATGTGTTTATGTGTGCCCTCTTTTAGTGGCTAAGGTCCAAGACCTTGCTGTTGGTAGATGCTGCGGAGCGGGTCCATGCAGTGGATAGGGACAGTGGGGAGGACCTGCAGGAGTTGGTGCTGGACAGTTTGGCACTGGTCAGCACCCCCACACCCCACCCAATCAACCAAGCCTCAGAGGAAGGCACCACCTCAAAACTGGTATGCTAGCCTATGGTCTATAACGTCTGCTTATTGGCTTTAATATTTCAAACCTGTCTTAGTTATTTCCAAAAATCTTGTGGATACTTAGATTGATATAGAAAAAAATGGCATCATATATCTCTGACCTTTCTTTGGTTTAGGAAGTCACAAATAGATATTTAATTATATTTAATATCTATAGACAGCTTTATTATAGCAGCAATGACTAGATACTATGTTCTGAAGTTGGGTTTTTAGTTCAGAATGAGAATGCCAGCTTTCACATAGAAACGTGGTTGTTTGTTTTCAGACTGAATGCAAGAAAATTACCTACCAGTCAGTGTGTGCTCATGGAGGGGAGGTTACCCTTCTGGGGACCAAGGTGATCTTCATCTTAACAACTACAATTAACAAAATCAATCATATATAAGCAGCATTAAGACAAACGGTGTCCACAGACTGACTTGCGCTGTGTGTCATTGACATGATTACTTATTCCACCTTCTGTTATACCATCTTCCCTTTTCAGTTCGTGCGGTTGGTCACATTGAAAGCATGGGCAGAGGTAAGACCCTCAGTCGTCTCCAGGAAAGATCGATTGATGTCTTGCAGATCTTTCACTCATCTCTAACGTCTGCGGTGTCCATTTTTTCGGTCTCCTCAGAGGCTGGACTGCCTTGTGAATCAGGAGCATTACGGCCAGGCGCTGGCTCTTGCTTGGAAGTTTTTTGAGGGGAGTGCCAAGGGAGTTGTGGGTAGGTAATCCTGGCAACCTGGTGGGCGCTAGGGGTGTGCAGTGTCTGTATCTGGATTTGTGTCTGTATTTTTATAGAAACCCAGAAGCGGGAGTAGCATCCACTTGAAGTTGTGTAAATCACGTAAAAATGGCGAATGTCCATTCCAGAAAATTGGCATTTTCATGTGCTTTAAGCTAGAAAACTGTATAAGCACTATGCATCACTCAGGTTTTGTGACATTGTGACAATGTTATAAGAGCATTTGCTGTTATCTGGGCAGCTACGGAAGTATGGAGACAAAGGAAATGTCCTCTGAGTTTTGCATTTCCTAAAATTGTTACCTTTGAAATTTAAAAGGAAATTTTAAATTAATAAAAATATTAATTTTGATATTTGTTTTAAGTCGAAAAACATTTGTTGTCGTCCTTGATGTGTAAGGTCTTCCTGGGGACAACCAAAGGAGGAAAGAAGTGGTGGCTAATAAGGTAAATGCATTTATAATATGCCTCTGAATTTGAATGTCTTGTCGACCATTTATTTCTGTGATTGTGCCATAAAACAATTCAGGTTGATAATAAATCATTATGAAATCTTATTAAGTCTTGCACGTATATTAAGGTTAAAGCATACAGTTTTTTAAGTTATATAAATGTAGTATGTGAGCGAATATAGCTCAGACACTGCATTTGATTCCTCAGGTGTTAGAGCTGCTCTTGGCCTATGTGGATTTATCACTGAGGAGGTGTCCTGAACAAGGAAAACTTCAGGTCATGGAAGAGCACTTCCAGGTGCATCATGGGAAACCACCCACTGTCTTAGTATTCCAATAACATAAAATGGATTTTGTTCATGTTTATGTTCACATATTGTCAGTGTTATATTCAGAGGCAAAGTTAGTAGTTTTCAGGGAGGCTCCACTTAAGCAGTCTGTATTTCCAACTGCTGTGTAGCTGTCAATGCAGAATCTCTTAAAAGATACTTTCTGATTTTGAGAAAAAATTAATAAATTTGTGAGGCATAATGATATAGTGAAACTGAGTGGTGGTTCCTTATTCAATTTGTATATGGAATCGCTAGTCAATTTCAGTGTAATGGACAACCAAGTCTAGCAGTCCAGTATAGTAGATATAACTCAAAATAACTGGAAAAATAATCCTATGAACCGATAGGTGTTACAGATGCCTGAGCTATGTTTGGACTAAAATCCTTTACTCTTTTTTTAAGCAAAAGATTGACGTACATTTTTATTTTTTATTTTTTATTTTTGTCTTCAGAAAACAATCCCCCTTTGTGTTACTTGCTGCATTAAGTTCAACAAAACGTGAGTATTTAGTATAAATTATCATGGAAATTTTTGTGTGGGATGCACAAAATAAGCTTATATATCACATGCGTTGAAAAGAAGCTGCAATTAGTCTGCTTGCCTGCTAGGAATTTGGTGCATGCCAGAGACTATAATGTGTATTTCTTGAGACAATATTTGTGGATTGTTTGTAGAGCACTCTTCACAGTTTGACTGGTGCACTTTGCAAAAGTGCCACACTTCAAAATGATTTAGTTTATTTACATTTATAGTAATGTATATTTAAATATTATAAGGAGAAAATATTAACTGATCATATGTATAATACTGCCTATACTGACAGTAGCAAATGGCTCAAGCCCTCCACATTCAACTTTGTTTGTTTTATTACCATCCTTTCCCACCACAGGGGGGTGCTGTTTGGAGAGGTGTATGAGAAATTAATCCAGCATGCAGTAGCGCTTGGGGTCCTGTTTGAGTGCCTGCAGCCCCACATATCTGCAGGCCGGCTAACAAGTATCCCCCCACTGGTCATGAAAGACATGGTGGCACACTATGATGACCAGGGCATGACAGAGCTTCTTGATGACCTCATACCCCACCTTGATGTCATGACCCTTGACCTTCACCAGGTGAGGGATGGTGTGCTTCTGGACACTTTAGTATCTCATCGTGTGACGAAGACGTGTCATAGTTTAGTCTAGGTTTTATTTAAGCAATAATGTGCTCATTTACCTTTTAATATATATATTAGCATTTAGCATGTTTTATTATTCCATATGAAAATTCTGTTAATGTTTAATGGTATTGTCTGCTCTGCTCAAGGCGACATGACTTCTGTTTCACAGGTGGTCTGTTTATCCAGACAGCACAGGTTGTGTGATGCTTTGATCTTTGTGTTTAACAAAGGAATGAGTGATTACATCACACCCATTGAGGTAGGTGACCTATAGTAATTTCTAGCACTTGTTTTCTAGTTACATCACTGAAGAGAATAATTCCTAATATTTAGGTAGTGAACCAAAAATTGAGGCAACAGTGACCTGTTTTCTCTAATTCAGTCATCTTAATAATGTTATAACAGGAATTGGTAGGAGGCATGGCCAGTGCTTCACATCAAGGTACAGGTATTTCCTTGTTTTCTTTCCTGTGTCAACTTGCTTTTCCTCTGCTGTGGCCTCTTAACAAAAAAAAAATACTGGGATCGTAAAAATAATTTACGATCCCAGTCAAAACAAGCTCACTAATTATTTTCACATAATTAGTGAGCTTGTTTTGACTGGGATCGTAAATTATTTTCAAATAGTACTATGTTTATCAGTGAAAAAGTGAGTGTGTATGTTAAAAACAGTGTGATGTAACTGCTGTCTTAATTTGGACAGTAATATAATTATTAAGAAATGTTATTTACCAGTCATGAAACACAAAGCTTTATGTATTAATCAAGAAGAATATGGTATGGTTGGTGAAGTCATTTTTTTCTTATTATCTAGATGAACAGACAACAGTCGGCAACAAGATTCTAGTATACATCAGGTAAAAAAAAAAACTGAATTTGAGTTTTTAATACATTTTCAATTTCATGAAAAATGTAAACTACGATGTACCTGTGTGTGCTTCAGTTAGGTCATTGACGATATCAAGAATAGAGTTGGTTGTTGCAAGGTGCATGACTAAATGCTTACTGCATCTGACCAAACGTATCCCTGTGTTTTCACAAAACCACCTTAGGTACTCCTTAAAAACTATTAAATGCTCAGAAGACCATCTGTAGATTGAAACCATGTGTGCTTTTCTCATTTTAGCTGTTGCTTGACTGGCCAAGCATATCCTTTTGGTGTAATCCCAGACAACATGGTTCAAACAGTGAAATCACAGGTGAGAGCTAATGACCAAACCAGAAGCCCACAGAGAAAATGGTTGCGGTCCAAGGACAGGTTCTTCATATGAGCAGAGCTAGTGCTGTAAAATGCTGGGTCAGTGAAAAATCTGATGGGTGTCACTTTTGTTGAATATACAGTAACCAGAAATCAAAGGACACATTAGTTAAACAACTTGACATCACCAGGTGATGCCCAAAACTCAAGCAGAAAACATACTTGTTTACTCTAGTAATTCCTGTATATGAATGAATTTTCATTGCATAAACAGGCCAATACAAGTGCAAAACTATTGTTGGGGACTTATGAATTTTTATTTATTTCTTTATCTTTAGAGTGAAGACAGTAAACATTCCAAAAGCTATCATGCAGTGACCACGCATTGTGGGAAACATTGAGTTTTGGTCATCAGGTTTAAAGCAGTGCCTTGTTTTTTCTCTAGGTCTTTACCTGCCTGACAAGCATACAGGTGAAGGGTATTGAAGCAAGCAAAGAGCCTTATCCATTCATCCGCACATTACTCCAGTACAACACAAGAGAATTCCTCAATGTGCTAGCACTGGTAAGGCTAGAGGAAGCAGAGAAACATTTCCCCCAAGTTGGAATTTGTGGAATGTACTTTTTCTGAACACGGTTAAGCCTGTAAACAATCAGTGGTGTACTCTCGATATTAATGCATTTTGTGTTTTATGTGATGGCCAGTTTTATTTTGTATTAAGCTAATACATTTTGATATAGCACTGCATTTATCTTCTGATTTGTAAATGCAACTTGCTCACAGTTTTGCAGTAATAATTTGGCCATAATATGTTTAAAATGTTTTAAAAAGAAGAAGAAATTCCATAAAAATATTCTATAATGTTTAACGGGTTCTAGTGTCATAATGACATATCTTTGGAAAACCATTTCTGAAAAAGACATCTGCATATTCAGTCAATTGGCTGTGCAATGGCAGATTCATTAGCACAAGAAAATCATTGCATGCTCTGATAATTAGAACACAATGTTGTTTCTAGGCATTTGAAGATCTGGAGCAAGACGAGCAAGCAATTGAATTTCACCAGAGAATGATAGACATCCTGCTACAGGTGAGTCTAAGATTGGTAGACAAAACAGCTCAGCATTAATAATCACTTATGTACTGTGCCCTTTGGTGTCAGTATGACATTAATATGCAAGATGTGTGTCTGCAGGTGATGCTGGAGAGCACAGACTTCAGCCCTTCCCAGATTGGCAGCCTCTTCACCTTCCTGGCTCGCCAGCTAGCCAAGGCTGAGGACAACCTCTTTGTTAACCGTCAGCTCTTCCACCAGGTCTGTGCCATTGCTGCTGCTGACTAGCAAGTCTGAGGTCACAGCTTTTCCACGAGGGTGTGCTGTTGATTTGTAAGAACATGGCTCTTCCACCAGGTGCAGCTGTCGACTCGTGCTGTCTGAGGATATGGTTCTTTCACCCAGTGTGGCTGATGACGTGGCCTTTTTCTAGATGCTGCAGTTCTGCAGGACCTAAATGTACAGCAGCTGCAACCATAGGCTTTAACCTTAGGGTTGATACTCTGCTGGACCAACTTGTCTTGCATAGTCAAATATCAAGTCTTACAAGCATAAAGTCTAGCAGTTAATTCATATGAAAATAATTTGGGGTGAAATGTCTTCTCTACCCACAAACCTATGGCTGTAACTCTAATATTGAAAGAGGTTACCGCCAGTTTTGAATCTGCAAGGACCATATTAATGCAGGATTCATGCATTTTTCATGCAAAACAGAATGTGTGCTGCATTTTGAAAATGTGTGGGTGCTGATCTATTCCTGTTTTGAGTTTAGACATATCTTGTGTTGATTTACAAGCCTGTGTAGATTTGTAACATTTTGAGTGTATAGCCCACAGGAAGACAGATTGATTGATGTGGTACATATGACCTTATTTTAAACACAAAACACAATGTGGTGCATCTGTCCAGGGACAGTGTTCATTGATGAGCTCATTTCAAGTTGTACGCTTTTCAGTTTATTCTAGTTTTTTAGGGTCTTATTATGTGTGTGTGCGCGCGCGTTCTTGACCTCGAAGAGAACCAATTCTATTTATGTTCTCAGCTTGCAAAAGTTCAGAAATGGAAACAATTCAGTAATATAGCAATCCCTGCATTTATAATAATGTGAATGATTATAAGGGCAATAATGTCAGTATTGTCAGTTTATTTTAAACGCAGGTGAAATTGGCCAAAACACAGAAATGTTCATGCCATTTTTCAAGTGCAGATTGTTAGGAGCTAATCTATCGCCTATCAGTGTCTTGTTCAGTTTCAGTTGCCAATCATGTGTCTACATTTGGTCTTGAAATTTCAAGTATTTTAAGATTTGCTTTGAGGGTTAAAAATTGCTTTATGTCCTAATCAGATATTTTTAATCAAAATAACAAAAGTCCAGTAATCCTAGTGCACCCATTGTATAATGTTAGATGTTTACCTGTCACATGAAAGGGTCATGTTTCTTGCAGTTCATAATACAGAGCTTGTTTTTGTAGCGCTTCATTGTAGCTTAAGCTTTCACTTAATGTGTTGAGAAATTTACTTGATGTCACAATTTTCTGAACGCTGGATATCTCTATTTTCATCCAGGCTCTTGATTTTTTGTGCAATCCCGATGACACAACCCAGCATGCAGAGAGACAGCAGGTATGTTCAGTAGCTTGTGGTATATTCTTATGTCAGCCAATGTTAGTTTAAGCAAAATGACTCTCAAATGCATGCAGCTGCTATTTAGTATGTCAGTCAGACTAGTAAATAATGAGGTTTAGAGATGTATCCGAATCCGAATACTGTATTCGGGAAAGCAGGAATAATGCGATGGAAACAGATATTTCTTCTACCCGAAGTTGCTTGTTATTATTCCGATTCGGAAAAAAAAAAAAAGTAAGCTCCATGTCGAGTTCTCATAGCCTCTATCTAACGTTACACATGGAGGGGGGGGCGGGGTAGGAGAGAGAGAGGAGGCGGCACCAGTTACACTCACAAACAAACTTTGACTGCGCTGCAGAATGTTTAATAAATAAGTTCTGTGCGTCAGCCATTATGTTTCTTCAAATAGATTCATATCATTGTGGATGGCCACTAGATAAAAATGCCCATTCTGTTTGCAACATAGGACTTTGATTTCACTAGCTAGTTGTTTCATTAACTACACATTATTGAAAAGTGATCGCTATATTCGTTAGTCGCCCCCACCGCGTCAGCCAGTTCATAAAACTTAGTTTAGTTAAATATAAAAAAGAGAGAGAGATGAAAAGTACAGTAAGAGGATGTAGAAATATATTTCATAATTAATTATATGGCAATATTAAATCAATTTGATGCTCTGAAGGCACCACAATTGCACTGCCAATGTATATTAGGTTAGAAAATACAACATTTGCCTGATTTAACGTGACTTCCAGTATAAACCACGCCCACTTCATGTCTTCTATCCGAATACAGATACAGATACAGGTTGAACAGATACAGATAATTACGTCTGAACAGATAATTCATGTCTCCTATCCGAATACAGATACAGATACTTTTGTTGGTTGAACAGATACAGATAATGACGTCTTTGCACACCCCTAATGAGGTTATATTTGGTGCAGTTTCAGTATGGTGGTGGACCGAGTCTGTTGCACTGTCACATGGGAAGGGGAAGTAGATGTTCTGTACTTAACCACAGGTTTCAGGACTACAGTGATGAAGGCTCCTGAAAATGTTCTCATGAAGTAGAGATCAAGATCTGTAGTGCTGCAATTATTCCAACATGTTCCTCATTTGCCAGTGCTGCTTAGAGCATTTAAAAACAATTTGAACTTCGGCTGCACAATATATTTTAGTCTACTTGTTCAAATGCATTAAGTGGTTTAAAAAGCTTGCAAGCCTTTGACGTTGTCAACTTGCATGTTTCTCTGAGAATGAAAAATAGTTCTAGGTACTTTTATTGCACAATGTATATTTGTGCAGGATCTTTTAAATATTTTTGAGGTTCCCCAAAATAATTTAAATCCTATTTGAAAATGAAACCCAGGAAAATCAGCACTTTTAAATGCAAAATATAGTTAAATCATTCAGATGCTCTAAACTTACAATTATTTAGACTGGAAATCTAGGTTAGTTGACTCCATAGCAACATGGCACCACTACAATATATTTTTGTATATGAAGTCAAACCGTGGCCTGCTTATGTGGGCCATATTGGTATGATATTGTGGTTGCTTCATAGGCATTGTTGGAGCTGTTGCAGGCTGGTGGGGCTGCATACTTTGAGGAGAATAAGCTTCTCTCTATGGCTGAGGCTGTGCATTTGTAAGTATTCAAATTGTCCAAGAGAACACATTTTGAGTGCTGTGGTGTCCTAGTATTTTTTTTTTTTGCGAATGCCTTTAGGAGCACATCTTATTTTGTTAGCCAAGAAGTTGCACAAAAGCACCTTGAATTGTTTAAGAACAACTTCCGATGTGCATCTGCTTTCTTATCTCCCCTAGCTATCAGGTGTGTGAGTTTGTGTATGAGCAGAAACGTTTATATCACAGAATTGTGACCTGCTACTTGAAGGATCCTGCAAGAAAGGTATGGCAAAGTGCAGAATGTTGTCAAAATATCTTTAAATGCAAATATTTTTGTGGGGCTGCAAAACCAGTAATGTTCAAAGCGGTGTTTTATTTTTGTGTACTGATATAATAATTTACAATGAGAGGAAAATGATACAGTTTAGATGTATGAAATATTTTGTCTTGATTTCGCTGCTGAGATACTGGATCCTGGAGATACTATTGTATGGCACGAGCATCATCTTTGAAGAAAGCACAATACTTTTTCCAGAGATGTGGATTAGCAGAGGAATTTCCATTGGAATGTTTTAGGCCTCAGTATTTTGTTGTACCTCTCTGTCACCAGGATCAAGCTCTTCAGTATTTTCAAGATGTCATCTCCTCTGCTGAACTCACTGAGGACGAGATGGTCTTGTTCCAAAATGAAGTCTTCTGTAACCTTCAGGTAACTGAGCATCATACAAAACACTATAAAGTTAGCAAGAACTCAATTTTAAGAGAACCCATATTTAGAAAAATGGGCAGCAAGATTCTTTAGGAAAAAATATCAGTATCATTCAAATGAGGATTTTTCTTTTGTGCAGCCTAAAAACTTTATTTGACTGTAAAACTCTCAGATCCAACTATTTCCATTGTTAGGGGTAAACACTGCTTTGGTTACAGTCATAGACCAGAAATATACTATGACATTACAATTTGTATAATCTAGTCTTATTATTTCTTACTTAAGATGTATTTGCTGAAAAGGACTTTGAATCTGACATTTGACAGATCTGCAGCGTCTTCATCATCATCATCATCATCTTCTTTCGGCTGTTCCCGTTAGGGGTCGCCACAGCGGATCAGATCCGCATATTTGATTTGGCATATGTTTTTATACCGGATGCCCTTCCTGACGTAACCCTCGCCATTTATCTGGGCTTGGGACCGGCACTAGGAATGCACTGGCTTGGGCATCCCCAGTGGCTGGGTTCGGAAGCGCTTTCATGTTGCTCAGTTAAAAAAAAACTGTCTGTCTCAGGTCATTGGCCATGTGTGGCTGCGTTTACAGCACCCCGCTGTTTCCAAAACAACTAATACAGCTGTGCATTTCTGTAACCACATAGTCTATATTGGTGTGTTACAGGAACTCCTGGCACTCAGTGCACGCCAGACAGCCACTCTCATTCTTCGTCATTTCCAGGACAGCATCCCACTCGTCATGGAAACCCTTCAACAGGTGTGTGTAATTTTCCTTCCCTCGTACCCCCTGCAAAAGTTCACGCAGTTTAATTTTATGAAATAACGAGCCCTATATTTGTGTTAAATCGGCTTTCTGTGTTTTCCCAGGATGCCAAACTGCTTTTTGAATTTCTTCACGGAGTGTTCAATCCCAAGTAAGTAATTAATTTATCAAAAGAATTGCCCTTTACTGCTACAAAAATGTCAGCCAGCAGTAATATTGTTGGTACGTCTATAGTCAGTCAAGACTGTAGCACTACATCCCTGATACTACCAGCACATCTGCTGAACTTCTGCTACTACCATTACAAGACTATTATTATCTTGCTTAGCAGGTTATCACGTATGATCTGTCCTTTGCCTCAGTTAAGTTCTGAAGCCTTGCTCTCAGAGGCCACTTCCTGATTTCCGGCGTATTCTTCAAGCGTAAATCCTATAGTCACTGATGGCACTTTGCACTGTGTTCAGAGTGGAGCCCTGGCCTTTCAAAGATGCTAGCCTCCTCGGGCACGACTGTCACGAGCGCTACTTGGACCTGCTGTGTCAGAGACACCCGTCCTGGGCACTGGAGTTCCTCAAGCTGTCAGACATGTACCGGCCCGAAGAAGCAGTGGAGGTACAGGACCACTCCATAGTTCAACCTTCTGGGCCTTTTAGGAGATATGCTTGGTCACGTTTTTACACGCTAGTTTATACACTCTGGGACGCACATGGTCATTACATTTTCACACTCAAATTGCAGAAGGGTTGTGTCTGCACGCCTGATATTTGTATTAAGGGTGTTAAAGATAAAATGGAGTATAATAATTTGAAGAGATGCTCTCACACACCATCTCTTGCCAAATTTCAGATTTTGGCAAGAAACAGTGTCCAGCTCTTTGTATTTCTTTTACTTTACACGCACAGAAAACATTTGTGATACTGTTCACACATTAATGGATATTTATGAGAATCTTGTATATGACTATAAATTTCTATATTGATACTATATTAACATCTATTTATATGTTGCATTTAGAAATTAAGGGTGAAAGAGATGGGATACATTTTTTATTATCCAGTTTTTAATTCCATAATTTGGCATCTGCTGTGTCTGAGAGTCACTAGCCGGTATGTGTAACGTGCAGCCTTTTAACATGGATCCGTTTGTGAGTTGCATAATCTTAAGCCAAAATTGGAAAAAACCAAACACTAATTTTCATAGTTTTAGTCATTTATCTTTCATTATTAAGAAACCCTTTTGAACATATTTCCGTGTGACCTTTTGAACTGTCAAATTTAAACATAAGCTGATGTTTTCCATAAAGTTTCCCTTACCCAAGGGTATTTGTTGTTTCTTGTGTTTCTGCAGATAACACAAAGACACCAGGTGAATGATGCCCTGGCATACCTCCTGGAGAGCCAGGGAAACACACAGGGGGCGTTCTCTGTTCATATGGAGGTGGGTGGGCAAGGTCAAGCAATGGTCAAAAAAGAGGGCGGGGAAATGCATTTCAACATGTCTAGATAAAATTCCATGATGTATCATGGTCCCAAAGTAAAGATAGCTGTTCCTAGAATTTAGCTTCAATTTTTTTTTAGCTGTGAACGAATGAATGAAATGTCCTTATCTTACGCAATTTATTGGAATATTTTCCTGTCATTTGTGAGACCCTGTTCTATAAGCCAGAACTGAGTTAGATTAAACTGTTTGAAATTAATAACACAGTCAAATTGTATTTGATTCATACATTTGAGGACTTGTGCCTATTGCTCCATCTGAAGTCTTTGATGAAACTGAAAATGCGTTTTGTCTAGCACGCTATAACCGGCATGTATGGTTTCACTGAGTCACAGTGCTCTTCATTTGTCCGCAGAACCTCAAACGGAGTATGCAGAGTTCAGTGTCTCCCGCCAGCTTAGAGGAGCCTGGAGGTTTGTTACTTCCACCCACAGTACCTATTTTTGTTCTGAACTCCACCACTTAATGAAGCCCAGCCCAAATGTTTCACTACCTTTTATTTGGTTCACATGCTTCAGATCACTGCTATTTGCTAGTGCTTAGAGTCCAGGGCTCATGGAAGGATGTGGATATTAAACTCTGAACTGAGCGGAACTGTTCTACAAATAGACTGCATGACTGATCCAACAGCACATGCAATAAGGGAAATGTTAACAAACAGTGAAGTCCATGTTCATGGCCATAGCACGTTCATTTGTCCTTTGTATATAGTTATTAGGGGGGGAAGCTTTATTCTGAAAAGCACTTAAGAGGGTGTTCCAGATAAGATCAGCTGGATAAATTGGACTTTAAGCTTACAAAAGTTTGTCTTGCATCTTGATGATAAAACTAAGAGAGGACTGTAGTTTGTCTGCTGTAATTTCTTTTGCCTCCAAACCACTTATATTTATATTTAGCAGGGAGGCCCTGAAGCATGTATCCTTTCATTATTTGGTCTTGGTCATCAGTAGACAATGCTTAAGGCAGTCTTATTTCATTAACAATCTTAGACCATATGACCAAAAGTATCCAGACACCCCTTGGTTTGGTGTGTTTTTTGTGGTTTGGGCTAGGCCCCTTAGTTCTAGTGAAGGCAAATCTTAATGCTACAGCATACAATGACATTCTAGACGATTCTTTGCTTCCCCAAGAGTTTTGGGAAGGCTCTTTCCTGTTTCAACATGACAAGGCCCTCAGGCACACAGCGAGGGCATTGTTCAATCATTGCCCTCGCTGTGTGCTCTTCTGATTGAATGGAAATCCCTGCAGCAAGTCTCTGTAGCAAGGCTCCAACATCTATTATAAAGCCTCCTAGAAGAGTGGAGCTTGTTCTAGCAGCAAAGGGTAGACCAACTCCATTAATTTTAATGCCCCTAATTTTGGTTGAGATGTTGGTTGTCAGGTGTCCACATACTTTTGCCTATGTTGTTTGTTACCCCATAGTTTTTGGAACCCAGTCAAGTCTAGAGATCTCAAGGCATTCTTGTTTAACCATCTGGTAGCAGTACTTGCTGTCTAGGTCCATCTCAGCTCAGACATTGGTCAGATTCTCAGTGTGCAATGCAGGGAAGTGTGACATCATCTGATGCATGCCTCCTTTTTTATTCAATAGCTTCAATAGCCTCTCTGTGTCTCCACCTGTTTGAATCACCACCTGCACCTTAGATCTGCTCCCACTAAGGTGATGAGATGGGCTTGAAAGTATTGGTTATTTCCTGAGGTTTTAGTGGGTTTATCGCTCTGAAATGCACTGCTTTTGCCAGGCTTACAGTGGAGATGGATAAGCCTGGTATGTTAGGCTAGTTACTATATGACACTCTCTACAGGGGTACGGGAGGGCTCTGAACACCTTCAGACCGTCCGCTCACTACTCTGGGACCTCGTCGCCTTCTGTCAGCGAGCATCAGTCACTCTGGACTCCAAGCAGAGAGAAGTAAGATGTCACTGTATGCAAATGATGTATCTACGTTAGGCTTTTAGTAGTAGTGTGGGTTAATGGCTTGAATACTATGAGCTTTGCCTCAGCAGAGCCTTATAATCATATGGCATTCAAAATGTAACCGATATTGCTTTTCCCCGATAAAGCTATACAAGTTAACGTGTTCTGCAAGCTGAAATAATGGTTTATTATTTCAGCAAAATCATTTATTTTATCTTAAGCATATTGACTGTATTTAAATGAGATGCATTCCAGTTTACTCAGTATCCTTAGGGTGCTGTCACCAGTGTGCTTGTGCAACGCTTCGTTGGCCTTGTTATTGTGTCATTTTTGTAGCAACTTTTTTTTTCAGGACTTGTGGTTTCCTCTTCTCGATTTCTTGATGTCCCCATCAGAGCAAGTACAGGGATCCCTTTCACCTGAAATGGAGAGGGGTGAGGCTGAGACATTCACAGCAGAAGCGATGAATAGCCAGATCAGTCTGACACAGGCTCAAAATTTATGAGAAATTGATGAAAATCAAATGGCTGCACTTTTATAGACTGGCATTGTAGACTTTGGTCCGGATTTAACCTTAACTTAACTAAAATGCTTAACGCTTCAATCAATTGCGGGTTACAGTCAAGGACAAATTGTGTTTGAATATAGACCAATAGACCCTGCTTTTACTTGTTCTACTTCCTCCCTCAAAGGTATCAAAGACCTCACCAAGGAGGTGCTGGATGGGATGACCGCTTACATCCCTTTGATGGCTATTCTCCAGCGGCTTATGCAGGTACAGCTCGTACCCCGATGGCCTTGGGAGAATGCACCACTCTCCAGGCTTAGAACCAGGCTCCTCCCACATATTAAAGTTTGCTAGACACAGTCTTGCATTCTTTTGCGAGTTCCCCAGAATGTGGTAGTTGTAGTATTTATAAAGTGTCTGGTGCCTCTGTGTGTTGTTACCCTACGCCCTGCTCTTTCACTGCCATTTTTAGTTCCTGTTTAATCTGAGACTGTTGCAAGCTGAAAACAGTTCTGTTTGTTGACCTGACATACTACCCTATTGAAGCCACAAGGTACAGTGTAGACATTGCCATTTCAGTGCACTTGGCTTCTTTGTCCATTGAGCACGGTCACCTGCTTTAACGGAGTGTCATTTAGCCTAATTGATTCAGTGAGGCACTAAAGAGCATACTAATTAGAAGTGTCCATGGCATGACTGTGGTTGCTTGTCTTTTGTCTTCTCATTCCTGGCATTCGTGCAGGGCTCTACAGTGCTCCTATTTTAGGGGAATTTACTTCTGAAAATTGATATGTGTTGGGTAGAGCATGAGACACTCTTTTCTTTTCCTTTCACAGGACCCTGTTTACAGTGTTGGGAAATATGGAGAAATTAAAAACCTCATCTTTGGGATACTTGATGCCTACATCTATGAAAAAGTCAGTGGATTTTACTTTGTTCATTAACACTATATCTAGGGCCACCAGTTTGTTTTTGTTTTTTTCGCAAGAAGTCGATAGCCTGTCTGTCACATGTCAAACAATTATCCCGATCGCATCACCCCAACCTAATCATCTAGCCGTATAAGTAACTGCCACTGATTAAGCACAGGTGATGATTGACAGCAGTGTTTACAAGCCAAATTTTCACTAAATTCAGTCTTATTATTTATGACTGAAAACTTATACTTGAATTTATATATATGAATGAAAATTCATACTTCTAAATCTAAACTGTGATTAGATTTGTAGGCAGATCATTCATGGTCAGATGGTTAACAGCATTTTTTTGGCTGATTGACCAAATGTGTCTATATGAAGAGATTTTTCTTTTTATTGTTTTCCTTTTGAGTAAGATTTGGATGCATTTCTTCAACTATCAGGCCTTGAATTTAGTAATTTTTAAGGACAGAGCTAGCCTCTTGATCACTTTCTTGTTCTGCTGTTAAAGGCTATCTTGATCTTTGTTTGCATCCCCCTCCTGTCCAGGGGGGTATGCAAACAATCTTCATCATAATCTTTCAAAGCCAATCAAACACCACTAATATGTTGCATTGGGTTTCCCAACTTTCTGGAGATCCATGGGAACTCATTTATGATCTAGTAGAGGTTTATACGGACTGCTATATCAATTTTCACTGTCTTCATTTCTGTGGTAAGCATACAACCTCTGCTTAGTGCTCAAATATTTTCTTGCAACTGACACATTTGTGGGTTTCCCCCAGGAAATACCTAGTGGAGGGGGAAGTTTAAGCAACGGTGGTGTGAAGCTGCAAGCTGTGGTCTGCACAATGTATAGCCTTCAGCAGTCTGGCACGTAAACGAGATGTCTCTGCTTTGTGTCTGGCCAGACCCTGCTGGAAGCTACCAGCAACCTGCTGAGCCAGGACCTCCACTGGTCCCTTTGCAGCCTGAGGTCGGCCGTGACCCGCGGCCTGGCCCCTGTCCAAAAGCGCTGCGGGGTCTGCGCCCAGCAGTACGCCCGGCCCGCCGGCCGTGGGGACAGGGTGGTCCTGTTCAGGTGAGCCAAAACCCTCCCCGGCCGAATTTCTTGTGGTCAAGTTTCCTCAGGACAGGTTAACCACTGTCTGTCACTGTATCTGTCTTTTTCTGAATGACCCTGTAAGGTGGGCAGGCTAATTTAAGTATCAAGTATGTGCTGAGAAGTATTGCACAGTTTTCCATCCTTGTGTTTCCTGCGAATTGTTTGTTACAGTATATCGTTTACCTCTGATAATGCACCAAATGCATTTAACATTATTAGAAGTCACAGTTTAACACATTCTGATATCACAGATGCAAGTACTCTTATCAGCTGAAAACATTAACATCTCATTTCTTAGCTGTGAAAAGGCTTTGGGTGTTTCAGTAACTCTGCCATCACATCGGGGCTGAGCTTTCAGCTCAGAACGAACCGAACTGGAGGCGGACTGGCAGACCTGTGCCCTGCCCAGCCTGATGTCGAGTCTGTGTGTTTTCTGTGCCCTGGTAGCTGTGGGCACATTTACCACCACGCCTGCCTGCGGGACAGTCTGAGCCAGCAGGAGGGCCAGGCGGAGGAGTGGGCCTGCTTCAAGTGCCACGCCCCCAACAAGAAGTGGATCCCGATCACCCCCAAACGAGCCACCCGAGACCCTCAGGTACCGCCCAACCACACAGATCTATGCCACAACATCAAGTGCACTGACAAATGCCCTCATTGATTTTGTTGGCAGGGGTTTATTTTAGTGCTGTTGGTGTACTACGTGTTGTTAATGGTTAAAGGTGTGGTATATAAGTTTGTTTTTAAAACACTTCTGTTTGTATTCTGTAAAATTTCAACTCAACTCAGTTGTTTTTGCCAATGATAGCACAGCCCATAGCTGTAGATAAAAACTATAGCTATGTTTCATTCCATTGTTTCCGTTAATTATGATGATGTTACGTGTTTTCTTCCTGTGAATGAGACATACTGTAGAGGAGTGCAGCGCATCATGTTTTAAAACTCCGGTAGTCAGGCAGCGTATCTGCAAAATCTAGCTCTCACTTCCTCGTTTCTCCAAACTTACATACTATACCTTTAACGGTGCGGGCATTACTGGTGTGTGCATCTGTCTGTCTGTGTGCATGCATGCATGTTTATCTACTCAATTAGATTAAAATGGACTGAATTTTTTTTTGAACTTCATCTGGTTCAGCTACCTGCTCATTCTGGTCATTTGTTCTCTCCTGTAGCTCAGCGATTCAAGATGTGTTAGAGTCTCACAGCACAAAATCAATCACAAGATTAGCCACTGCTTACAGCCCTGTTACATTAAGTTAAAAAAACGTTATATTAGTTAAATATTAAGAATGAATGAAACACTGGTTAATGGCATTATCTTGGGGACCTAACAAGACTTTGCATTTTAAAATACGTATATTGCACAAGAAAAAAATAAACCATGGCTCTCTTTTTTCAATAGTCAATACAATTTCACTGTGCTATTTGCTTTAGTTGGGTTATAGCCCCAAATCATGTCTTGAAAGACCATTAAACTTGTGTGAATTTTCTTTTCACAGTGCTTGGAATTAGATCCCAGTCAAATTGCTGCATCAGACTGTTTGAGAAGAGTTTTCAAGAATCAGTCAAGGGTGAATTTGTTCATTCTTCCTTTCTACATTTTCCAATTCAGTTGTCAGCAGTTCCATGTCTGTGTTTGCTGTGCCTCTCCTATATTTGCGCATAGTTCAAAAGTGAAAGTTCCTTCAAACATCGGTCATTTTTTTCCAATTGTGAAATCTGTTGGGTTTTGTGATGTAAAAATTATTCATTATTAATCATTCAGACTCAAAAAACTTAAAAAAATGTAATTACTTTTTGAGCAATAACACAGAGCATGTATCTGTGACATCATGTTCTTTTCACAATAGATCTCAATCCTGATGGATCTCATCAGACAACCATCCTCCAGCATGGATTCAAGTAAACCCGGAAGTGATATCTTCAGGCAAGCGGGCATCTTGGAATCGGCAGATTTAAAGCTAAACCTGGCTCCACCTCCTTTAATTGACTAGGCCTGTGAGTTTCAATCTGTATGGTCCATAAGCATGGGCTTGTTCCACTAATGGCACCTCCCATAAGGTGCATCTATGCCACATAATACTCAACTATTAGAATGCATTTTGTGGCCACTGGCCATATTACTGAAGCCACTGTATTAAAGCCACAAGGTTGGATTCAAGTTCCATTTCAGTCAGTTTAGAAAACGTAAATTCAATTCACAAATTTAAAAATGCCCTGAATGTTCCATGGAGTTTTTTTCCTGTTCATAAATTGAACTACAATTCATTTTCTGAAATATGACTGAGTTGAAATTATTTGGCCCAAGCACACTAAGTCACTGTAGCACACATTCTAAAATATTAATTGGTGCAGCTGTTCAAAGCAGTTACAGTGCCTACTTAACATTGACCTTTTTAATTTAGGATACTCAACACAGCTGTGTTTTATGGCTGGGGGGAGGTGCTTGAAGTAAAAGAAAAAGTCAAACAGCTTATTTTCGTCAAACTGGCATTCAAAAGTGTTCAGCTTACCAACTGGTTCAATTATGTGTAACTGCTCAGGTGATACTGTAACAGTTGGATAGTGGCACTGCTAAAGCAAGAGGGAACCTTAGGCATTATGGAGCTTTTTATTCATCAAGTTCATGGTTGATGCAATGTACCATATGTTAATTACCAAATTTAATTTGAAATACTGAAGTAAGTTTTTTATTTTTACAACATAAAATATTAAAGTGGTGTCCACGCATATAGTGTATGTTATTTTCCTAAACATTTTAATTCTGATGCAAAAGTTCTATGAAAATTAAAGGAAAATAAACAAAATGACATTTCTTTAGATCATTAGTATGAGATAAATTGCCATCACCACCCTCAACTATTTTCATTGGTTAAGATGGTAGTCCTGAAACTCATAAGAAGTAATGAAAAGTTGTTAAGCAGCTTGGATTTTGTTCATCCAACATTGTCATTGCAATTATTTGTATTGCATATTGATTTCTGCCCCATCTAAGAACAAGGTCATATTCACACCAGGTTCACAAAAGGTGAGTGTGTGGATCAGTGCCATGATTAGACTGAATGAGCACAACAGGCTGAACTGGAAGAATATGCAATAGTATGCCACAAATGCTATTTAAGCTGCACATATGTATACTTTAAGACGGGGCTACACAACTCCAAGACCTGCGGGCCACAATGTTGGCGGGTGTTCGCGACAACTATGCGCTACACCACCTGCAGTAGCCCTTTTTTAAGAAATGTTTTTATTCCTTTTGGACTGTTAGGATGTGCTTTCTAATTGGTTAATGCCTTTCAAGCTTTAACATCTGTCCAGACCCATGGCTTCATTCCTTACACAAGCATTGCAAGTGTGCCGTTTTGAGTTTACGTGACCATATTCAATAATGACTCAGTTCCTCTTTCCTTGTGGAGTAAAAATGGTGCTGTCCATTTGCAAAGGGACAGGTGTGTCAAAGACATCACATCCATTCCCCCTTAAATGGCCAAGAAAGTGAGTAGGTCCAGACAGCACAACGTTGTGAGGGACAGGTAGATCTCATTGTGCCCGGAGTTCTTGCCATCGACGTGTAGCACATAGTAGATTCTGAAGGCATGGTACGGCAGGAAGCACACAACCAAGAAGGTGAGGAAGGTCAGATTTTTCAGCTGGGCCCGGAATTCCTGCTGCGAGAACAGGTTTCCCGGGTTGGACCGGACCACCCTGGCCAGAAACAGCATTTGTATTGTGATGATGACCGCAGAGATCAGTATCACCATGGTGGCTATGCTGATGTTGAGCCACTTCACTCGTTCACCTTTGATCTCGACATGGAACTGGAAGCACTGTGATTCGTTGTACTTCCCCCGTTTTCCATAGTGCAGCCAGAGAGGCGGGAAAATGGTGATCGTGAAGACGATCCAGACCGCCGCACTGGCGACGAAAGCTGTCAGGGGGCGGTAGAAGTCTCGCGTGGGCAGGCAGGGCAGGAGGCGCACCGCCAGGATGGCCACGTAGAAGAAGAAGGAGATGTAGAGGTGGGTGTGGATGGCGATGCTCACCAGCTTGCAGAACTCGAAAGTGTAGCGCCAGGTGTTGGCGGCGTAGTAGTCGATGCGGAAGGGCACGGTCAGCAGGAAGAGGCCGTGGGCCATCACCAGGTTGATGATGGAGGTGGTGGTGATGGAGAGCTTGTTCTTGCTCCGCCTCAGGAATCTGACCATGAAGACGATCCCCAGGGTCCCACCAAACAGCGTCACGGTGTAGATAACCAGCAGGGAGGCACGGAAACCTATGCTGAGAGGGTTGTGTTGCATTGTGTTGTTTTCGGTATTGTTCCCTCCCATTGCTCAGCAACCAGATGAGCTGAAAGGCAGAAAACAAATCTTACTTTTTTAACATTTACTTTCATAAGCTGAGTTATAAAGGTTTTACATCGATTGACTAATAGTATTATATACAAGTGATGGCATTATTTTTAGCATATTCTGTGTGTGTTTATCTTTACTGTGTGTTGTCCCTTTTAAATAAATAATCAAAATGTCCGCAGTTGCATCAAATGGTATAGTGCCAGAGTTAGCTCAAGAGCTCATTTTCATCTGTAGTCCCTTAGCAGGTGAGAGACGTTTGTGTTTTAAAGAATCTATGAAAAATTGTATGCATGTTGTTCATGGAATCATTTCTTTTCTTAATCCTCTGGATCCAGCCTGAACATTTAAACAACAACTTGAAATGCCCTTGCCATATCTCCTTAACAGGAAGCACAAGTCAATTTGTAACAGCCAGCTATTTCTCGATCAAAACCAAGTGTACATTTCCAGTCATTCATAATTTCTCTTCAAGTTCTGGTTTGAATATGATTATTATTTAAATCGGTTCAAGTAAATTTATTACACACAGTTCAATCGATTTCACAATTATGGAGTCTTACAGTTTTTAAGTCTTAAACGTTTGTCATTTCACTTTTTATAGCTTATGGTCTACTGTCACCTATTCAAATGGCTGTAGCATAGAAGAAGACAGGCGTAATGGAAGTGCAATTAGGAAACCTTGGTTAACAGAAGGAAAGGAAGTGCTGGAGTTTACCTGGCAAGCAACCTGAGGTCCCAAAGTAGTGAATGGTGTAGCAGTCCGATCAGAGCAGTCTCTTCTCTGTTTTTTCTTGACATCCGCTGTGAAGACATATTTCGGGGGCTTGGCTGGGGGGGGCGGGGGTGCTGTTAATTCCGGTGGAATTTGTCAACTTCCTGTTTTTGACCACAGAAGGGCTTACGAGTTGCTGGTAGTTTTTGGTGAACATGTTCATTGAATCAAAGTCATTGTCACTTAATGCTGGATAATGCAATTATTAAAATTATTTAAAAAATTTTAACATGATAATTATAAACTTCAGTAGGTACAATATTTTTGACATATTACGAGTGTCTTCGATTACATAAAAATGTGAATATACAAATATATTTTATATGTGAATGTTTTTTTAATATTCAATTTTTATTAGAACAACAGATTTTTAGCATAGTAGAATATATGATTCTTAAAATTAAAACTAGTGTCCTTAAAAGGGAACAAATATGAATTGACGTGGACATGAAGCTTGTTTAAAAAAATATGTTGGCTGTGTGCGTGTGCACATTGTCAAACTACTAACCATATTGCATTACGTTACACATTGAAATGTAGTATTGCTGTTTCTCTATTAATTCAAATACGCAGCTCATGACTGCACACAGTGAAATACGATTTCACCGATCTGATTGGCTCTTTATTTTACCTTGTCATTTCTTATGACCGAATCAACATGCTGCTCTGTGAAATGAAACAATAGAATTTCAGGCCAATGTTGGTAGTGTTGGAGTACTCCCACCCCTTACACACACTTCAACAGATTAAGGGGTGTGCTGTGAGGGTGGAGGAGTTTACATGAGTCATGGGGAAAACCAGGATCCATTGAATAATAACTCCCAAGCTTTCAAAGGTCTGTGATGAGAGAATGGGATGCGCAGGTTTTGAAAACTGATCTTCATCGATCATATAACGCCCAAAGATGAGAGTAATCAAATAATGCGGCCTGTGCTGGTAAATCCAGTGAAATGTTCCCATAATATGATTTTGCCAAACAAGTCAGGGGATTCCATTCAGCACAATTTGCGCTACTTTACTTAAAAGTGAAATTTTACCACCCTCTGCTGGTCAGATGGCTTTAAATTCAGCTTCAGGCAGAACCAGGGTCATCTGTTTATCCGTTTACTTGCCTACTATTGAGTATACCAGTTGCATACTAGTTGTATGCAACTGGTATACTCAATAGTAGGCAAGTAAGCTGTTTCGGACATGGCTCAGGCTTGTACAAAGATTGGTCTGATGGCGTTTTCAACCTTTTCTGATCGAGGGACCCCCACCCTGACTCAAAGACATACTGACCCCAAAAAAGGGTTATATATTATAGGTATTTATATTTGGAAATATTTTCTCATATATGTATATATATATATGTGTATATATATATATATATATATATATATATATATATAGTCACCCAGGCATCTATGTAATAATACTTTAGTGGATGGGTAAGGGTAGCACACACTAATGATTTTACTGCAGACAAGTACTTGCTGCAACACTAATAAATAAAAAAAGCAAGATGCACGCACTTCAGACACAGTCTTGCTTGGTATTCTTTTTTTACTTTTTATTGTAGATGCAATTACCACACAGTGTCGACAATATTGTTTGGTTTTTATCCCCCTACAATGGCAAATGTGTACAATGGAAGTCTACCGAGTTTCAGAGTCAGGCTAGTAAAGCGACAAAAGGAGAAATCGAACGGGAAAAAATAACGAAAATAAAAATACTCCTATGTCTGCAGCACAGATGAGGGAGGGCATCCGCCTCCTGAGTTGTGCAAGGTTCGAGGACGAGCTTTGACACGAATACACTTGAAGAAAAGAATGGTCAAACCAACGTCACTTTAAACCTTTCTTTTTTGCTGGTCTTTGTACTCTCTGAGAAGTGTGGGGACTGATGGAAACACTGGAACAAAACTACTATTCATCGTTTTGACTATTTGTATGTTGATATGCTGTGCATTAGCCACTATGGACTTGATTCCATGACAGAGGTGGTTCCACTGCTCAGAAGCTCTTAAAATGAATGACATAGACTCCTGATGATATGACCTTGGTAATAAGTAGAAAGTTGATGCGATCTAGGTTGCCACAGCAATATAAACCTGTGTCCACACAGACATAAATGGGAACACAGTTACATGTTCTATGTCCTACCCATGAGTGATACTGTCAAGGAAAGACATAGAGGTGACCTCTGAGGCAAGTTATAAAAAAAAAAAACTTAAAAGTAGCAAGTAGACAAGTTGGTAACGTCCTTGTTTATAAACCATCAGAACCAGCTCTTCTTGGATGCAAGTATCATAAATGACACACACCATATAGCCTACCATTTTCATCTTCTTCATCAATTACATTTCAAATCACCCAAATCCATTGACCAGAGTCACCCCCATGCAGTGCCTTACACTAAGTGTCCATAGAAACTTCTGCCACAAATTTTCTATCCCTTATTTCTGGTTTTTGTTTGGTAACTCAGTATTTCTTCAATATAAGTCAGTTAAATTTTTAAATATATATTTATGTAATGTATATTTTATATACACACACACACGCACACGCACAGAAACACACACACAGACACATATACCATCCTTGTGGTAAATGTGCATGGTCCTATAAAACAACGATTCTCGGAACGCCATGTGACTTATTAGGTGGTATACTTTAGGGGCCTTTATTTATTTATCGGTGGCATGCACCACACTAGTTTTCAAAATGGGAACAAATAGATCTTATATGCAAGATAGGCTGCTAATAATAATAATAGTAATAATGATAATAATAACGGCAAGGATAGTTTGCACCATGCCTTTGTAAACTAGGAAACTGAAGTTAAGTGACAATCAGAGCCTGTCCCCCAGTAATTAGCTAATTAAAAAAACGAGGTCGCCTGTTCCTCGGGACGCGGGCCGTTCCGTCTCCGTGCGTCGGAAATGTCCGGTTGCTGTGGGCGGAGCTTGCATAGCTAGTGCAAGTAGTCATTCACGGAGGCAAAGGCACAGGAGCCGCTCCCCGAGCGGGCCATGATTGACAAGCACTGGGATGCCTGGCCCAGGGCCAAAGCCAGGGGGGGCTGCTTCGGCAGGTTATGAGTCTCTGTGGGGAGGAGGAGGAGGGTCAAACAAGGTCGCTGCGGTTACACAAAATGCTACAGTAGTGATACCCACCACTGTATGTCCTGCTGGTGTCATCCAATCAAGACATGTATATTGCTGTGATTCCATTTAACCAAATGAAAATAACAAGCTTCAGTATGCAGTTTATGGAAGACTGCCAAGTGAAACTGGATTTTTAAATTGAGACACAAACACTAAAATAAATTAATAACAGAGTTCTGCTATTAAGGTTATTAATTCTGTTATGAATCATTTCACAACCCACAGTTCATTTGATACCCCTGGTTCACACATACAAAATAAAGTCTTTGCTGTGGGTGTATTCTGTTAGGCATGGTTCATCCACGCGTATAGAGTCAGTTACATACCTAATATTGCACTGTTGAGGGTGGAGCACACCGGTTCCCTCTGTATGGAGTCCAGCTGGTACCCAACCGGTCTGCTCCAGCGGTCCGAGTACGCCAGTAAACTGAATGCGTCCTGCAGACCACATTAGATAAAGCTGAAAAATAGCAGGCTCCACGGTTTCATTTTCACAGTCTACTGCATTTGATGTTCAGATCATCTCAAGTGCATCTACTGATGTACGATGACAAAATGGCCGCCGTCCATCACCAAGACGGGTGTTACACGTTGGTGGTGATAGCTGAGGATCTCCTCTCCTTTTACAATAAAGTGCTCATAGATTTTGAAAAATGCTACATGAACACAAACCATCCATGAACATCGAAATTTACATATTCATGCAGATACGTACATTAGGGCTGTCAAAAAATATTTGAAGTTCGAAAACTATTTGAAAATCCTTTTTTTAAATTTTTTTTTTAAAGTTTGAACAAAAATTTGAGCATTCGAATATTAGTTTTGTATCCCGTGTTTTTGATTCCACGTTTTGCAATTAACATAAATATACAGGCTTTAATTTCATGCGGCAAATCATGTTCATGCACACAAAGTTCATTTCCTGTGCTAACGTTATTTCCAATAACCTCCGGGGATACTCCAGTGATACTTTCAGCTCCACGGACACGTAACGTTACTGGTCAGCTAACAATTTAGGCTAAATAATGTCACCATGGCAGGCTATGTTCTGTTCTGAAGATTTTGATAAAATTGGATGATGAAAGAAGTTAAGGTATAAATGTAGTATGTGAGTGAATATAGCTCAGACACTGCATTTGATTCCTCAGGTGTTAGAGCTGCTCTTGGCCTGTGGATTTATCACTGAGGAGGTGTCCTGAACAAGGAAAACTTCAGGTCATGGAAGAGCACTTCCAGGTGCATCATGGGAAACCACCCACTGTCTTAGTATACCAATAACATAAAATGGATTTTGCTCATGTTTATGTTCAAATATTGTCAGTGCTATATTCAGATGCAAAGTCAGTAGTTTTCAGGGAAGCTCCACTTAAGCAGTCTGTATTTCCAACTGCTGTGTAGCTGTCTATGCAGAATCTCTTTAAAGATACTTTCTGATTTTGAGAAAAAATAAATTTGCGAGGGATAATGATATAGTGAAACTGGGTGGTTGTTCCTTATTCAATTTGTATATGGAACCACTAGTCAATTTCAGTGTAATGGACAACCAAGTCTAGCAGTCCGGTATAGTAGATATAACTAAAAATAACTGGAAAAATAATCTCTGAACAGATGCCTGAGCTATGTTTGGACTAAAATCCTTTACTCTTTTTTTAAACAAAATATTCACGCACATTCTTATTTTTATTTCTGTCTTCAGAAAACAATCCCCCTTTGTGTTACTTGCTGCATTAAGTTCAACAAACACGTGAGTATTTAGTATAAATGATCATGGAAAATTTTGTGTGGAATGCACAAAATAAGCTTATATATCACATGGGTTGAAAAGAAGCTGCAACTAGTCTGCTTGCCTGCTAGGAATTGATTGAACTGATCATATGTATAATACTGCCTATACTGAGAGTAGAAAATGGCTCAAGCCCTCCACATTCAACTTTGTTTGTTTTATTACTATCCTTTCCCACCACAGGGGGGTGCTGTTTGGAAAGGTGTATGAGAAATTAATCCAGCATGCAGTAGCGCTTGGGGTCCTGTTTGAGTGCCTGCAGCCCCACATATCTGCAGGCCAGCTAACAAGTATCCCCCCACTGGTCATGAAAGACATGGTGAGACACTATGATGACCAGGGCATGACAGAGCTTCTTGATGACCTCATACCCCACCTTGATGTCATGACCCTTGACCTTCACCAGGTGAGGGATGGTGTGCTTCTGAACACTTTAGTATCTCATCGTGTGAACAAGACTTGTCATAGTTTAGTCTAGGTTTTATTTAAGCAATAATGTGCTCATTTACCTTTTAATATATATTTTAGCATTTAGCATGTTTTATAATGCCATATGAAAAGTCTATGTTAATGTTTAATAGCATTGTCTGCTCTGCTCAAGGTGACATGACTTCTGTTTCACAGGTGGTCTGTTTATCCAGACAGCACAGATTGTGTGATGCTTTGATCTTTGTGTTTAACAAAGGAATGAGTGATTACATCACACCCATTGAGGTAGGTGACCTATAGTAATTTCTAGCACTTGCTTTCTAGTTACAACACTGAAAAGAATAATTCCTAATATTTAGGTAGTGAACCAAAAATTGAGGCAACAGTGACCTTGTGGCAAACAGGCCTGCCACAGGCCACCGAAGTGGCTTTCCAAGGGGCCCTCCAGCACAGAGACATCGGGAGATGATGTTCCAACAGTCCACATTTATTTACAAGGGTCGGCAAGATGTTACAGCCAACTGAGCAGATGTAAAACAGTCATGACAGAGGCTCTCCTTGTGTGAGTGGGGATGGCAGATTTAACCTGTGCGCACTGATTACCTCACTATGCACAGGTGCAGCCACTCCTGTTCCCGGGTCCAATTAGCCTGGCCAATTATCTAATTCTTAACCAATTATCCAATTGGCCAGGTCTAATTAGCTTGACCCAGGGCAGGTGTGGCTGCTTAAACCAGCCATCCCCACACCACAGACCTGTTCTCTCTAATTCAGTCATCTTAATAATATTATAACAGGAATTGGTAGGAGGCATGGCTAGTGCTTCACATCAAGGTACAGGTATTTCCTTATTTTTTTTCCTGTGTCAACTTGCTTTTCCTCTGCTGTGGCCTCTTAACACACCACTATTAAACACAGTACCATGTGAAAATAATTAGTGAGCTTGTTTTGACTGGGATCGTAAATTATTTTCAAATAGTACTGTGTTTATCAGTGGTGCATTAAGAGGTCACAGCAGAGAAAATGTGTGTGTATGTTAAAAACAGTGTGATGTAACTGCTTTCTTAATTTGGACAGTAATATAATTATTAAGAAATGTTATTTACCAGTCATGAAACACAAAGCTTTATGTATTAATCGAGAAGAATATGGTATGATTGGTGAAGTCATTTTTTTCTTATTATCTAGATGAACAGACAACAGTCGGCAACAAGTTCTAGTATACATCAGGTAAAATAAAACTGAATTTGAGTTTTTAATACATTTTCAATTTCATGAAAAATGTAAACTATACAATGTACCTGTGTGTGCTTCAGTTAGGTCATTGACGATATCAAGAATAGAGTTGGTTGTTGCAAGGTGCATGACTAAATGCTTACTGCATCTGACCAAACGTATCCCTGTGTTTTCACAAAACCACCTTAGGTACTCCTTAAAAACTATTAAATGCTCAGAAGACCATCTGTAGATTGAAACCATGTGTGCTTTTCTCATTTTAGCTGTTGCTTGACTGGCCAAGCATATCCTTTTGGTGTAATCCCAGACAATATGGTTCAAACAGTGAAATCACAGGTGAGAGCTAATGACCAAACCAGATGCCCACAGAGAAAATGGTTGCGGTCCAAGGACAGGTTCTTCATATGAGCAGAGCTAGTGCTAGAGCCAGTGCTGTAAAATGCTGGGTCAGTGATCGTTAAACCAAAATCTGATGGGTGTCAGTTTTGTTGAATATACAGTAATCAGAAATCAAAGGACACATTAGTTAAACAATTTGACATCACCAGGTGATGCCCAAAACTCAAGCAGAAAACATACTTGTTTACTCTAGTCATTCCTGTATAGTTGTAAAACCAATGAATTTTCATTGCATTTACAGTAAACAGGCCAATACAAGTGCAAAACTATTGTTGGGGACTTATGAATTTTTATTTATTTCTTTATCTTTAGAGTGAAGACAGTAAACATTCCAAAAGCTATCATGCAGTGACCACGCATTGTGGGAAACATTGAGTTTTGGTCATCAGGTTTAAAGCAGTGCCTTGTTTTTGCTCTAGGTGTTTACCTGCCTGACGAGCATACAGGTGAAGGGTATTGAAGCAAGCAAAGAGCCTTATCCATTCATCCGCACATTACTCCAGTACAACACAAGAGAATTCCTCAATGTGCTAGCACTGGTAAGGCTAGAGGAAGCAGAGAAACGTTTCCCCCAAGTTGGAATTTGTGGAATGTACTTTTTCTGAACACGGTTAAACCTGTAAACAATCAGTGGTGTACTCTCGATATTAATGCATTTTGTGTTTTATGTGATGGCCAGTTTTATTTTGTATTACGCTAATACATTTTGATATAGCACTGCATTTATCTTCTGATTTGTAAATGCAACTTGCTCACAGTTTTGCAGTAATAATTTGGCCATAATATGTTTAAAATGTTTTAAAAAGAAGAAGAAATTACATAAAAATATTCTATAATGTTTAATGGGTTCTAGTGTCATAATGACATATCTTTGGAAAACTATTTCTGAAAAAGACATCTGCATATTCAGTCAATTGGCTGTGCAATGGCAGATTCATTAGCACAAGAAAATCATTGCATGCTCTGATAGTTAAAACACAATGTTGTTTCTAGGCATTTGAAGATCTGGAGCAAGACGAGCAAGCAATTGAATTTCACCAGAGAATGATAGACATCCTGCTACAGGTGAGTCTAAGATTGGTAGACAAAAAAGCTCAGCATTAATAATCACTTATGTACTGTGCCCTTTGGTATCAGTATGACATTCATATGCAAGATCTGTGTCTGCAGGTGATGCTGGAGAGCACAGACTTCAGCCCTTCGCAGATTGGCAGCCTCTTCACCTTCCTGGCATGCCAGCTAGCCAAGGCTGAGAACAACCTCTTTGTTAACCATCAGCTCTTCCACCAGGTCTGTGCCATTGCTGCTGCTGACTAGCAAGTCTGAGGTCACAGCTTTTCCACAAGGGTATGCTGTTGATTTGTAAGAACAAAGAGAACCAATTCTATTTATGTTCTCAGCTTGCAACCGTTCAGAAATGGAAACAATTCAGTAATATAGCAATCCCTGCAATTATAATAATGTTAATGATTATAATGGCAATAATGTCAGTATTGTCAGTTTATTTTAAACACAGGTGAAATTGGCCAAAACATAGAAATGTTCATGCCATTTTTCAAGTGCAGATTGTTAGGAGCTAATCTATCGCCTATCAGTGTCTTGTTCAGTTTCAGTTGTCAATCATATGTCTACATTTGGTCTTGAAATTTCAAGTATATTAAGATTTGCTTTGATGATCAAAAATCGCTTCATGTCCTAATCAGATATTTTTAATCAAAATAACAAAAGTCCAGTAATCCTAGTGCACCCATTGTATAATGGTAGATGTTTACCTGCCACATGAAAGGGTCATGTTTCTTGCAGTTCATAACACAGAGCTTGTTTTTGTAGTGCTTCATTGTAGCTTAATGTGTTGAGAAATTTACTTGATGTCATAATTTTCTGAACGCTGGATATCTCTATTTTCATCCAGGCTCTTGATTTTTTGTGCAATCCCGAGGACACAACCCAGCATGCGGAGAGACAGCAGGTATGTTCAATATCTTGTGGTATTTTCTTATGTCGGCCAATGTTAGTTTAAGCAAAATGGCTCTTAAATGCATGCAGCTGCTATTTAGTATGTCAGTCAGACTAGTAAATAATGAGGTTTAGGGATGTATTAAATATAAAAAAAGAGACAGAGAGATGAAAAGTACAGTATGAGGATGTGGAAATATATTTCATAATTAATTATATGGCAATATTAAATCAATTTGATGCTCTGAAGTCACAACAATTGCACTGCCAATGAATATTAGGTTAGAAAATACAACATTTGCCTGATTTAACGTGACTTCCAGTATAAACCACGCCCACTTCATGTTTCCTATCCGAATACAGATACAGATACAGATACTTTTGTTGGTTGAACAGATACAGATAATGACGTCTTTGCACACCCCTAATGAGGTTATATTTGGTGCAGCTGCAGTATGGTGGTGGACCGAGTCTGTTGCACTGTCACATGGAAAGGGAAAGTAGATGTTCTGCACTTAACCACAGGTTTCAGGACTACAGTGACGAAGGCTCCTGAAAATGTTCTCATGAAGTAGAGATCAAGATCTGTAGTGCTGAAATTATTCCAACATGTTCCTCATTTGCCCGTGCTGCTTAGAGCATTTAAAAACAATTTGAACTTCGGCTGCACAATATATTTTAGTCTACTTGTTCAAATGCATTAAGTGGTTTTAAAAGCTTGCAAGCCTTTAACGTTGTCAACTTGCATGTTTCTCTGAGAATGAAAAATAGTTCTAGGTACTTTTATTGCACAATTTATATTTGTGCAGGATCTTTTAAATATTTTTGAGGTTCCCCAGAATAATTTAAATCCTATTTGAAAATGAAACCCAGGAAAATCAGCACTTTTAAATGCAAAATATAGTTAAATCATTCAGATGCTCTAAACTTACAATTATTTAGACTGGAAATCTAGGTTAGTTGACTCCATAGCAACATGGCACCACAACAATATATTTTTGTATATGAAGTCAAACCATGGCCTGCTTATGTGGGCCATATTGGTATGATATTGTGGTTGCTTCATAGGCATTGTTGGAGCTGTTGCAGGCTGGTGGGGCTGCATACTTTGAGGAGCATAAGCTTCTCTCTATGGCTGAGGCTGTGCATTTGTAAGTATTCAAATTGTCCAAGAAAACACATTTTGAGTGCTGTGGTGTCCTAGTATTTTATTTATTTATTTATTTATTTTTATTTTTTTTGCGAATGCCTTTAGGAGCACCTCTTATTTTGTTAGCCAAGAAGTTGCACAAAAGCACCTTGAATTGTTTAAGAACAACTTCCGATGTGCATCTGCTTTCTTATCTCCCCTAGCTACCAGGTGTGTGAGTTTGTGTATGAGCAGAAACGTTTATATCACAGAATTGTGACCTGCTACTTGAAGGATCCTGCAAGAAAGGTGTGGCAAAGTGCAGAATGTTGTCAAAATATCTTTAAATGCAAATATTTTTTGGGGCCGCAAAACCAGTAATGTTCAAAGCGGTGTTTTATTTTTGTGTACTGATATAATTATTTACAATGAGAGGAAAATGAAATAGTTTATATGTATGAAATATTTTGTCTTGATTTCGCTGCTGAGATACTGGATCCTGGAGATTCTTGTTTAACCATCAGGTAGCAGTACTTGCTGTAGCAGTGCTAGGCTAGGTCCATCTCAGCACAGACATTGGTCAGATTCTCAGTGGGCAATGCAGGGAAGTGTGACATCTTCTGATGCATGCTTCCTTTTGCTTTTCAATAGCTTCAATAGCCTGTCTGTGTCTCAACCTGTTTGAATCACCACCTGTACCTTAGATCTGCTCCCACTAAGGTGATGAGATGGGCTTGAAAGTATTGGTTATTTCCTGAGGTTTGAGTGGGTTTATCGCTCTGAAATGCACTGCTTTTGCCAGGCTTACAGTGGAGATGGATAAGCCTGGTATGTTAGGCTAGTTACTGTATGACACTCTCTACAGGGGTACGGGAGGGCTCTGAACACCTTCAGACCGTCCGCTCACTACTCTGGGACCTCGTCGCCTTCTGTCAGCGAGCATCAGTCACTCTGGACTCCAAGCAGAGAGAAGTAAGATGTCACTGTATGCAAGTGATGTATCTATGTTAGGGTTTTAGTAGTAGTGTGGGTTAATGGCTTGAATACTACGAGCTTTGCGTCAGCAGAGCCTTATAATCGTATGGCATTCAAAATGTAACCGATATTGCTTTCCCCTGATAAGGCTATATAAGTTAACGTGTTCTGCAAGCTGAAATAATGGTTTATTATTTCAGCAAAATCATTTATTTTATCTTAAGCCTATTGATTGTATTTAAATGAGATGCATTCCAGTTTACTCGGTATCCTTAGGGTGCTGTCATCAGTGTGCTTGTGCAACGCTGCGTTGGCCTTGTTATTGTGTAATTTTTGTAGCAACTTTTTTTTTTTTCCAGGACTTGTGGTTTCCTCGATTTCTTGATGTCCCCATCAGAGCAAGTACAGGGATCCCTTTCACCTGAAATGGAGAGAGGTGAGGCTGAGACATTCACAGCAGAATCGATGCATAGCCAAATCAGTCCGACACAGGCTCACAATTTATGAGAAATTGATGAAAATCAAATGGCTGCACTTTTATAGACTGGCATTGCAGACTTTGGTCTGGATTTAACCTGAACTAAAATGCGTAACGCTTCAATCAATTGCGGGTTACAGTTAAGGACAAATTGTGTTTGAACATAGAACAATAGGCCCTGCTTTTACTTGTTCTGCTTCCTCCCTCAAAGGTATCAAAGACCTCACCAAGGAGGTGCTGGATGGGATGACCGCTTACATCCCTTTGATGGCTATTCTCCAGCGGCTTATGCAGGTACAGCTCGTACCCCAATGGCCTCTAGCATTGGGAGAATGCACCACTCTCCAGGCTTAGAACCAGGCTCCTCCCACATATTCAAGGTTGCTACACACAAAGTCTTGCATTCTTTTGTGAGTTGACCAGAATGTGGTAGTTGTAGTATTTATAGTGTCAAGTACATCTGTGTGTGGTTACCCTATGCTCTGCTCTTTCGCTGCCATTGGTTGCTTGTCTTTTTTCTCCTTATTCCTGGCATTAGTGCAGGGCTCTACAGTGCTCCCATTTTAGGAGAATTTACTACCTGGAAAAATAATTTAGGAGCACATCTATTAACTGGAATGCATTAGTGTGCACCTGAATTTCTGGGGCTCATGTTTCTTGGAAAAAATGTTAGGGTTGGGTAGAGCATGAGACACACTTTCTTTTCTTTTCCTTTCACAGGACCCTGTTTACAGTGTTGGGAAATATGGAGAAATTAAAAACCTCATCTTTGGGATACAAACAACTCAGTTTATTTGCCAATGATAGCATAGCCCATAGCTGTAAATAAAAACTATAGCTATATTTCATTGCATTGTTTCCGTTCATTATGATGATGTTACGTGTTTTCTTTCTGTGAATGAGACATGATGCACTGCACTCCTCTACAGTATGTTTTAAAACTATGGTAGTCAGGCAGCGTATCTGCAAAATCTAGCTCTCACTTCCTCGTTTTTCCAAACTTACATACTATACCTTTAACGGTGCGGGCATTACTGGTGTGTGCATCTGTCTGTCTGTGAGTCTCACAGCACAAAATCAATCACAAGATTAGCCACTGCTTACAGCCCTGTTACATTAAGTTAAAAAAACGTTATATTAGTTAAATATTAAGAATGAATGAAACACTGGTTAATGGCATTATCTTGGGGACCTAACAAGACTTTTCATTTTAAAATACATATATTGCACAAGAAAAAAATAAACCATGGCTCTCTTTTTTTCAATAGGCAATACAATTTCACTGTGCAATTTGCTTTAGTTGGGTTATAGCCCCAAATCATGTCTTGAAAGACCATTAAACTTGTGTGAATTTTCTTTTCACAGTTCTTGGAATTAGATCCCGGTCAAATTGCTGCATCAGACTGTTTGAGAAGAGTTTTCAAGAATCAGTCAAGGGTGAATTTGTTTATTCTTCCTTTCTACATATTCCAATTCAGTTGTCAGCAGTTCCATGTCTGTGTTTGCTGTGCCTCTCCTATATTAGCACATAGTTTCCAAAGTGGAAGTTCCTTCAAACATCGGTCATTTTTTTCCAATTGTGAAATCTGTTGGGTTTTGTGATGTAAAAATTATTCAGACTCAAAAAACTAAAAAAATCTGAATTACTTTTTGAGCAATAACACAGAGCACGTATCTGTGACATCATGTTCTTTTTACAACAGATCTCAATCCTGATGGATCTCATCAGACAAACATCCTCCAGCATGGATTCAAGTAAACCAGGAAGTGATATCTTCAGGCACGCGGGCATCTTGGAATCGGCAGATTTAAAGCTAAACCTGGCTCCACCTCCTTGAATTTACAAGGCCTGCGAGTGTCAATCTGTATGGTCCATATGCATGGGCTTGTTCCACTAATGGCACCTCCCATAAGGTGCATCTATGCCACATACTACTCAACTATTAGAATGCATTTTGTGGCCACTGGCCATATTACTGAAGCCACTGTATTAAAGCCACAAGGTTGGATTCAAGTTCCATTTAATTTCAGTCAGTTTAGAAAACGTAAATTCAATTCACGAATTTAAAAATGCCCTGAATGTGTCTCATGGGAGTTTTCTTCCTGTTCATAAATTGAACTACAATTCATTTTTTGAAATATGACTGAATTGCCGGTTCGATCCCCCGCCCTGGGCATGTTGAAGTGTCCCTGAGTAAGATACCGGACCCCTAATTGTTCTGGTGAATGTGAGGCATCAATTTTAAAGCACTTTGGATAAAAGCGCTATATAAATGCAGTCCATTTACCATTTACCAATTGAAATTATTTGGCCCAAGCGCGGTAAGTCACTGTAGCACACATTCTAAAATATTAATTGGTGCAGCTGTTCAAAGCAGTTACAGTAACTACTTAACATGGACCTTTTTTATTTAGGATACTCAACACAGCTGTGTTTTATGGCTGGGGGGATACTGAAGTAAGTTTATTATTTTTACAACATACACTATATGCGTAGACACCACTTTAATATTTTGTTATTTTCATAAACATTTTAATTCTGATGCAAAAGTTCTATGAAGATTAAAGGAAAATAAACACAAATGACATGAGCTTCTTTAGATCATTAGTATGAGATAAATTGCCATCAACACCCTCAATTATTTTCATTGGTCAAGATGGTAGTCCTCATAAAACTCATAAGAAGTAATGAATAGTTGTTAAGCAGCTTGGATTTTGTTAATCCAACATTGTCATTGCAATTATTTGTATTGCATATTGATTTCTGCCCCATCTATGAACAAGGTCATATTCACACCAGGTTCACAAAAGGTAAGTGTGTGGATCAGTGCCATGATTAGACTGAATGAGCACAACAGGCTGAACTGGAAGAATATGCAATAGTATGCCACAAATGCTATTTAAGCTGCACATATGTATACTTTAAGACAGGGCTACACAACTCCAAGACATACATTCCCCCTTAAATGGCCAAGAAAGTGAGTAGGTCCAGACAGCACAGCGTTGTGCGGGACAGGTAGACCTCATTGTGCCCGGAGTTCCTGCCATCGACGTGTAGCACGTAGTAGATTCTGAAGGCATGGTACGGCAGGAAGCACACAACCAAGAAGGCGAGGAAGGTCAGATTTTTCAGATGGGCCCGGAATTCCTGCTGCGAGAACAGGTTTCCCGGGTTGGACTGGGCCACCCTGGCCAGAAACAGCATTTGTATTGTCATGATGACCGCAGAGATCAGTATCACCATGGTGGCTATGATGATGTCGACCCACTTCATGTATTCCTTAATCTCGACATGGAAATTGAAGAAATGGAACTGTGATTCGCTGCAGTTCCCCGTGTGTCCGTAGTGCAGCCAGAGAGGCGGGAAAATGGTGATCATGAAGACGATCCAGAACGCCGCGCTGGCGACGAAAACCGTCAGGGGGCGGTAGTCTCGCGTGGGCAGGAAGGGCAGGTGGCGCACCACCAGGATGGCCACGTAGAAGAAGAAGGAGATGTAGAGGTGGGTGTGGATGGCGATCCTCACCAGGTTGCAGAACTTGAAAGAGTAGCGCCAGGTGTTGGTGGCGTAGTAGTCGATGCGGAAGGGCACGGTCAGCAGGAAGAGGCCGTGGGCCATCATCAGGTTGATGATGATGGTGGTGGTGATGGAGAGCTTGTTCTTGCTCCGCCTCAGGAATCTGACCATGAAGACGATCCCCAGGGTCCCACCAAACAGCGTCACGGTGTGGATAACCAGCAGGTAGGCACGGAGACCTATGCTGAGATTCGTTGGGTTATTTTCAGTTGTGTTCCCTCCCATTGCAACCAGATGAGCTGAAAGGCAGAAAGAAAATCTTACTTTTTTAACATTTACTTTCATAAGCTGAGTTATAAAGGTTTTACATCGATTGACTAATAGTATTATATACAAGTGATGGCATTATTTTTAGCATATTCTGTGTGTGTTTATCTTTACTGTGTGTTGTCCCTTTTAAATAAATAATCAAAATTTCCGCATTTGCGTCAAATAGTATAGTGCCAGAGTTAGCTCAAGAGCTCATTTTAATCTGTAGTCTCTTAGCAGGTGAGAGATGTTTGTGTTTTAAAGAATCTATGAAAAATTGTATGCATGTTGTTCATGGAATCATTTCTTTGTTAATCCTATGGATCCAGCCTGAACATTTAAACAACAACTTAAAATACCCTTGCCATATCTCCTTAACAGGAAGCACAAGTGAATTGTAACAGCCAGCTATTTCTCGATCAAAACCAAGTGTACATTTCCAGTCATTCATAATTTCTCTTCAAGTTCTGGTTTGAATATGATTATCATTTAAATCGCTTCAAGTATATTTATTATACACAGTTCAATCGATTTCACAATTATGGAGTCTTACAGTTTTTAAGTCTTAAACGTTTGTCATTTCACTTTTTATAGCTTATGGTCTACTGTCACCTATTCAAATGGCTGTACCATAGAAGAAGACAGGCGTAATGGAAGTGCAATTAGGAAACCTTGGTTAACAGAAGGAAAGGAAGTGCTTGAGTTTACCTGGCAAGAAACCTGAGATCCCAAAGGAGTGAATGGTGTAGCAGTCCGATCAGAGCAGTCTCTTCTCTGTGTCTGAACAGTGACACAGGACTGCGGTAATGCTCTGTTTTTTCTTGACATCCGCTCTGCAGACATATTTCGGGGGCTTGGCTGGGGGGGTGGGGGTGCTGTTAATTCCAGTGGCCAACCCACTTGTGGAACATGTCAATTTCCTGTTTATGACCACTGACGGGCTTACGAGTTGCTGGTAGTTTTTGGTGAACATGTTCATTGAATCAAAGTCATTGTCACTTAATGCTGGATAATGCAATTGCTTAATTATCCAGCATTAAGTCTAATGTAACTGCAGGAAAACAGTAGGTACAATTTTTTTTGACGTATTACGAGTGTCTTGGATTACATAAAAATGTGAATATACAAATATATCTTATATGTGAATATATTTTTTAAAATATTATTCAATTTTTATTAGAACAGATTTTTAGCATAGTAGAATATATGATTCTTAAAATTAAAACTAGTGTCCTCAAAAGGGAACAAATATGAATTGACGTGGACATGAAGCTTGTTTAAAAAATATGTTGGCTGTGTGCATTTGCACATTGTCAAACTACTAACCATATTGCATTACATTACACATTGAAATATAGTATTGCTGTTTCTCTATTAATTCAAATACGCAGCTCATGACTGCACACAGTGAAATACGATTTCACCGATCTGATTGGCTCTTTATTTTACCATTTCCTATGACCGAATCAACATGCTGCTCTGTGAAATGAAACAATAGAATTTCAGGCCAATGTTGGTAGTGTTGGAGTACTCCCACCCCTTACACACACATACACAGATTAAGAGGTGTGCTGAGAGGGTGGAGGAGTTTACATGAGTCATGGGGAAAACCAGGATCCATTGAATAATAACGCCCAAGCTTTCAAAGGTCTGTGATGAGAGAATGGGATGCGCAGTTTTTGAAAACTGATCTTCATCGATCATATAACTCCCAAAGATGAGAGTAATCAAATAATGCGGCCTGTGCTGGTAAATCCAGTGAAATGTTCCCATAATATGATTTTTCCAAACAAGTCAGGGGATTCCATTCAGCACAATTTGTGCTACTTTACTTAAAAGTGAAATTTTACCACCCTCTGCTGGTCAGATGGCTTTAAATTCAGCTTCAGGCAGAACCAGGGTCATCTGTGAATCTGTTTACTTGCCTACTATTGAGTATACCAGTTGCATAAGTTGTATGCAACTGGTATACTCAATAGTAGGCAAGTAAGCTGTTTCGGACATGGCTCAGGCTTGTATGAAGATTGGTCTGATGGCGTTTTCAACCTTTTCTGATCGAGGGACCCCCACCCTGACTCAAAGACATACTGACCCCAAAAAAGGGTTATATATATATATATATATATATATATAATTTTTTTTTTTTTTTTTAAAGGTATTTATATTTGGAAATATTTTCTCAAATGTATATATATATATATATATATATATATATATATATATATATATAGTCACTCAGGCATCTACGTAATAATACTTTAGTGGATGGGTAAGGGTAGCACACACTAATGATTTTACTGCAGACAAGTACTTGCTGCAACACTAATAAATAAAAAAAGCAAGATGCACACACTTCAGACACAGTCTTGCTTGGTATTCTTTTTTTACTTTTTATTGTAGATGCAATTACCACACAGTGTCGACAATACTGTTTGGTTTTTATCCCTCTACATTGGCAAATGTGTACAATGGAAGTTTACCGAGTTTCAGAGTCAGGCTAGGAAAGCGAAAAGAGAAATCGAACGGGAAAAAATAACAAAAATAAAAATACTCCTACGTCTGCAGCACAGATGAGGGAGGGCATCGGGCTCCTGAGTTGTGCAAGGTTCGAGGACGAGCTTTGACACGAATACACTTAAAGAAAAGAATGGTCAAACCAACGTCACTTTAAACCTTCCTTTTTTGCTGGTCTTTGTACTCTCTGAGAAGTGTGGGGACTGATGGAAACACTGGAACAAAATAACTACTATTCATTGTTTTGACGATTTGTATGTTGATATGCTGTGCATTAGCAACTATGGACTTGATTCCATGACAGAGGTGGTTCCACTGCTTTAGAAGCTCTTAAAATGAATGACATAGACTCCTGATGATATGACCTTGGTAATAAGTAGAAAGTTGATGCAATCTAGGTTGCCACAGCAATATAAACGTGTCCACACAGACATAAATGGGAACACAGTTACATGTTCTATGTCCTACCCATGAGTGATACTGTCAAGGAAAAACATAGAGGTGACCTCTGAGGCAAGTTATTTTTAAAAAAAACTTAAAAGTAGCAAGCAGACAAGTTGGTAACGTCCTTGTTTATAAAGCATCAGAACCAGCTCTTTCTTGGATGCAAGTATCATAAATGACACACACCATATACCATTTTCATCTTCTTCATCAATTACATTTCAAATCACCCAAATCCATTGACCAGAGTCACCCCCATACAGTGCCTTACACTAAGTGTCCATAGAAACTTCTGCCACAAATTTCTATCCCTTATTTCTGGTTTTTGTTTGGTAACTCAGTATTTCTTCAATATAAGTCAGTTAAATTTTTAAATATATATTTATGTAATGTATATTTTATATACACACACGCACATGCACAGAAACACACACACAGACACATATACCATCCTTGTGGTAAATGTGCATGGTCCTATAAAACAACGATTCTCGGAACGCCATGTGACTTATTAGGTGGTATACTTTAGGGGCCTTTATTTATTTATCGGTGGCATGCACCACACTACTTTTCAAAATGGGAACAAATAGATCTTATATGCAAGATAGGCTGCTAATAATAATAATAGTAATAATGATGATAATAACGGCAAGAATAGTTTGCACCATGCCTTTGTAAACTAGGAAACTGAAGTTAAGTGACAATCAGAGCCTGTCCCCCAGTAATTAGCTAATTAAAAAAACGAGGTCGCCTGTTCCTCGGGCGCGGGCCGTTCCGTCTCCGTGCGTCGGAAATGTCCGGTTGCTGTGGGCGGAGCTTGCATAGCTAGTGCAGGTAGTCATCCAAGGAGGCAAAGGCGCAGGAGCCGCTCCCTGAGCGGGCCATGATTGACAAGCACTGGGATGCCTGGCAGGGAGGGAGGGTGGGAGGGGGGGGAGGGTCAAACAAGGTCGCTGCGGTTACACAAAATGCTACAGTAGTGAGACCCACCACTGTATGTCCTGCTGGTGTCATCCAATCAGGACATGTATATTGCTGTAGCCATGGTCAACATTAAAAACAATTTTGGAAAAGCAGCAATCCAATCAGGCATAGTCATACTGACAAGAGCACGATGGGTCAAAATGATAACCATGCTGTCTTCAACATTCATGGCATAATTGACTTAACAGCACCGCTAGTTTGGTCAAACACCTTGAATGACCATCTGTAAATGAGACAAACTGATATAGCCTAAGAAGGTTTGTGATTCCATTTAACCAAATGAAAATATCAAGCTTCAGTATGCAGTTTATGCAAGACTGCCAAGTGAAACAGGATTTTTAAATTGAGACACAAACACTAAAATAAATTAATAACAGAGTTCTGCTATTAAGGTTATGAATCATTTCACAACCCACAGTTCATTTGATACTCCTGGTTCACACATACGAAATAAAGGCTTTGCTGTAATGTGGGTGTATTCTGTTAGGCATGGTTCATCCACGCGTATAGTCAGTTACATACCTAATATTGCACTGTTGAGGGTGGAGCACACCGGTTTCCTCTGTATGGAGTCCAGCTGGTGCCCAACCGGGCTGCTCCAGCGGTCCGAGTACGCCAGTAAACTGAATGCGTCCTGCAGACCACATTAGATAAAGCTGAAAACTAGCAGGCTCCACGGTTTCGTTTTCACAGTCTACTGCATTTGATGTTCAGATCATCTCAAGTGCATCTACTGATGTACGATGACAAAATGGCCGCCGTCCATCACCAAGACGGGTGTTACACGTTGGTGGTGATGGCTGAGGATCTCCTCTCCTTTCACAATAAAGTGCTCAGAGATTTTGAAAAATGCTACATGAACACAAACCATCCATGAACATCGAAATTTACATATTCATGCAGATACGTACATTAGGGCTGTCAAAAAATATTTGAAGTTCGAAAACTATTTGAAAATCCTTTTTTTTTAATTTTTTTTTTTTTAAGTTTGAACAAAAATTTGAGCATTCGAATATTAGTTTTGTATCCCGTGTTTTTGATTCCACGTTTTCCACGCGGCAAATCATGTTCATGCACACAAAGTTCATTTCCTGTGCTAACGTTATTTCCAATAACCTCCGGTGATACTCCAGTGATACTTTCAGCTCCACGGACACGTAACGTTACTGGTCAGCTAACAATTTAGGCTAAATAATGTCACCATGGCAGGCTATGTTCTGTTCTGAAGATTTTGATAAAATTGGATGATGAAAGAAGTTAAGGTATAAATGTAGTATGTGAGTGAATATAGCTCAGACACTGCATTTGATTCCTCAGGCGTTAGAGCTGCTCTTGGCCTGTGGATTTATCACTGAGGAGGTGTCCTGAACAAGGAAAACTTCAGGTCATGGAAGAGCACTTCCAGGTGCATCATGGGAAACCACCCACTGTCTTAGTATACCAATAACATAAAATGGATTTTGCTCATGTTTATGTTCAAATATTGTCAGTGCTATATTCAGATGCAAAGTCAGTAGTTTTCAGGGAAGCTCCACTTAAGCAGTCTGTATTTCCAACTGCTGTGTAGCTGTCTATGCAGAATCTCTCTAAAGATACTTTCTGATTTTGAGAAAAAATAAATTTGCGAGGGATAATGATATAGTGAAACTGAGTGGTTGTTCCTTATTCAATTTGTATATGGAACCACCAGTCAATTTCAGTGTAATGGACAACCAAGTCTAGAAGTCCGGTATAGTAGATATAACTCAAAATAACTGGAAAAATAATCTCTGAACAGATGCCTGAGCTATGTTTGGACTAAAATCCTTTACTCTTTTTTTAAACAAAAGATTCACGCACATTCTTATTTTTATTTCTGTCTTCAGAAAACAATCCCCCTTTGTGTTACTTGCTGCATTAAGTTCAACAAAAACGTGAGTATTTAGTATAAATGATCATGGAAATTTTTGTGTGGGATGCACAAAATAAGCTTATATATCACATGGGTTGAATTTGGTGCATGCCAGAGACTATAATGTGTATTTCTTGAGACAATATTTGTGGATTGTTTGTGGAGCACTCTTCACAGTTGGACTGGTGCACTTTGCAAAAGTGCCACACTTATAAATTATTTAGTTTATTTACATTTATAGTAATATTTATTTAAATATTATAAGAAAGAAAATATTAACTGATCATATGTATAATACTGCCTATACTGACAGTAGCAAATGGCTCAAGCCCTCCACATTCAACTTTGTTTGTTTTATTACCATCCTTTCCCACCACAGGGGGGTGCTGTTTGGAAAGGTGTATGAGAAATTAATCCAGCATGCAGTAGCGCTTGGGGTCCTGTTTGAGTGCCTGCAGCCCCACATATCTGCAGGCCAGCTAACAAGTATCCCCCCACTGGTCATGAAAGACATGGTGGGACACTATGATGACCAGGGCATGACAGAGCTTCTTGATGACCTCATACCCCACCTTGATGTCATGACCCTTGACCTTCACCAGGTGAGGGATGGTGTGCTTCTGAACACTTTAGTATCTCATCGTGTGACCAAGACTTGTCATAGTTTAGTCTAGGTTTTATTTAAGCAATAATGTGCTCATTTACCTTTTAATATATATTTTAGCATTTAGCATGTTTTATAATGCCATATGAAAAGTCTATGTTAATGTTTAATAGCATTGTCTGCTCTGCTCAAGGTGACATGACTTCTGTTTCACAGGTGGTCTGTTTATCCAGACAGCACAGATTGTGTGATGCTTTGATCTTTGTGTTTAACAAAGGAATGAGTGATTACATCACACCCATTGAGGTAGGTGACCTATAGTAATTTCTAGCACTTGCTTTCTAGTTATAACACTGAAAAGAATAATTCCTAATATTTAGGTAGTGAACCAAAAATTGAGGCAACAGTGACCTTGTGGCAAACAGGCCTGCCACAGGCCACCGAAGTGGCTTTCCAAGGGGCCCTCCAGCACAGAGACATCGGGAGATGATGTTCTAACAGTCCACATTTATTTACAAGGGTCGGCAAGATGTTACAGCCAACTGAGCAGATGTAAAACAGTCATGACAGAGGCTCTCCTTGTGTGAGTGGGGATGGCAGATTTAACCTGTGCGCATTGATTACCTCACTACGCACAGGTGCAGCCACTTCTGTTCCCGGGTCCAATTAGCCTGGCCAATTATCTAATTCTTTACCAATTATCCAATTGGCCAGGTCTAATTAGCTTGACCCAGGGCAGGTGTGGCTGCTTAAACCAGCCATCCCCACACCACAGACCTGTTCTCTCTAATTCAGTCATCTTAACAGTATTATAACAGGAATTGGTAGGAGGCATGGCTAGTGCTTCACATCAAGGTACAGGTATTTCCTTATTTTTTTTCCTGTGTCAACTTGCTTTTCCTCTGCTGTGGCCTCTTAACACACCACTATTAAACACAGTACTATGTGAAAATAATTAGTGAGCTTGTTTTGACTGGGATCATAAATTATTTCCAAATAGTACTGTGTTTATCAGTGGTGCATTAAGAGGTCACAGCAGAGAAAAAGTGAGTGTGTATGTTAAAAACAGTGTGATGTAACTGCTGTCTTAATTTGGACAGTAATATAATTATTAAGAAATGTTATTTACCAGTCATGAAACACAAAGCTTTATGTATTAATCAAGAAGAATATGGTATGGTTGGTGAAGTAATTTTTTTCTTATTATCTAGATCAGTGGTGTCAAACTCGTGCCATGGAGGGCCGTGTGTATGCAGGTTTTCATTCCAACCAATTAATGCTGCCTTAATTGAGTCCAATTACTCATTCAGCCATATGCGTTTAACTGCATTGAAGAACAGAATATAAGAAAATTTTTATTTAGAAAACTGAAACCCAAGAAGAATTTTTTGAATTTTTAACAATCCTTTATTTTTCAGTGTAATGGCGATTTCAAAACAAAATTTTTACACATTACCGACCAAAAAAAAAAAAAAAAAAAAACCCCTAAAGTGAACAAAACCAAAGACAAAAAAATAGAAAATAAAAAACACCCCTACTCAGTCACCCAATGCCCTCCGCAAACTGAAGCTCTCCTTCCACCACTGAGCATACTGCTCCCCTATAGCCCCATACACTCTTAAAAACTTCTAATGTCCTCATGGCCTTGTAGTACCTGAATTCTACCATGACTCTGGCCTTAATCATGCCCCTGACCATAGCTACCGTATCTTGTGCATCCCCCCGTTCAACCATGGTTTTACGGCTCAGGTAAATCGCCATTTTTGCCTGCCCCAAAACAAAGTTAATGAGCTGAGACTTCGCCCTCTGTTTGCAACTGTATGGAAAACCCAAGATAAAAACCTTTTTTGAAAAAGTTTCCCCCATTGACCTAAACAGTCGACCCAAGAAGGCGAACAGAGGCCGAAGTCTCACACATACCGAAAAGCAGTGAAAAACAGTTTCCCTCTCCTTGCAGAAAGGACAGTGGTGGGAAACCGCCGGGTTTATTACAGAAATAAAACTATTCACTGCAATTATCCCATGCAGCACCCTCCACTGTAAATCCCCAACCCTCTTGGGCAACGGTGGTTTGTATAACGCCCGCCACTGTGGCTTTTCCTCTGCCATTAACCCCAAGTAAGACCTCCATGGTGTGTCTGTGAGAGAAATCAGCTTCTTTTCATTCACCACTTTCACCACCATGTTGTACAGAGTTTTTCCGTGTGCCACATCCAGGGCCACATTGTCCATACTCCGATGTTCTAACAGGGGACCTTGATGTGCAGAATCAGAGAACCTGGGGGACACCAGGAGCCTAGGAAACGGATCTCCTGCGTTATGCTGGCCTAGGTTAGGTCCACAGTCTCTGAGCAGTTGCCGTTCCATGTCAGTTAAGGCCTGCCTCCAACCCAGCAGCACCTTGGAGGTATACCGCACCGACCGCACCCGAAGGCGAGTGCCAAAATCCCCCACCTGGTCCAACTCCCGGCCAGCTGTGCCCACAGCATGCCGTAACTTAACAGTCTTGGAAGCACATAGCAGTTCAGTTAGCTGAGGAAGGGCCTCACAGCACACATCCAGCCGGGACCCATACACCAACGGCTCCTCCAGGAGCCAGAAAGTCGATGTGGCGGACCCCGCACGGCAACGTTTCAGGAAACCCCATGCACGCAGCAGGCCATTGTAAAACACAGGTAATCCACTCAGTGTAGGACCTTTGTAATCCATAAGAAAAAATGCTGCATCAAGACCCAGCCCACCTGCCCGCTGAAGGATTGCACAGGCTAGGGGCCTCCAGACTAAGTTCGCTGGGCCATAGAGCAGCCTCTGTATGAACTGCAACCGGAAAGCAGCCCCCCTGCTTCCCAGGTGCACCAGCCCTTGGCCCCCTTCTTCCTTGGGCATATACAGTACATTCTGTGGAACCCAGTGTAGTTGGTCCCAAAAAAAGTTCACCAGCACTGACTGAACCTTCGCCAGTAGCCCTGACGGGGGGTCCACACATGCTAGGCGATGCCACAATGCAGATGCCACCAGATTGTTGATCACCAGTGTCCTTCCCCGATATGACATTTGTGGTAGCAGCCATTTCCACTTCCTCAGCCGGCCCTCCACCATTTTTAATACACCTTCCCAATTTTTATTTACCATGTCATCATTTCCCAAAAAAATACCCAGATACTTAATGCCCCCACGTGTCCACTGCAGCTCCCCTGGCAGCGTAGGCTGCCCACCCCTCCAGCCTCCCACTAACAGCGCCTCACTCTTGCTCCAATTGATCTTTGCAGATGATAACACCTTGAAATCATTAACCATGGTAGTTAACACATCCACATCTTTTTGACCAGAGATCATAACAGCAAGATCATCTGCGTAAGCTGACAATTTTACAAAAGCTGGGCAACCTGGAATTTTAAAACCTGTAATTGCAGTCCTTATCCTGTGCAAAAGTGGCTCAATGGCCAGCGAGTAGAGCATTCCACTCAGTGCGCACCCCTGTCGTATACCCCTACATACCTTAAAAGGGGCACTCAAGCCACCGTTTACCTTCAACACACTCTCAATGTTCTGATACAACACCCTAACCTTTGCAATAAAACCATGGTTGAACTGGAAGGCCTCAAGGGTCTTCCAAAGGTACTGGTGTTCCACCCGGTCAAAAACCTTCTCTTGGTCTAAGAAAATGAGACCAGTGTCAATCCCCAATTGTCCTGAGAGGGCCAAAACATCCCGAACTAAGGCTACATTATCAACTATCGTCCTGCCAGGCACACAGTAGGTTTGGTCAGCACCAATAACCTGCCCAATCACTTCCTTCAGTCGGTTAGCCAGAGCCTTGGAGAGGAGTTTATAATCGGTACAGAGCAGTGCCACGGGCCGCCAGTTCTTCACCTCCTTAGGGTCACCCTTTTTTGGCAGCAAGGTCACAACCGCCCTCCTGCAGCTCAACGGCAGTGACCCTCCAGCCAGACTGTCATTGAGCACGGATAGCAAGTCTTCACCTACCACCTGCCAGAAGCCCTTATAAAATTCTACTGGCAGCCCATCAATTCCAGGGGCCTTCCCACTCGCCATGCCCTGAAGTGCTGTGTATAGTTCCTGCTTAGATAGAACCCCCCCTAGATCCCCACTGGCATGAACGGTTGGAAGCCCGTCGTAGAAAGCATTTGCTATCTCTGCCTCCTCTCTGTATTCACTCATGTAAAGCTCTGAAAAAAACTCCACTGCCCTCCGTCGGATTGCAGTAAGCTCTGTGAGCTCCTGACCTGTGACTGATTTCAGACAGTGAATTAACCGACTCTGACCACTTTTCTTCTCTAAGCCAAAGAAAAACTTTGATGGGGCATCCATCTCAGCTACATCCTGGAACCTTGACCGCACCAGTGCTCCCTGAGCCCGTATGCCCAGCAGGTCAACCAAAGACGTTTTTTTGGCTTTGAGAACACCAATTGTTTCTCTTCCTCCAGAGGTCTCCACCAAAGTTTGGAGATCCTCTATTTCGCTCTCCAGCGCCTTCATGGACTGGGTGATGTCTCTTGTGACATTTAAAGTGTATTGCAGACACAACTGTTTAATCCGTATTTTACCACAATCCCACCATTGTTGCAAAGAGTTGAAAGTATGTCTCTGCTTCTTCCATGTACCCCAAAAAAAACCAAAAACCTCCCTAAAATTAGAGTCTTGTAGGAGTGTATTGTTAAAATGCCAGTAAGCACTCCCAGGTTTAAAAGATTGGATGGAAAAAGTCCCTGTCACTAAGCTGTGATCAGAAAAACCCACCGGGGTTATACAACACTGTTTTATTGCACTAGCTTGATGCTCAAACACATATATCCTATCCAATCTAGCCATTGCGATTGAATTCCCTCTAGTGTGCGTCCAGGTGTACTGCCTATGCTGTCCATGGACACACCTCCAGACATCACACAGCTCATGTGTCTCAATAATTTGACAGATCAATCTGCTGGAAGGTGCATGTGGTTCTGTATGGTTCCTATCCAATGTGTCCTGCGCTGTACAATTAAAATCTCCAGCAACATACAACAAGTCATCAGTGTTACATTTAGCTATTGTGGCGATCTTGCCTGTGTGTAACTAAATAATTGTTAGCTTGTTAGCGGTTAACTTGTCCCGCTCCGCGATCGTGTAAATACTCGTTATTTTGAATGTGTGTAGCCTGCTAGGAATCGCTTCCGTAGCGCTAGCAGCCCTCGGGTTTATGATTTTCACCGTCATGTTTCTGTCATTAGTCAATTAGCCAATACTGTTGTTGTATTCCCTGCCTGTCTCTGTTTTGCGTGTCTCGTGCTGCTGTTTCCCGCTGTATGTAAATCCGACCTTTGTGTGATGTGCCGTTAAGGCTGTGTGATTGGTTAGTTTCCGTTGCGCCGGGGCAGCCAATCACGGCAAACGGGGTTTGACAAAAGCAGGCTTCGCCCAGCTATGATGGTCAGTCTACGAATTACCGTTTGAGGAGATGTCACAAATAAAGCGAAGCTCCCCGGGAGCGATTCGAAAACAGCCAAGCCAGTCTCCGTCTCTGCTTCCTCGCGAAAACGCCACATTGGTGTCCGGAAGTGGGATTCAGCTAGCTGAAGTGGAGAAGGCGATCCGAGAGCTGGAAGACAGACTGGGGGTACCGAGGCGGCGGAAGACCGAGGCAGCAGAGACGGCGACGGGCGCCGATCTGCAGAGCTCGGTGGCGCAACGACAGAGGGCCCCCAGACAACCAGACGGAGCCAGTGCTGTTCGACCAACGCACCCGAGGGAAGCTAACGTTAGCACGCCAGCCAGCGCCAGCATGACAACCACCACGGCAGCTAGCACACAGCCGAAGCTAGCCCGGTTCAGTGGAGCAGCACAGTGGGAGACGTACCTAGCCCAGCTGCAGCTGGCTGCCCGTCACTGCGGCTGGAGCGAGAGCCAGACGGCGACGCATCTAGCACTCGCTCTGGAGGGTCCAGCGCTGCAGGTCCTGCTAGACCTCGATGCTGCCGAACAGGGCGATCTGAAGGCACTGACGACGGCCTTGGCAAGGCGTTTCGGCCAGAGGCGGTCAATGCAGAGCAGTCGGGAGAAGCTCAACAGCCGCCGCCGCGAAGGAAAAGAGAGCTGGGGGACCGTGGCTGCAGACGTGCGGCTCCACGCTCGGCAGGGCTACCCGTCCCTCGACTCGGCAGGGCAGGACGAGCTCGCGTTGCACGCCTTCCTCCAGACTCTCTCCCCGGAACGGTTGCGCCAGCACGTCATCCTGACCACGCCCTGCTCCCTAGACGACGCTCTGAAGGAAGTAGAGAGGGCGGAAGACGTTCTCTGCTTGGTTCCAGGGCAGACAACCCGGCCCCGCGTCCGCGAAATCGACTGCTACGAGGAGGAGGAGGAAGTCCGTTGGGCACGCTCACCCCCACAACAGCGGCGACAGCGCCCACCACCAGCACGACGCGGTCGCTGCTATCGCTGCGACGAGCCAGGGCACCTGGCCCGCGACTGCCCAGCACCAGCGCCCAAGCCCCGATCGCCACGGCCGGCGGGAAACGACGCGGGGGCGGCGCTGTGAGGAAACCGCTGCCCCAAGAACCCATCCTCAACCAGGAGCAGCCTGCTGCGCCTGAAACCAGTTCGGTCCCACTCGCAGAAGCAAATGTTTCATCTGCCTTTGTGAAGGCGGGAACTGAGCAAAGTCCTTCTATTATGAGAGCTGAAAGCAAATTCCAGCCCGCCCTTTTCAGGGCAGGAGAGCAGCCTGCCCTTTTGAGGACGGAAGAGCAATCCATCCAACAGCGAGTGGGCCGACTGGGAGAGGCGGGCGGGCTATACCTGCATTGTAGGCTGGATGGGCAAGCCTGCTGGGCACTGGTCGACACGGGGGCCACCATCTCCCTGGTGCGACCGGGAACGCTCCCCAACACTGCCTGGTCCTCAACAACCACTCAGCTGCAGTCAGTGACGGGACAGAGGCTCACCATGCGGGGCAAGAAGATGGTGAGCGTGGAGGTCGGAAACAGAGAGGTGGTGACGCACGAGTTCTGGCTGGCCGACATCAGCGACACGTGCATAATCGGCCTGGATCTGCTGGTCCACTGGGGTGCTACGGTGGACATCGCCAACGCCAGGCTCTCCATCGGTGCCACCACCCTCGCCCTCCACGCCACCCCCAAGAGGAAACGCAGGTCCAGGAGGACCCGTCGCCGAGCAGCCTCAGCCCACCCTCACCAGCCGCCGCCAGCCTCAGCCCACCCTCACCAGCCGCCGCCAGCCTCAGCCCACCCTCACCAGCCGCCGCCCCAGCTAACCAACACAGAGCGTGGCTCGCCTGCCCCACTGTCACAACCTGCGCCCCCCTCTGTCGAGACGGTGAGTGCTGTCCGCGAGCTGTGGCGACGCAGCTGCAGCGGCCTCAACCCTCACCAATGCCAACAGCTTGAACGCTTGCTGAAGGACAATGCAGACCTCTTCGCTGCCCGCGATGAGGAATGCACGCAGACCGAGCTAGTGCAGCACGCCATTGACACTGGTGACGCTGCACCGGTTCGTCTGCGCCCTCACCGGTTGTCACTAGCAAAGCGGCTGGGGGCAGAGGAGAAGGTTAGAGAGATGGCCGCTGCAGGCGTCATTGAGCCCTCCAACAGCCCGTGGGCGGCCCCTGCTGTCCTAGTGCGGAAGAAGAACGGAGAGTGGCGTTTTTGCGTGGACTATCGGCGCCTCAACGCCGTAACGCGCAAAGATGCCTACCCTCTCCCCCGCATCGACGAGGCGCTAGACCACATCGCGGGGTCCAGTTGGTTCTGCTCGCTGGACCTCCGGAGTGGCTACTGGCAGGTCAAAATGGCCGAGGATGCGAAGCCTAAGACCGCCTTCACCATCGGGCAAGGGTTGTGGCAGTTCCGCGTGATGCCGTTCGGACTGTGCAATGCCCCTGCCACGTTCGAGCGGCTGATGGAAAGGGTGCTGTCGGCCGTCCCCCGAAGCTGCTGCGTAGTGTACCTGGACGACCTCCTAGTACATGCCAGTAGCTTCGAGCACGCCCTCGCTAACCTCCACAACGTGCTCGCGGCGATTCGCCGGGCTGGGCTACGGTTGAATCCCCGGAAGTGCCAGCTGCTCCGGAGGGAGACGGCCTTCCTGGGGCACGTTGTGAGTGAGCGAGGGGTAGCCACCGACCCAGCTAAGGTGACTGCTGTGCGGGATTGGCCGACCCCAGCAAATGTAGGCGAGCTGCGCAGCTTCCTGGGGTTGGCGAGCTACTATCGGCGGTTCGTGCGGGGTTTCGCCTCCATTGCCAGTCCCCTCCATCGCCTCACCGACAAGTACCAGCCGTTCATCTGGACCACTGCATGCGCAGAAGCCTTTGCCCGGCTCAGAACGGCTCTCACGGAGGCCCCCGTACTGGCGTATCCCGATGTGAACCGCCCATTCATTGTCGACACCGACGCCAGTAACGTGGGGGTGGGAGCCGTCCTCTCTCAGGAGGACAGCGACGGAGAGAGAGCTGTCGCCTACTACAGCGGTGCCCTGAGCCGGGCAGAGCGGAACTACTGCGTGACCCGCCGAGAGCTGCTGGCCGTAGTCAAGGCACTGAGGCACTTCCGACCCTATCTCCAAGGTAGCCACTTCCGCCTCCGCACTGACCACGCTTCGCTCACCTGGCTCCTAAACTTCAAGCACCCGGAGGGCCAAGTCGCACGGTGGTTAGAAGAGCTACAAGAGTGCGATTTCCAGATCGAGCACAGGGCGGGGCGGCACCACACCAACGCCGACGCTTTGTCCCGCCGTCCCTGTGCTGAGCTGGATTGTCAACACTGCCAGCGACAGGAAGATAAGAGCCAGGTGGAGCTAGCGGTGGCTACCGCTAACATCAGCGAGGCGGGGTGGCTGCCAGTGTCGCAGGAGCAGCTGCGGGAAGGCCAGGAGGCTGACAGCACGCTAAGAAAGGTGAGGGGCTGGCTGGAGGCAGAAACACCGCCGCAGTGGGCTGAGGTCTCGGCTGAGGGGCCCGAGCTCAAGACCTACTACGGGCAAAGGAGGAGCCTTGAGCTGCGGGACGGGCTGCTGTATCGGCGGTGGCAGGCACCCGGGCTTGGAAGCGACCTCCTCCAACTCCTCGTTCCCCGAGCGCTCCGGCCCCAAGTCCTCGGGTTGGTGCATGGCTCGGTGGGGGCGGGCCATTTCGGGAACAGCAAGACCCTGCGACGATTGAGGGGGCGCTTCTACTGGCCTGGGTGCCGCCGGGACGTGGAGCTGCACGTCCACTGCTGCGACTCCTGTACGGCATGCAAGGGGCCTACCAGGCGCTCCCGCGCCCCTCTACAACGCTACGTGGTGGGGGCCCCGATGGAGCGAGTGGGGGTGGACGTCCTCGGCCCCTTCCCTGTCACTGAGGCCGGTAACCGCTATGTGCTTGTGGCTATGGACTACTTTACGAAGTGGCCCGAGGCGTACGCGGTGCCGGACCAAAGTGCTGCAACAACAGCGGGGAAGCTAGTCGAGGAGATGTTTGCCCGTTTCGGGGTCCCCGCCCAACTCCACAGCGACCAGGGGCGAAATTTTGAATCGCGGGTGCTGGCTGAGGTCTGCAGTCGGCTCGGGGTAGCGAAGACCCGCACAACTCCACTCCATCCCCAGAGCGACGGACTGGTTGAACGGTTCAACAAGACCCTGACTGCACAACTCGCTATCCTCGCCAGCCAGCACCAACGAGACTGGGACCGCCACCTGCCCCTGGTCCTGTGGTCCTACCGAACTGCCGTACAGGAGTCCAGCCTCTGCACGCCCGCCGCCCTGATGTTCGGACGGGAGCTCCGGACGCCCGTGGATTTGGTGTTCGGGGCCCCGCCTGAAAGCAGGGAACCAGCCCGTACAGAGGCCTGCTACTTCCGCCAGCTGCTGGAACGACTGCGGGTGGCACACGACTTCTCTCGCCAGGCCCAGGACACTGCGGGACTGCGGCAGAAGCGCGCCTACGATCAGCACTGCAAGGGGCAGGCCTTCAAGCCAGGTGATAAAGTGTGGGTCCACTGCCCAGTGCGCAAGAAGGGCCTGTCTCCTAAGCTGCAGTCACATTGGCGTGGGCCTGGCGAGATCTTGGAGCGGCTGAGTGAGGTGACGTATCGCCTGCGCATGCCAAATCGAGGGCGCCTGGTGGTGCTCCACCAAGACCGACTCGCACCTTACCAACCACTCGCCACCGAAAACGCAGCTGGCGGACAAGGTAGCAGCCCTGTCCCCTCTACACCACCGGCAGCAGAGGAAATGGCACAGCCCACCGCGGGCCGACCTACTCGGAAGCGACGGCTACCGAATTATTTAATCGACTACGAGGTAAATCGCATAGAAATTGTGGGTCGTCGGGGACTAGCGACCCTTTAGGTGGGGGCTGTGTGGCGATCTTGCCTGTGTGTAACTAAATAATTGTTAGCTTGTTAGCGGTTAACTTGTCCCGCTCCGCGATCGTGTAAATACTCGTTATTTTGAATGTGTGTAGCCTGCTAGGAATCGCTTCCGTAGCGCTAGCAGCCCTCGGGTTTATGATTTTCACCGTCATGTTTCTGTCATTAGTCAATTAGCCAATACTGTTGTTGTATTCCCTGCCTGTCTCTGTTTTGCGTGTCTCGTGCTGCTGTTTCCCGCTGTATGTAAATCCGACCTTTGTGTGATGTGCCGTTAAGGCTGTGTGATTGGTTAGTTTCCGTTGCGCCGGGGCAGCCAATCACGGCAAACGGGGTTTGACAAAAGCAGGCTTCGCCCAGCTATGATGGTCAGTCTACGAATTACCGTTTGAGGAGATGTCACAAATAAAGCGAAGCTCCCCGGGAGCGATTCGAAAACAGCCAAGCCAGTCTCCGTCTCTGCTTCCTCGCGAAAACGCCACACTATTATTTCATTAAGCACATTCAGAAAAATCACCCTCTCTGGTCCATATGTTGGGGCATACGCATTAATAAAGACTATGTTGAAGTGATCGAATTTTGCAACCACTTTCAGAAGTCTACCTCTAACCACCTCCTCTACAACACAGGAGAGTGGCGCGAAAGATCTTGAAAACAAAATGGCCACCCCTGAGCTACTTGAGCTCTTATGGCTCAGAAAAATCTCACCCTCCCACTCCTTCCTCCAGTCAGCCTCATTACCAGTATCACTGTGTGTCTCTTGAGCAAAGGTAACATCAATGTGTTTTTGCTTTAATAACTGGAAAAAAATTCCCCTCTTTCTACCATCCCTCGCCCCATTCAGGTTAAGTGTTGCTATCCTAGCCTCTGCCATGTATGGTAGAGTAATAAAGAACAAATAAAACAGCATTAGAAATACTGAACAGAGAAAAGGGGGAGTTTGCCTATGTCTGAGTATCATCATTTAGCTTGATTTGTTCCTTTGCCTTTTGCAAAAACTTTAAAACTCTGTAAACCTCAGGACTGGGAAAAGCTGCCTGCCCTTTGATGCTCATGTGAGCCTTTACAGATCTGACAAATAGCCTCAGATCAGGAAAATGTTCATTAATCTGAATGTTCTTTTGATTCTTAGTTGTTTTCAGAAACTTCATTATCTGTTCAATCGTGTAGCCACCTGTAGGCTGCTCAAGCCCACTAGCTGTAGAGGAGTCTGAAAAATACTCGTCCTCACTAGAGTCTGCAACACTAGAAGTGAGATCCTGTCTCTCCACTCTCTCATCTGGTGTTTGTTGGTCTACTTTTTTTGTTTTTGCAATACGTCCTGCTGTACGTGAACTTTTCCTTTTAACTGTTGGTATCTTGAAAACACTCTCACTCTCTTCCTCCTCAGGCCCCCCACCCTCAACTATGGCTGTAACCATGCTATCTGCTTGCGCGGCCCCTTGTTCATTTACCTCCTCCCCAGCCATGCTATCTGCTTGCGCGGCCCCTTGTTCATTTACCTCCTCCCCAGCCATGCTATCTACTTGAGAAGCCCCTTGTTCATTCACCTCCTCCCCAACCATGCTATCTACTTGAGAAGCCCCTTGTTCATTCACCTCCTCCCCAACCATGCTATCTACTTGAGAAGCCCCTTGTTCATTCACCTCCTCCCCAACCATGCTATCTGCTTGAGAAGCCCCTTGTTCATTTTCCTCCTCTGCTACCTTCTCCCCCCCTTTTCCTACAACCCCTTCTATTGTTTCAGACACAACACTATCAGTATTATCATTACTCCCCTGATCTGAGTTTGTTTGCGCTTCCCCTGCTCCGGAAGAAGACGGGCCAGCAGGCTCATCTGCAGCAGGCTCCCTGTTCGGACAGGATCTAGCTAAATGACCTACACAGTTGCACACAAAGCATCTCAAGCTATCAGAAGTCGCATACACAGTATAGTCAAAATTGTCAATCCTAAAATTAAACGACATTGAGAAATGATCCGTATCATCGTTTAAAATCATGTGCACTTGACTTCTGAAAGACATAACGTGCTTTAAAAGCGGGGACTGAAAACCACCGGAAAGTTTCTTAATCGGGGTAACTATTTTACCGTGACGTGACAACGCTTGCGTTAGCATTTCATTGGTAACCATAGGCGGCATATTTGACAAAGTAATCCGTCTCGCCGGGTTGACGAGAGGAAGCACCACGGTAAAAGTTTCCTTAACAACAATTCCTTGTTCAACTACGGCATTAACTTTGTCAATGCTGTCGAGAAACACCACGATTCCTTTATTCATTCTTGACGCGAATTTAATACACTCGTGTCCAACCACCTTCGCTATCGCTAATATGCACTCTTCTACCGAGCACGGCACACTCGGGGCGGCTTTAATGCCATTTCTCCGAGTGAGCCGCTCACCACCTAGGGACGTTGGCATACCGACCAGCAAAGCTGGTCGCCCTCTTTAAAAAAACGTTGCCTGTCTACTAATAAAAAGTGCTTATTGTAACAGTGTACCAGAAAGAAAAAAGAAAAAAATAACCAGTACAAGTCCTGAAAAACCCTCACCGGTGCGAAAAAAGAAAAGTTTGGAAAACTCACCGACAATCGTGCTCCAGCCACTCTCACTCACACATCCACTCACCACACCCACTCTCAGCATGCGGGGGGGGAGGAGAGAGAGAGAGAGAGAGAGAGAGAGAGAGAGAGAGAGAGAGAGAGAGAGAGAGAGAGAGAGAGAGAGAGAGAGAGAGAGAGAGAGAGAGAGAGAGAGAGAGAGAGAGAGAGAGAGAGAGAGACAGAGAGAGAGAGAGAGAGAGAGAGAGAGAGAGAGAGAGAGAGAGAGAGAGAGAGAGAGAGAGAGAGAGAGAGAGAGAGAGAGAGAGAGAGAGAGAGAGAGAGAGAGAGAGAGAGAGGGGAAACCCAAAAAGAGTCCTCTCAGTCAGCTGGTCATGAGACTGACTAACCAACTAAAACCAAACTCAGACCAGCGCTGCTTTAAAACCAGAAATTAGAGTAAACCAAATAATTAAACAAACAAAAGATGCCTATCTGGAACACTGGAATAATGAAACCAAAACACAAAATAAACTTAATTGCTACTTGGCCCTAAACAGAGAATACAATTTGGCAGAGTATCTCTTCTCTGTCAGAGATACAAAGCAGAGACAAATCCTGACCAAGTACAGGCTCAGTGACCACACCTTAGCAATTGAAAAAGGAAGGCACAAAAAAACATGGCTACCCAAAGAAGAACGTATATGTGGTCACTGCAAGACAGGAGAGGTAGAGACAGAGATGCACTTCCTGTTATATTGTGAAAAATATTCGCAGATAAGGGAAACATATTTTAATAAGATCCAAAATTCAACATTCCTAAACAAATTTCCCTCCTTAACAAATGACGAAAAGCTGCGAGTTTTATTAGGAGAAGGAGCGACAGCCTCACTCGCAGCTAGATACGTTTTTGCCTGTCACAGCCTGAGGGACAGTGGGTGAGCATCCAGCAAACATATGTATGTGTATGTGTGTATATATGCATATGTGTTTGTATGTATATGTGTGCGTATGTATATGTGTGTGTGTGTGTATATGTATGTGCGTATGTATATATGTACATATATGTGTATATATATGTATGTGTGTATATGTATATGTATATATGTGTATGCGTGTGTATGTGTACATGTATATAATATAATTAATTTAATTCAGTTAACTTAATAGATAAGTATTATGTTCCTATCATTTGTGCTGTTATCGTTGATGCTGCCTGTCTTCTTTTTTCCTTTTGATTATATATTCTTACTGTAGTTGATTGCTGTTGTCACTACGCTTTGGCAATATGTATTTTTAAATATGTCATGCCAATAAAGCATTTGAATTTGAATTTGAGAGAGAGAGAGAGAGAGAGAGAGAGAGAGAGAGAGAGAGACCAGAAAACTTTGACTGCGCTGCAAAACGTTTAATAAATAAGTTCTGTGCGTCAGCCATTATGTTTCTTCAAATAGATTCAAATAGGTCGCCCCCACCGAGTCAGCCAGTTCATACAACTTAGGTTAAGATTAGTTAAATATAAAAAAAAGAGAGAGAGATGAAAAGTACAGTATGAGGATGTGGAAATATATTTCATAATTAATTATATGGCAACATTAAATCAATTTGATGCTCTGAAGGCACAACAATTGCACTGCCAATGAATATTAGGTTAGAAAATACAACATTTGCCTGATTTAACGTGACTTCCAGTATAAACCACGCCCACTTCATGTTTCCTATCCGAATACAGATACAGATACAGATACTTTTGTTGGTTGAACAGATAATGACGTCTTTGCACACCCCTAATGAGGTTATATTTGGTGCAGTTGCAGTATGGTGGTGGACTGAGTCTGTTGTACTGTAACATGGAAAGGGGAAGTAGATGTTCTGCACTTAACCACAACTATATATTTCATATATAGTTCCCCAGAATGTGGTAGTTATAGTATTTATAGTGTCAAGTGCATCTGTGTGTGGTTACCCTATGCTCTGCTCTTTCGCTGCCATTGTTAGTTCCTGTTTAATCTGAGACTGTTGCAAGCTGAAAACAGTTCTGTTTGTTGACCTGACATACTACCCTATTGAAGGCACAAGGTACAGTTTAGACATTGCCATTTCAGTGTGCTTGGCTTCTTTGTCCATTGAGCACCTGCTTTAACAGAGGGTCATTTAGCCTAATTGATTCAGTGAGGCACTAAAGAGCATACGAATTAGAAGTGTCCGTGGCATGACTGTGGTTGCTTGTCTTTTGTCTCCTCATTCCTGGAATTAGTGCAGGGCTCTACAGTGCTCCCATTTTAGGAGAATTTACTTCTGAAAATTGATATGTGCTACCTGGAAAAATAATTTAGGAGCACATCTATTAACTGGAATGCATTAGCGTGCACCTGAATTTCTGGGGCTCATGTTTCTTGGAAAAAAATGTTAGGGTTGCGTAGAGCATGAGACACACTATTTCTTTTCTTTTCCTTTCACAGGACCCTGTTTACAGTGTTGGGAAATATGGAGAAATAAAAAACCTCATCTTTGGGATACAAACAACTCAGTTTTTTTGCCAATGATAGCATAGCCCATAGCTGTAAATAAAAACTATAGCTATATTTCATTGCATTGTTTCCGTTCATTATGATGATGTTACGTGTTTTCTTTCTGTGAATGAGACATGATGCACTGCACTCCTCTATTAAAAGCCACAAGGTTGGATTCAAGTTCTATTTCATTTAAGTCAGTTTAGAAAACGTAAATTCAATTCACTAATTTAAAAATGCCCTGAACGTGTCTCATGGAGTTTTTTTCCTGTTCATAAATTGAACTACAATTCATTTTCTGAAATATGACTGAATTTCCGGTTCGATCCCCCGCCCTGGGCATGTCGAAGTGTCCCTGAGCAAGATACCTGACCCCTAATTGCTCTGGTGAATGTGAGGCATCAATTGTAAAGCGCTTTGGATAAAAGCGCTATATAAATGCAGTCCATTTACCATTTACCAATTGAAATTATTTGGCCCAAGCGCGGTAAGTCACTGTAGCGCACATTCTAAAATATTAATTGGTGCAGCTGTTCAAAGCAGTTACAGTAACTACTTAACATTGACCTTTTTTATTTAGGATACTCAACACAGCTGTGTTTTATGGCTGGGGGGAGGTGCTTGAAGTACAAAATAATTTTTTTTTTTTTTAAACTCAAACGGCTTATTTTTGTCAAACTGACATTCAAAAGTGTTCAGCTTACCAACTGGTTCAATTATGTGTAACTGCTCAGGTGATACTATAACAGTTGGATAGTGGCACTGCTAAAGCAAGAGGGAACCTTAGGCATTATGGAGCTTTTTATTCATCAAGTTCATGGTTGATGCAATGTACCATATGTTAATTACCAAATTTAATTTGAAATACTGAAGTAAGTTTATTATTTTTACAACATACACTATATGCGTGGACACCACTTTAATATTTTGTTATTTTCATAAACATTTTAATTCTGATGCAAAAGTTCTATGAAGATTAAAGGAAAATAAACACAAATGACATGAGCTTCTTTAGATCATTAGTATGAGAAATTGCCATCAACACCCTCAATTATTTTCATTGGTCAAGATGGTAGTCCTGAAACTCATAAGAAGTAATGAAAAGTTGTTAAGCAGCTTGGATTTTGTTAATCCAACATTGTCATTGCAATTATTTGTATTGCATATTGATTTCTGCCCCATCTATGAACAAGGTCATATTCACACCAGGTTCACAAAAGGTAAGATCAGTGCCATGATTAGACTGAATGAGCACAACAGGCTGAACTGGAAGAATATGCAATAGTATGCCACAAATGCTATTTAAGCTGCACATATGTATACTTTAAGACAGGGCTACACAACTCCAAGACATCCATTCCCCCTTAAATGGCCAAGAAAGTGAGTAGGTCCAGACAGCACAGCGTTGTGCGTGACAGGTAGACCTCATTGTGCCTGGAGTTCCTGTCATCGACGTGTAGCACGTAGTAGATTCTGAAGGCATGGTACGGCAGGAAGCACATAACCAAGAAGGCGAGGAAGGTCAGATTTTTCAGCTGGGCCCGGAATTCCTGCTGCGAGAACAGGTTTCCCGGGTTGGACTGGGCCACCCTGGCCAGAAACAGCATTTGTATTGTCATGATGACCACAGAGATCAGTATCACCATGGTGGCTATGATGATGTCGAGCCACTTCACGTATTCCTTGATCTCGACATGGAAATGGAAGCACTGTGATTCGCTGCAGTTCCCCGTGTGTCCGTAGTGCAGCCAGAGAGGCGGGAAAATGGTGATCGTGAAGACGATCCAGACCGCCGCGCTGGCGACGAAAGCTGTCAGGGGGCGCAGTCGCGTGGGCAGGAAGGGCAGGAGGCGCACCGCCAGGATGGCCACGTAGAAGAAGAAGGAGATGTAGAGGTGGGTGTGGATGGCGATCCTCACCAGGTTGCAGAACTTGAAAGAGTAGCGCCAGGTGTTGGTGGCGTAGTAGTCGATGCGGAAGGGCACTGTCAGCAGGAAGAGGCCGTGGGCCATCATCAGGTTGATGATGATGGTGGTGGTGATGGAGAGCTTGTTCTTGCTCCGCCTCAGGAATCTGACCATGAAGACGATCCCCAGGGTCCCACCAAACAGCGTCACGGTGTAGATAACCAGCAGGTAGGCACGGAGACCTATGCTGAGATTCGTTGGGTTATTTTCAGTTGTGTTCCCTCCCATTGCAACCAGATGAGCTGAAAGGCAGAAAACAAATCTTACTTTTTTAACATTTACTTTCATAAGCTGAGTTATAAAGGTTTTACATCGATTGACTAATAGTATTATATACAAGTGATGGCATTATTTTTAGCATATTCTGTGTGTGTTTATCTTTACTGCGTGTTGTCCCTTTTAAATAAATAATCAAAATTTCCGCAGTTGCGTCAAATGGTATAGTGCCAGAGTTAGCTCAAGAGCTCATTTTCATCTGTAGTCCCTTAGCAGGTGAGAGATGTTTGTGTTTTAAAGAATCTATGAAAAATTGTATGCATGTCGTTCATGGAATCATTTCTTTTTTAATCCTATGGATCCAGCCTGAACATTTAAACAACAACTTAAAATACCCTTGCCATATCTCCTTAACAGGAAGCACAAGTCAATTTGTAACAGCCAGCTATTTCTCGATCAAAACCAAGTGTACATTTCCAGTCATTCATAATTTCTCTTCAAGTTCTGGTTTGAATATGATTATTATTTAAATTGCTTCAAGTATATTTATTATACACAGTTCAATCGATTTCACAATTATGGAGTCACAGTTTTTAAGTCTTAAACGTTTGTCATTTCACTTTTTATAGCTTATGGTCTACTGTCACCTATTCAGATGGCTGTACCATAGAAGAAGACAGGCGTAATGGAAGTGCAATTAGGAAACCTTGGTTAACAGAAGGAAAGGAAGTGCTTGAGTTTACCTGGCAAGCAACCTGAGATCCCAAAGGAGTGAATGGTGTAGCAGTCCGATCAGAGCAGTCTCTTCTCTGTGTCTGAACAGTGACACAGGACTGAGGTAATGCTCTGTTTTTTCTTGACATCCGCTCTGCAGACATATTTCGGGGGCTTGGCTGGGGGGGTGGGGGTGCTGTTAATTCAGGTGGCCAACCCACTTGTGGAAGTGTCAACTTACTGTTTTTGACCACAGAAGGGCTTACGAGTTGCTGGTAGTTCTAGTTCAAGGTTCGAGGATCTCCCAAAGATGAGAGTAATCAAAATGCGGCCTGTGCTGGTAAATCCAGTGAAATGTTCCCATAATATGAGTTTGCCAAACAAGTCAGGGGATTCCATTCAGCACAATTTGCGCTACTTTACTTAAAAGTGAAATTTTACCACCCTCTGCTGGTCAGATGGCTTTAAATTCAGCTTCAGGCAGAACCAGGGTCATCTGTGAATCCGTTTACTTGCCTACTATTGAGTACACCAGTTGCATACTAGTTGTATGCAACTGGTATACTCAATAGTAGGCAAGTACGCTGTTTCAGACATGACTCAGGCTTGTAGATTGGTCTGATGGCGTTTTCAACCTTTTCTGATCGAGGGACCCCCACCCTGACTCAAAGACATACTGACCCCAAAAAAGGGTTATATATATATATATATATATTTTTTTTTTTTTAAAAAGGTATTTATATTTGGAAATATTTTCTCAAATGTATATATATATATATATATATGTCACCCAGGCATCTACGTAATAATACTTTAGTGGATGGGTAAGGGTAGCACACACTAATGATTTTACTGCAGACAAGTACTTGCTGCAACACTAATAAATAAAAAAAGCAAGATGCACACACTTCAGACACAGTCTTGCTTGGTATTCTTTTTTTACTTTTTATTGTAGATGCAATTACCACACAGTGTCGACAATACTGTTTGGTTTTTATCCCTCTACAATGGCAAATGTGTACAATGGAAGTCTACCGAGTTTCAGAGTCAGGCTAGGAAAGCGAAAAGAGAAATCGAACAGGAAAAAATAACAAAAATAAAAATACTCCTACGTCTGCAGCACAGATGAGGGAGGGCATCGGGCTCCTGAGTTGTGCAAGGTTTGAGGACGAGCTTTGACACGAATACACTTAAAGAAAAGAATGGTCAAACCAACGTCACTTTAAACCTTCCTTTTTTGCTGGTCTTTGTACTCTCTGAGAAGTGTGGGGACTGATGGAAACACTGGAACAAAATAACTACTATTCATCGTTTTGATGATTTGTATGTTGATATGCTGTGCATTAGCCACTATGGACTTGATTCCATGACAGAGGTGGTTCCACTGCTTCAGAAGCTCTTAAAATGAATGACATAGACTCCTGATGATATGACCTTGGTAATAAGTAGAAAGTTGATGCGATCTAGGTTGCCACAGCGATATAAACCTGTGTCCACACAGACATAAATGGGAACACAGTTACATGTTCTGTGTCCTACCCATGAGTGATACTGTCAAGGAAAAACATAGAGGTGACCTCTGAGGCAAGTTATAAAAAAAAAAAACTTAAAAGTAGCAAGTAGACAAGTTGGTAACGTCCTTGTTTATAAACCATCAGAACCAGCTCTTTCTTGGATGCAAGTATCATAAATGACACACACCATATACCATTTTCATCTTCTTCATCAATTACATTTCAAATCACCCAAATCCATTGACCAGAGTCACCCCCATGCAGTGCCTTACACTAAGTGTCCATAGAAACTTCTGCCACAAATTTTCTATCCCTTATTTCTGGTTTTTGTTTGGTAACTCAGTATTTCTTCAATATAAGTCAGTTAAATTTTTAAATATATATTTATGTAATGTATATTTTATATACACACACACACGCACACGCACAGAAACACACACGCAGACACATATACCATCCTTGTGGTAAATGTGCATGGTCCTATAAAACAACGATTCTCGGAACGCCATGTGACTTATTAGGTGGTATACTTTAGGGGCCTTTATTTATTTATCGGTGGCATGCACCACACTAGTTTTCAAAATGGGAACAAATAGATCTTATATGCAAGATAGGCTGCTAATAATAATAATAGTAATAATGATAATAATAACGGCAAGAATAGTTTGCACCATGCCTTTGTAAACTAGGAAACTGAAGTTAAGTGACAATCAGAGCCTGTCCCCCAGTAATTAGCTAATTAAAAAAACGAGGTCGCCTGTTCCTCGGGCGCGGGCCGTTCCGTCTCCGGGCGTCGGAAATGTCCGGTTGCTGTGGGCGGAGCTTGCATAGCTAGTGCAGGTAGTCATCCACGGAGGCAAAGGCGCAGGAGCCGCTCCCCGAGCGGGCCATGATTGACAAGCACTGGGATGCCTGGCCCAGGGCCAAAGCCAGGGGGGGCTGCTTCGGCAGGTTATGAGTCTCTGTGGGGAGGAGGAGGAGGAGGAGGAGGGTCAAACAACGTCGCTGCGGTTACACAAAATGCTACAGTAGTGAGACCCACCACTGTATGTCCTGCTGGTGTCATCCAATCAGGACATGTATATTGCTGTAGCCATGATCAACATTAAAAACCATTTCGGAAAAGCAGCAATCCAATCAGGCATAGTCATACTGACAAGAGCACGATGGGTCAAAATGATAACCATGCTGTCTTCAACATTCATGGCATAATTGACTTAACAGCACCGCTAGTTTGGTCAAACACCTTGAATGACCATCTGTAAATGAGACAAACTGATATAAAAAGGTTTGTGATTCCATTTAACCAAATGAAAATATCAAGCTTCAGTATGCAGTTTATGCAAGACTGCCAAGTGAAACTGGATTTTTAAATTGAGACACAAACACTAAAATAAATTAATAACAGAGTTCTGCTATTAAGGTTATTAATTCTGTTATGAATCATTCCACAACCCACAGTTCATTTGATACCCCTGGTTCACACATACAAAATAAAGGCTTTGCTGTAATGTGGGTGTATTCTGTTAGGCATGGTTCATCCACGCGTATAGAGTCAGTTACATACCTAATATTGCACTGTTGAGGGTGGAGCACACCGGTTCCCTCTGTATGGAGTCCAGCTGGTACCCAACCGGGCTGCTCCAGGGGTCCGAGTACGCCAGTAAACTGAATGCGTCCTGCAGACCACATTAGATAAAGCTGAAAAATAGCAGGCTCCACGGTTTCATTTTCACAGTCTACTGCATTTGATGTTCAGATCATCTCAAGTGCATCTACTGATGTACGATGACAAAATGGCCGCCGTCCATCACCAAGACGGGTGTTACACGTTGGCAGTGATGGCTGAGGATCTCCTCTCCTTTCACAATAAAGTGCTCAGAGATTTAGAAAAATTCTACATGAACACAAACCATCCATGAACTTAGAAATTTACATATTCATGCAAATACGTACATAAAATATTTTAGAATGCGCGGGGGGGTACCTTCAGCATCTTCTTGTTGGCGGAGTTCTTTCCGCACTCTTGGCGGAGGTGCTCGCTCATGCTCTGCAGCTCGCGGCCGAAGTGGATCATCCTCTCGATGGCCGCCTGGCTGCCCCCACACAGCTGCCGCCTCAGCTGGGAGGAGTCCACCTCTGCGCGCCCCCCCCCCGCCCCCCAACACAGAAAGCTCAGCATGACAGTCCACAAATGGGCCTGGACTGAGCTATGCATTCAGACTTGCTCTCTATGTAGTTGTCCAATATTATTACTACTACAAAAAGTATCCCTTATACACTCCATTATTTATTTGTGACTACCACAGACTCTGTGGCATTTCAGACCTCTACTCCATATTCCTAACTTCTAGACTGTTAGATCCAGACCCTATTCAAAATCCCAGCTTGAGGCAGTGTCGGATGCTCTTGTTCGTAGGCAAATGGGAGGCCTATTTGAATGGCCTGTTTTACACTTATTCTTATGTTCTCATGTAACATGTTAAGTGAAGAGCTACGTTGTGGGTTTTTTAGAAGAATGCAGAGGCGATTAATCGCATATCTTTGTGCAATCGTAGATCTTCATGCAATGCATTACCTACAGCTGCAGAACATAGGCTGGGATGTCACAGGCGGTGAGAAAATAATTTGTCAGTCTGGGATTAGGAAGAGGCGCGGGGAGATCTCACCCATCTCCGCGTCGCCGTCCTCCAGCTCCACGCTGTGCTTGGAGCTTCCGTTCAGGAAGCCGTTGGATGAGGATTCTGTCACGCCATTGCTATAGTGGTCCATCTCCATGTCCACGTCGTTGCTGCGGAAAGCACGTCAACAACACGTTACGAGCTGAAAACCAGGAGGGCTCTGTATGCGAATGGAAATTCTTCGCTTGCGAGGCAAAACAAATGCGTCTGTGTGCTACGGCAGCGTACTGCACGCTCACGTTTACAAACTACAGCTGTGCTTCATGGAGGGGCTGTTAATGAAAGCGGCCCACAACTGCTTGGTTTTACAGATTTCAGTAGACTGTTTTTTTTGTGACTGACGGAGGAATCAGATCCTCCAGTCGGGTACTCCGTGCTTGGAGACCTTCGTCCGCTGGCAGTCACCTGGAGCAACTGTTGGCTTGCTGGTTCCTGGCGCAGTTTATGCTGTTGAGCTCGGCTTTGGAGAGGGTCGGGGGAGACTGCTTGTGACTGTGGGGCTTGCTGGACATCACTCCATTACTGCAGCTGCTGTCAAAGCCTGAGAGAGCGAGGGAGAGGGAGGGAGAGAACATTGTGAGACCGGCACGCAGCATAGCACCATAAAAATACATGCTGAAATCTGTGCTCAATGCTAACATAAACACCTAGCGATGCCATCACACGGTGCAACAGGCAGACGTACATAAGGACATGTACCATATGGTCTGTAGTCTTGTGGGAGCATGCAGAAACTCAGGCCTGATATGCTTTTAAAAGGTTTAAGGTTTCTGATACGGGCAAAGGGCTTCCCAGTGGCAGCTTCTGCTGAGTTAAACAGCAAGTCCCTCGTTATCAATCAGGTGGTTTCACATGACACTGCAACAGGAGTGCTCTCTCTCACAAGTGGCACAAAACTGCCCAAGGATTAGCATTTCCGACTACAGCGCTCTAGGGATGATTTAGGGGGGAGGGTAACTCACAGCCAGCTGCTCCCACTTGTGAACAGGGACCAATGCCTGTCTGGCAAACACTTGTTAATCATACTAACATGTCATTGTTATGTTGTTAATTTTTCGGAAGGATTTTTGGGTGCAATAAATGTTCGATATAGGAAGAAGACGGAACTGCCACATTGTTTTTTTTCGACAGTTCAAAGATTGATTACCACTGTCAACTATATAATAAAAGACTTATTTCGTGTATACATTATGAGTACGGAAACATTTAAAATGATTGTTCACAAAATAAATTCTAAATAAAATGCCTCAGTGGCCGCGTGTGTGTATCTGCGAGTGCGCGCGTGCAGTCGTTCCTTCTGTCGACAGTTATCTGGCGGGTTGTGCTCGCATTTCTGCGTTTTGCGGCACTGTGGAGGGTGGCACAGGTGCAGGGTTGCTCGCGTGCGTGAGGCCATGTGGTGGGGGGTGGGGGGTGGGGGGTGGGGCTGGTACCTGGCAGGTAGGAGTGGGAGCCGCCAGGTTTGGCGGACGAAGAGAGGCCGTGGATGCTGGTGCAGTGGCTGGGGCTGAGGGCGGGGCTTCCGAAGGGCCGCGGGCTGCCAGGGTAGCTGTCCTGGGACTTGGGGCTCCTCCCTCCTAGGCACCGCACCTCGCTGTCTGTGCCGTTCACCATCTCTATGAACTGCCGCACCCTGGGGAAACAGAAGAGGGAGGGGCCCGTTTGTAACGGCACAGTCCCTGGATGCCTCCTATTCTGGGATGGATTAGTCGTGCCTGCCAAGTCTTAGCTGAAGTGACGTGCGTGCACATTTTATAGCACCGGGTACAGTGTCATGTGGGGACAAGCTACTGTCTGTGAGTGAGTGTTTTCCACTCCCGGGCTGGAGGATCAGAGGGAGTGGTAATGGCTAAAGAGTGAAACACTGCAATAAGGAAACAAGCCATTACTGAAAAAAATCATGGCTACATTTTGGTTAAAGGTTGCTCTTGTCTCTGGTTTTTTTTTTTTTTAGCTCCATCCCTGTATTACATGTTTTTAAATCAGTCTCTTGCTGTAATGAACCTTTAATGAATGATACTGGGGCACATGGATTATATGCGTATTATATAACCCTGACTGAGAGCCCAGCATCTCCAGCTGTTGCACTGGTCTGCCTCAAAGCTCCTGGTCAGGATATCCCAGCATGCCCTCGGGCAATCAGCGAGGACATAATCCTTTCTCTCCACCCCCCCGGCATTCATTACATCTGTTGGGCAGCCGCTTATTCCATTCCGTGCGTCTCTCGTCGGTGACCAATCGCGCCTCGCTTTGCATTTATTTGACCACATCCGAACGACTAAATGATGACCCTCGCGTACATGTCAGCACATCGAAACCGGCGTTGTTTCCTTGGCAACCTTTACCAAACGCCGTTAATCCTCTTATTTCATTCGATAAGCTGCCGAGGCCGAGGTCGGGGTTCATTTTAGGACGCGGCGCGGCGGGTTTTCCGTTCACACTCGTCCAGCCAGTCAGGACGGCGGGGGATCGCGTAAATACGCGCTCGCTGAAGGAAAACGCTTCGGGCTAAAACAGGAGTGCCACACCCTGGGTGGAACTGAACTCCTTCGAGGTGTCAGAAACGTGCCACGCAGCTATGGACAGGAGCCACGCCCGATTTAACTGGCACTGGAAAAGCAGGCTCCAAGACTCAAGGACTAAGCAGCTCAGCCAAGACAACAATCGTGAACAGCACTGCTCAGTCCCTTGCCATTACAGCAGTTTGTTTAACAGTCTTTCAGTTTGTTATTTTAACCGAGTTTTTAACAGTTTCAATTTTACAATCCATGTAGGTGGACATTCACTTAAAAAGTTAGGAAACAAATGATACAACATCCTCGAATATTTGCTCGTCTTTACAGAAAAAAATCTACATTTTTATTTTTATTTTACACCAAATAATGAACACTTTGACATAGTAATTACCTTGTGATTTATCGAATGTTATTTATTTTGGTATTTTTGACAATCGCAGCATCATAAATGTATACTGTACAGGGTCTGGGTGTTACAGCACCTGATGCTGTTCCAGTCTTTCGATTCTGTGCCATTAGATTGGCATGTGAAGGTAACTCCAGTCTAGATGTACTGCTTGAAATAATGTGGGAGGAAGGCCATCTATAGTAGAAATATCTTAACATTAGTTTATTTTTACCTAGCTGTTTAAACAAATGAATTTCCCTACTAGCCAGCAAGGTAGTAAAAAAAAAAGGTACTGAGATTCCTAGCTAGCCCTATTCCTAGCTAAGCTTACACTATTACAGTTACAAACACAGCTCCCTCATCTACATGAAGCACCTCATACTAACTAATAATCCAATCCTACCTGTTAGAAATGCTAATTTGGACTTGAGCACCCCAAACCTTCCGTGAAACTAAAGTTATGAAGTGTCCCAGAAAAAAGCTATGCAGTGTCCCAGCACTTACTTCAACATGAATAAGAGGTCGGGATTTCTTTCTAGTAGAGTCGGGTAAAGCTGTTGTGTCGTCTCAATGGCCTCCCCCATTCTTCCGGCCAAGACCAGCTTCTGAATTTCTAAAGGCAAGAGAAGCACGTTTGGCGCCATTAGGACGACTAATCAGAGAATCCGTTACACCGTTACTCCTGTTCCTTCATGGAAAGAGCTCCTACGTATAAATTCAAGTCTACGCATTATAAATGTTAAGACGGTGCACCGCACAAGGAAGGACAGCATAGAAACCCCATACCGCAGGTTTCATGCATAATGCGAAGCGGTTTATTTATAATGCATTTCCCACGGCCTTTGGGCCATCGCTCCCCCAACACTCACTTTGTCTGTTTTTGATTGAGGCCAGTTCCTCGTGTACCGCCTGGTCCGTCGACTTGGCGAACACCTCCGCCGTGGCACAGTAGCCGTGGTGAACCAGGTACGATGCTACCATTCTGTCGGAGGGAAGCGAAGGCAAACCGGTGACACCAATGCAAGTCGCAATGATTAACGGCTATCCTGCAGGCTAATGCCAATACACAATTTAGAATACGATCTAACTTCAAATGAGAAGCATATTTCCCCACAGAGTATCTACTGTGTGGCTTCTGTGTTTTCTTGATGAAATCATTATTTCAGTCTTTTTGTAACTGAAAAAATCTCTTCCTGAACTAAGGAAATGAAATATTCTGTCGGAGAAAAATGTAATCAAAGAGAGGAACACAGTTGTAAATGAATAATCCCGTGGGAACTGGAGTCAGTCAGCACATACGGCGTCCATTTCAACAACACAATGAGCCTTCTGTTCAAATGAAATGAAACGGGAGCCATGCAAAAAGCTTTATGAACATAAATGTAAGCACTGAGAGCTTTTGTGCGCTTACTACTGGCAGCTTGTGGAATGCGAATATGCTACTGTCTTCTTGCTGCCCACCACTAAAGCATGCACACATTCTTGGCACTGGCAGATACATGCATTCTTGGCACTGCTACATACATAGGGCTGTAGGTTTTGCGGCCAAGCTTACTGCAGTTTTGCATCTGGACTTTTAGCACAATTTAACGTCTCCCATTAGTCCCACAGTGCACCGGTGGCCACCGATATCACATCCACGTTACCGGTCGATGTTGCACTCGTGAGTACACGCCTGCTGTAGGCGACGGGACTCACTTCTGGATCATGGTTTGCCACTCGCCCTCGCGCTCCCCGATGGGAAACCTGTCGATCTTGGCCTGGATCTTGGTCCGCCACTCGTGCATGTAGTCCTCGATGTCGAAGACGAACGGGTGCTGGCCGAAGTTGGCGTCCACCACCTCGCCGGGCGTCTGCAGACCCACCGTGGGGTAGAGGTTGGGCTGCGGAGAGAGACGGCGGGACGGGGTGACGGGGGGTGGCTGGCTGCGCGATTCGTTTTCGGTGTCGCCCGTTCACCGCCTCGCCAGTTACGCTCTCGTGTATTCTTCTGCGCGTGCGTGTCGCGCCGTTTGCCAGGTACCCCGTTAAAAAAAAGATGTCAAACTGAACAGGGTGTATCCAGGACACATACAGGATAATTGACCTAATTCAATATTGCTGCCGTGAACAGGGGGAACAATTCAATTTCATCACCTTTAAACTTTGAATACACACCATCTAAGCTCTATTAGTAGTGCATTGCCTTATTCTTTTGATCTATGCAATCACTTTACCCAGCAGGGTAAAGGGGACACTGGTTAAACTGACACTTGGGGTCCCTTGGGTTGGGTTAATTAAACATCCTTGAGTTAGGGTGAACTCTCTTGGGTTGGGGGGGGGGGGGGTAACCTCCCTTATCCTCCCTAGGCTTACATAAACTATGCTGCACAGCATAACATGCCCATTTACGTCCCAACACGTCGCACAGCATCTGTATGCATTCACCATAGTGTAGCGCACACTTTTCAAGGGGACACATACCTATTAGCACAGATTCATAGATCAATGGTCCAGCGAAGCACGCTGTAATCGTAGCTTCAGCACAAGGACATTACAATGCGCACCAATGCTGCTTCGAGGCAAGTTCAGTGCTGTTGTTTGAGTGGGTACTTATCGTCCCAAGATTCTAATTAAAGAGTGAAACAGTGCAAAAAAAAACTTACCGGTAAATCTGTAAAAGCAATACCTACAACACAACAGGAGAAGAAAAAGACAATGGTTAATTAATTAAAACCTAATTTACTGAAACAAAATGATTCTTCTTGATGACTGACTAATTGGAATGAATTTATTTCTAACAGCAGTTTATTTCTCATGTGTTCCCTGTCGGGAGAGTGCTTTCCCGTAATAAGCACACGTCGTATTTTAAAACAAGGTCGACACCGCACTGGAACGCTGGTGCGCTTCGGTTCAGACTCGGCGCGGATGCACACCATTGGCGTGCTTCGGCAGAAAGCAGTTCGATGAAACCGTGCACGACAAGATCTGCGGATGTTCGCGCCATTACATTTGGAAAGAGACGCTGCTGTTGAGTTTTTCCAATGTACATTTTTGGTGCTTTGTACACACACACAAACACAAACACTGGCTCCATTGAGGAACCATGATGGGCGCCAGGGTGTATTTAGAAAACTCGTCAAATCTCAACAAAACTGGATGGATAGATAGATAGCACTCTGGGTAAGTGTAAATATAGCTTTCTTTTCTTTTTGTGTGAACTGTCCCTGTAATAACGATAATGCTATATAACAAGGACAAGACTACGCTCGGACCCTTTTACACATTTCCTACACTGTGCCCATTTTTTGTGTAGAATTAGCACATGTAGATGTGCAGTAACACATTACCTAGACTGTGCCCATTTTGTGTAGAATTAGAAGATGTAGTTGTGCAGTAATACATTACCTAGATTGTGACCATTTTGTGTAGAATTAGCAGATGTAGTTGTGCAGTAACACATTACCTAGACTGTGCCCATTCTTTGTATAGAAACAGGTGTTGTTTATCAGGTTGACACAGCAACCGATGACGTCTCCCGTGGTGAACGTCGGGCCATAGGGCTGGCCAGTGCCTGAGGAGCAGAAGGAGTGTCCATCGTCTCCATGGTAACCATACGAGTGCTTGTCCCAGCCTGGGGGGGAAAAAAATATACATTAAGAATTGAATACCCCAGATTATTTATTATGCATTACTTTAGGCTAAACCTACCTCAGTTTAACGCTAGAAAAAAGATTCATGTGAATTCCTGCTATTTCTCCCCCCGATGTTCACAATGATAGAGAGGAAAACCTGCATGTACGCATACACACGTGCATCCAAGCACACACACACAAACACATGCGAGCGCATGCATACATACACATACATACACGTTGCAGACTCAGAAGGACCAATCAGAATCCTAATCATACGTTGCAATGCTTTACTGAGCTGAATGAAGTACGACCCAGACTTGTGGACTTCATGGGATCACTAGCGGCTGAAGTCAAGGGCCCCACCAAGGATTTTGGGCCCCATTAAAAAATCTCACATTGGGACCCACAATCCTGGTGTTGTAATAACTTTTGAGGTCCCATCAGTCCGGGCCCTTAGAATCCTCCGAACATACAAATCATCCTATAGGGTCTCCAGCGACAAACATCATTTACGCTCTCCCCAGTGCAAATGTGATATCCCTTCTTGATGATAATTCAGTGATAATGTGAACACTGTAACATAAAAGGATTGTAAAGGACTGTTTCCTGGTACAGGAAAGACGTGCCCAATAAAAGACAATGGACAGGAACAGCAGCAACATTACCTGGGAGCCGGTTCATATTGACACCTTGAGCTGAAAGACCAATCCCCATATACCTGAAAAGACACAACGAGGACCATTCATACCATACCTCAGAAAAGCTTGCATTCGCATATTATGAAGTTAACTTAATGCTCACTACCAAATCCATGTGACTGTAGGATTTGAAAATTTGAAATTTGAAAAAATCATGGTTGTCATTAAATTATGCTGCTTGCATGCATTGCTGTGGTTAGGCTGAACCTCTAATTGAATTAATCTCGTTTTAATCTGCCACGTTAAACCTGTGGAATTAGTTACAGCCTAGCATGATCCCGTTTCACCTTCTATGTTCTTCTCCCTTACTTCAGTGTTTCACAGCGTGTGACAAGCAGAATCCTAAACTAGGGGTGCACCGATCGTGACTTTTTATGGCTGATTTGAGTTGCCAATTTTTTAAATCAGCTGATTCCAATTGCTGGTTTTTATTTTTATTTATTTATTTATTTATTTTTAAGCAACCGATAAAGAAAACATAAGATTGTTTATTTGCTCTATAGATTACCAATACACTCAATACATTATAATTATGATTATTTATAGCATTGTTGTTATATTGTTGTCGTAGCCACACAGTGAAGTGCTCCAATTAAATGTGGCTGAATCTTTTCTCAACTGCATCCAGAAGAGTGCCTTTTGACGGCTTCACACCATGATCTGCGCCAGCACTTTATATTTTGAGTGCCACGATGGAAAGAATGACATCTGCCGCAGTCGCTGTCGAAGAGTCGATTTCTCTAGTACGCTCCTCAAAAGGCAGTCAACGTGTTTTACCTTTAACGTGGCTTACCTTTATAAGACAATGCTGAAAATCTAAATCCTTTGTACTGTTTTCAGATGACTGATTATTACAGTACGTTGATTACAGTTACATTGATCACAAAGGAAAAGGTTTGTTTTTCTTAAGTCTGCAGCGGAAAAAAACTAGCCAAATTGATTGAATCAATAAATCTGTTAAATTAATTACTTGAAATCTCCAGGCTTCAACTCCTTCAGTGTCAGGCAACAGAAAAAGTCTCTCCTCTCAAAAGTTTGACTGCACTGCGCGTGAACAATGACGCCCTGCCCGACTGTGGCAGAGGTGGAGCTTACCCGTCTCGTCCTTTGCTGACGATCTTGACCTCAAAGTAGTAGACCCCGCACGCTGCCGGGATGGGGTGGGTGGCTCGCACGGAGGCCGCATCTTTCGGCGTTTTGCCGTGACCTGCGTGTGAGAGAAAGGGAGCGGGGTTACACTTCCAAAGTTAAACCTTCAGCACCCTTCGGCTCGAACAGCAGGCAACGGGTTTAGCGCAAACGGGGTGCGGGACGTCGAACGAATCCGACATCGCGTCGCTGCGGCGACACAACGCGCCTCGGTCTGATGCAGGGGCTGGGGGCCATTTTGGAGCAGACGGTTCAGCGAAGCGGTTCAACGTTCGATTTTAGCAGATGGGGGACGCGCGGAAAGGTTCAAAACCGACGTACCCCTTTGGGGGGGAAAAAAAGAACAGGGATATTTCCTCATTCACTCATCCAGAACGGAGAGAGGAAAAACGTACGGTCGGTCCTGTATCCGAACTCCGATCAGCTGTCGAGGCGCTCGTCGGCCTGGGCAGGCGATCAAAAGACACCTCGGCCTCCCGATATTAATGTGTTGTGACCCGCTTGGGGGTCCCTATCCTAGCTTCGCCAGGATGTTCTGAGCCGGTGACGCAGGATGTCTTCAGCAGAAACGGGTCTTCAAATGGAGCCCCCTCCTCCCCCACCCCCCCCTCCCCGCCCGATCGTCTCAGTCAATCGCTCTCCGCGGTGAGAAGCCAGCACACGGCCCTCCCGTCCCCACAGGATGCCGCAAATGGCGCGGTTCTTTCCACTGGAAGGTCACCTGTCAAACAAAGCAGAAGCTCTGCGAGGCCTCAGCCTACCTCAAGACTTAGCCTACGGTATAACCAATGGGTTTTCCAGAACAATCCTGGAGACCGGTTAAGCAAAGTGTTTTTATTTACCTCTCCCCACTTCCAATAGAAGTGTAATGACTAAATTTTATTTACAAGGGGTCGACAGAGGTCAGAAAACAAAACAACCATGTCACATACCAGAGAATAAAAAAAGATTATGCCACAACAATAGCAGGTGTAACAGAGGGAAGAAGGCGTAACTGAGACCTCGTCACCTGCTCTGTCGGGATTAATAAATGCCATACAGCTGCTAGGAGAGGAAAACAAAATAAACACCCCTGTACATGTGTCCTGTACATGTGTCCTAATGCAACCATGACCTAAATAAGCCATACGTGTCATTTCCTACTTTGGAAACTTTGGGCACAGACTCACATCCACGGCATACCGAAATTGCAACAGATCTGTCATTAATACAAACCTAAGGGAGCAGCTCGTCGAGTCAGGACGACGCCGAAAAGGCCGACAAACGAAGGAAAAGTTAGAAATGGCCACGAAATGACAGAGAGCGGCAAAGCGAATGCTCGGCGCTGGGGAGCGGAATGTCAGACATCCGAAACAACGTTCACGGCCTGTTAGCGTCGCGATCTGTAGCTCCGGCGGCGCGGCCGTCACGGGGCTCCCGCCGGGTGGGTTCACGCAGTCCGGGCACGAGGGGAAACGAGTCTGTGAAACCGCCGGTGAGCGTTTGCCCAGAGGAGCCCTCTCAGGCTTCAGGAAGCACGAGCCGCAGGTTCAAATGGGTGCCCTCTTGGATAAGCAATTATTCCGCTGTTCTCCGTGTTCAAAGCTGTCCCACGGGAAAGGTCACACAGCCTACCCCTGTCTACCAGCTGTTTGGCGGAAAAACGGAAAACTGAAACGGATCAGAGGGAAAACCTCAGACTTTAAGGGAGGAGGCCGCCTGAATTTACCGCTCAAACATTTTCCAAAAAGCAGAAAAACAAGCTCCAACAGCAGAAAGTCAGGGCCTGATTTACTAAGACCGTTACCATGTGCAAAACCTTTTAGCACACACAAAACCAATAACATGACCACTGATGGGTACCAATTATTGGTTGTGTTATTAGTCTTGCCTGTGTTAAAAGGTTTTGCACGTGCTAAAGGTCTTAGTAAACCAGGCTCTAAATGTATTAAAATTATATAAGCCAAAAATTTCAAATAGCATTATTGTTCTACTTCAATAAACTGCCTTAAGGCCCTACGATCGCACGTCAACCTGGCACTCAGGGTCACAGGTGGGGTGGGAATGAGTCACGATTCGCTCAGTGGCCTCATGCTGATGCTGATGTCCACTTTAACCTGAAGAGAACAACAGGGCAAAGCAAGCTCCGTAAAAACCAAGGGGGCTTCACAGTGCTGCACCCTGAGATTGTACAGACAGCCCTGTGCAATGGGCTCCAGTTAATATGTAACAAATTGCAAATAATCGCCATTAGCTATCATTTTCATCTGTATGACTGTCTCCGCTCTGTGAACTGCTCCAATGTATTTGCATTGTACCAATTATAAATATTTTAGCTGCTTTTGTCAAGTGAGCCATGAGAAAAGATATTTAAAAAAGCAGAGAGAGAGAGAGACCTTTGATTCCCCTTAATTTGACAATTAAAGGAGGCATACAACTCCTCCTATTCAAACATTTCAAACATAAAAAGAGATTAGAAACCAAATACCCACAAAACAAATAAAAAGATAAATAAGAAAATGAAAGACAAAGGAAAATAAATCGAAAATATTAGGAAAAAGCAACAGAGGAAGAGGGCAGATCAAAGGGGTGAGAGGGAAGGACAATACGCAATGAGACAGAGAGGATATTCCAGAGAAAAGAATGGGAGGTGTAGTGCCAATGAACAATAGAAGATGTGATGGAAGAAAGAGGAGGAGCATCCTGGAAAACGTAACGTCACAGATGGTGTAAAGGTCTTTGGGTTCTTGGAAAGCACTACAACAATAAATTGTATTGTTGTTATTTTTTATTATATTGTTGGTTTTTTTTAAAGATATGGTGCCACAAAAGAAGAGTGGAAAAAGAACAAGGAGGAGGGAGAAGGGGGGAGACAAGAATAAAACCAGTGAAAAAAGAGCACCACGCCCTGAAACGTCCCGAACACATTTTAGAATAACAAATACGGGTTAAAAAAAATCACGAATTTGGCTAAAGTGTATAAAGACTGAGATAGCCAGTGCATCATAGATATGCCTTCGCATAGTTAATTTGTTTTAACCATTAATGGCAAACATAAGCTTTCCCTAATACTGTGGTAACACCTCATAGCGCCTCATGGTGGATTATTAGAGAATGTTGTTCAAACATTAATTTAGAGACAAGTGTCTAATCCTCAATGGGATAATCTAAGGCCATGAATGGATCCTCCACACAATCATTTGCCGATGTATAATGATAACAAACTTTTACTTCCTATGACCGCTGTGAACCTGTAAATTGTGTTTTTGTAATTCTGTTTAATAACAAATAAGCTAGTTTAAATAGGGGCGGCACAGTGGTGCAGTGGGTAGCACTGTCGCCTCACAGCAAGAAGGTCTTGGGCCTTTCTGTGTGGAGTTTGCATGTTCTCACCGTGTCCGTGTGGGTTTCCTCCGGGTACTCCGGTTTCCTCCCAGTCTAAAGACAGGTAGGTTAATTGGAGATGCTAAATTGCCCATAGGTATGAGTTTGTGAGTGCATGGTGTGTGTGCCCTTCGATAGACTGGCGGCCTGTCTAGGGTGTATTCCTGCACGCTCGGATAGGCTCCAGCACCCCCCGCGACCCTGCTCAGGATAAGTGGGTATAGATAATGGATGGATGGATGGATAGTTTAAACAGGCTTATGTCGTTCACTTAATTTTGTGTGGCACCAATTAGGCTATTCATAAATCGCCAACACAATCAAGCACTCAAGGAAAATGTTACCAGATCATGAAATGCCAGCAAATAAACATGGAATACATTAAAATGTTGTGACATTCCAAAAAACAAACAAATTACTTCACCTTGGTGCTTTGTGCAATCTCTGTAAATCATTCTAGTCTTGAGCCTCAAATGAGGCATGAGTAAATATTCTTCTGAGTGCAACTTAAACATATTTCTGCTGACACAGCTATGCACACCATTTTCTCCCCCAAACACACTGCACACTGTAAGCCATATAGGCCTACTTAAACAGTACATTTTCCAGAGTAAACAGCAGATGAGTACAAGGCCCCTGGTTTTCCTAGTCTGGGCTTATATTAGGGCCTTCTCATGTTAGGTTAATTTCCATAAACACAAAGTTGATTTAAACATATTTGCAGCTCCCCTGTGACTATTCAAAGGCAACAGAAGCCATAAAATCCATTTAGATTCAGCCAATTTGCCAATACTTGGCTTTTGCTTATGACATTTAAGTCCACTCAAAGGACTCATCAGTTCCAATGAAACAATTACCCATGTGAGTGATATAAACAAAGGGACAGGAATAAAGTAACATGCTCTTTTTTAACTGGTGCTGATGAGACAATTATCGTCACTGGCTGTAAATAAAAGAATGTGCATGGCCCAAAGCTGTTACACTTCAGATTTGTTGTATAAAAAATATAATAATAATAATAATAATAATAATAATAAAATTATTAAATTAAATAATCAAGCATATGCCCATTGGCTAAATTTGGGGATAAAATATCACTAAAAATTTCTAGGTTTTTCCAGGTCTAGTTCAAGGGAATATCCAACAGCTTAATTACATTATTCTGCAAATTCATTGTAGACTGTTCCATCTATTTAGCCAAGTCTTTTTTTAAAAGATGTGTGTTGGTACTTGGTATTTAAGGATGACACAGGCCAGTTGCACCTAATGCAGAAGGAAGTGTTTTCTGTGCTTGAAGAGATGGTTCACTTTGTGGTTTTATATGGCCCACACACACATTTTCTACGTATAATAAAGGATATGTTGGACATTTACAGACGTTTCTAATAACCCGTCAGCTTTAATATAACTGACAATGGGGGGTTTCTGGTATATAGCTAAACAAGACACTTAACTCCAAATCAGTTTGCACACACAGTGATGTTATACCTAGAGAGGTTGTATATTACCAGATTATTCTTGGGGGGGAAAAAAACATATTTTTGTTTAGACCCATTTCCTATGGTGCAGTCAATCTGAGACCACTGCTCTCAGGATAAGCAGTAGTATAGGCATGATATAGACATTTATGTTTATAATTATACAATTAATCTGTTTATAAGTACAGAATCTAGAAACATGACTATGGTTTGCAGATATTTGACGAGCATTTTGTTTCTTTAAACCACAAACCCCAGGTGGCCACCAGACACTTCTCCAAATATCTAAAATATCCTTCACAAACTACCTGGGCAAATCAAAAACATACATAAAAAACTCCAAAAAATTAACTATTTATTTGAAGCAAATTGTGTTCATTACCTACAGTTTACAAAATTAGGCAAGTAACTTCATGAACTGGATGATTGACATTTTATCCAAGCACTCCCCTTTCACACAGTAAGCATTTGTTGACATAAAGTATAAATTATACTGCTGTTCAAAAGCTGACTGTTGTAGTGATTCAATCACCAGATGATTGTATCTATAGCACAAAACCTACTTGAATGACAATAGCAATATCTGAAAGCTTAACTCTGTGAAAGGTTAACTCCTTAAAAAAGGACATACAGCTTGTTAAGATCAATATAGGCTAACCTTTTCTTTTAAATACGATACTGGGTTGTTTTAATGCTCTATATAATGTGTTTTTCCAGAGATGTAGTAACTACAATACATTTTTGTTCATTTCTAGAGGACAGCACCCACGCCGGAAAACCAGTTTTCTTTTGACTTTTTTTTTTCTTACAACAAAGGGGCCCTCTTTGCTCTTGTAATGACGTTACAGTAACGTTAGTCTTTAAATAGGCCATAAACATGACTCAATACACCCATTCTTCCTGTAACGTTACTAACTAGCAGTACAGCACAACTGTGTGTTAGCCAGCTACCGACTGTACCACACTAAAGCGTAGTACCACTAGCAATAAAAATGACCTTCATAAACATCTCTTTGTTTCGGACCCACATGTCTAACTAGCTAGCTGGATTGGTGAAGAATATCATATTAATCTCCGATATACAAGGTTAGTTACACGGTTTCTAAAAACAGTAAACACAAATAAATTTTAAAAATGAATAAAAACAAAAAAGCTAGCCAGTCTTGCCTACATTCAGAATAAAATAAACAGCTAAAGTAGATATTAGATACCGCCACCATGTTACATTATCTAACGTAACGTTAGTGTAGAAATTACTCGCTGGTGTCATTAGCAGTTGTAGCTAACTAACGTTGGCTAACTAACGTTTCGTTTCCCTCAAACCCGCCTGTTATATTTAAAATTGGACGTTACAAAAACAGAAAGACACTGGGCACATTTTGCACAACCGTTTATTGTTTACAACCTTAAACACATAGCAGTGACGAAATTGTGTGGTGCAGCTGCACTGTGTTGACCAGCTGCAGCAACACAGAAGTTATCTATGCTAGCTAGCTAACATTCGCTTATTTGGCTTAGACTACTGTTTACACAACATCTGTCACTTTTTCTAGAGCTAAATTCTAAAGCTTAACGTAAACTTGATATCAAACTAATGCCAATAATATAACGCAGCTATGCAGTCTTTTCGGCGTCTTGTACAAATTGTAGATAGTGCCAGCTTGCTGGCTGACAGGCTAATCATGTAGGGAAAACTCGACTAAATGATAATTAGCACGATAGCTCGCAAACGTTATTTATTTATTTATTTTCATTGTTTAACAACGCAAACTTAGCCGGACTGTTAGCAAAAATTCTCCACCCGATGAACATATTTCAGGCTAAATGTTGCTAAAACAAAGCTCTCTCGAAAATAATACATGAGGAGAACTAGCTAAGCGAACAGTACTAGCACCACCCAACCAGACACACCGGAATAGTGATTTGGAACGATTTCACCTCCGAATTCCCTGGCAACCCAGAAAACAAGCCACAAGAGCTGCTAGCCAGCTAGCCAATGTTTTTACAACTCATGATATATAGAACAATCACTGTCATTCTTGTTTTCTTCTCATTTTAAGGAGGCCTTTAACAGGGATGTCACAGCTAACGTTAGCTAGCCAACAAGAACACCGTGAGGCCGCAATGGCAGCTAGCGAGCTACACACCGTTTCCTTTGAGACATTGTTCAATAAAAAATTATAACAGGCTACTTGAACTACCCAGCGCACTATCGTGTTTCGAGACACGTTGGATTTGCCCCCGTACCTTTATAATGTACTCGAAGATTGTTCTGGGAGAGACCGATGTAACTGAACTTGTCCTTGGGGCTCCAAGATCGGGGAAGCGGGGTTTCCTGTTCGTTTACAGCCGGGTAGAGCCGGCTGAGTCGTTGGTTCAGTTCTTTTTCCTGCTCGTTCAGAGCCGAGTCCCCATGAACCACAACCGACATCAGAAACCCACAGCCCGAAGACTGCCCGGACATGGCGATCGGATTGTTTTGAGCTAGCTCGCTCTGTAGTTATTAAAACACAGCTAGCAAGCTAGCTACCTAGCTAGCTAGGGAGCAAGGCGACGTTCCGATTTACACACTATTGCTAAAATAAATCAGTAACTACAATCAATGCCTCGATTAAGAATGTGTGTGCTATTTTAAAAAAATATATATATAATCTGACCGAAACAATTAAGTTGCTTTCAAGCGCCTGTCTGACATCGGCCGATAGACCTTTTGTTTGTTGTTAGCAAGTGCGTGGTCCACAAATCTGATTGGAGAAGAGAAGCTCCCGTCAAACTAAAAAGACTCTTCCTCAAGGCTGACTCTGTGCACAGACATAACCAATCAATGCTAGTTACATTGCTCATTCCGTCTGCATCTTGTTTGTTTTCAGTGAACATACTTGTCTGGCAAGTGGTACATTATAACTATAGAATTTCAGCAATGCCATAGAGCAGACATTTTGCAGTAACTGCTCAAAACTTCAGCCAAGATTGTATTTGCATAGAATACCTGATTATTGGAAACAAACACGGAAAAGTTCATATGAAATGGCCTGTTTTTGGATTTCTGTGCCATGGTATTCAGAAATAGGTTCACACAGATGTGTACCTCAAAGGTTACCACTAAGATGTCTCCAGAAATGTATTTCACAGCTAAAACCCTCATCAATAATCACGAAATGTAAGGGATTAGTATCGCTGCCAGATGCCAAACTGGCTGACAATGCAATTTGCCTACGTCATTCATTATGTTACATTGCACTAAATTGGAATGCAGTAGACTAGCTCCAGAAATAGGCTTAATTCACGGGGAGGCATCCCTCTGAATCCCAAATGTTTATAAATACCATATCCTCTTGAGACTCGGACCATTTTTTTCTGTGCATTTTTAATTTCTCCTTACTATCTGTAACTAGTAGCAACCGATAACTGAAAAAAAAATCCTCTTATGAGGACAATGAGTTTATGTTCAGATAGAATTATATAATTTTTATATAAATATAATCTATTATAATTAATACAATAAAATTGCCTTCCACTAAAAAACAAGTCGCTGGTGTGTATCAGTCTATTTTAATGTTAAAACCTTGCATTACATACAAAAACTGATGTCTGATCAGCAGTGAATTTTTGAATATTTCTTTATATTTGGATCTCTACAGTGCTACCATATGTTTGGACAGGGCTAAGCCTTCAGGGCTGGAGTCTTGGTCCTACTATAGATGCTGATATCAAGTTTCATAACTTTGAGACAGCCACGCTCACTGTAAATTCATTGGATCTTCATTCAGCCATGTTTTGACATAACCAGGAGAAAAATAATACCCATATAAAGATGTGAGTTGAGGTAAAATACTAAAATTTAATGCGGAGGATCATTTTAAGGGGTTTCAGAAAATTCACAGGGCAGCCTACTTTCACATTAACAAAGATAGCCTTGGCAATATAATTTTTGGTTGAAACATACATTTTTGATGCTTCAAAACACATTACTACAGGAATTTATTTTCTCCAACTCACTGTAATGTTAGTTACACACGCCCATCATTCTATATTTGTGTCCCAATCAAATGCAGACAAAAACAGAGGCTCAAATGATTCATATGTATTTTAATTCAATTAATTTCAAAATGTTCCCAGCAAACAGATATAAAAGAAACAGTGCATTTACAAAAATCAGATGTTTAAAATGTTTTTAAAGTGTCCTTTTATACCTTAAGGCATGAGTGGTTAGAACATTGCATTGAGCTATAAAAAGTATGTATATACAAGCAAGAGTGTGCCATGAGAGTGCGATGTGGGGGCTTTGTGTGACAGGGCTCTACATTTATCGTCACATCTGTGTGATGCCAAAGACGACATCGCCCCCCTACAGTTTGTAAAAAAAGAAGCCTGGTGTGGTGTTGGATATGCTACAGACTTGGATCTTTTTTCTATATCTGAGTAAATGTCTTGTTGGAATTTGTGCGCTGGGGGTTGCAATGTTTCCTGGTTCAACACCACCAGCCTTCACACCAGACTAATCTGCATATCCACACTTCAGCTGACTGATCACAAGGTAGTATATACCCTTTTAAAACATTACAGATGTATATCTATCTTCCTGTATTCCTTAATGAAACACCAAACGTAATCAACCTTATATATATAATTCCTCATCTGATATCAGATGATACAATTTCAGTACACATGAAGTTGGTGTAACACAGACACAGCCATTATTATTTCCCCATATGCCGAGGAAGACAGCACAAAGCAAATGGACCATATGATGTGTGTGAATATCCTGCAAATATACCACACATATACCACATATATTAATCCTGAAAACAGTATGCCTTTCAGAAAATGGAATGCTTCGCTTTTATGGGTTATTGGTAGTAGAGATAGACTGCACTCTTGCTCTGAGCAAAACTGTAAATGTACAACCTCTCCTTAAGGCTCAAACTCAATGAACGAAAAGTATTATTTAAATCTCAGGCAAACGACGACTACAGTTCTCTGGTCCTTCAAAAGTGAAATGGCACTGGCATAAAAGAAGGGACTAACTTCCTGAAAAATTATAGTAATTGGTGGACCAAAATCTACCCTTCCTGACTTCAATTTTATACTAATGCAAATTGTTTTGGAACAAAATAATACGTAGCCCATAGCCTTCATGGGGAATTATTTTATACAAGCTTGGTGCACTTAACTTAATATTTTAGCTGGGCCAAATCTGATTTAATACACTGCTCTTCCTCAGTGCTTAATTAGAGATCTGAACCAGCAATCTTTTGATAACAGATAAAGTTCTTTAGCCATTGAACCCCATTACCAGGACAAAACTGGATATCATTCAACACCCAGTCTCCAATTAATATTGGAGAATTTTTAGACTGGACCAAATGACCTTATTTTTTTGTTCTAATTCTGTGAATTAATCACACAATTACCAGAAAATAAATGCTCTGTAATCTCAAGTAAATCATAATTTAGAAACTTAATTATTTGACATATAAAGTGCATTTAATATATTTATCTTTAAAAATCAATATGATAACGCATACACGCACGCACGCATGCACACGCACAAACAAACACACACACACACACACCGTTTAGTATATTAAAATTCCCTAAAAAAAACAAGTAACAGACTAGTTTGATTAAAACACAGGATTTTAGGTGATTCAGGTTGATAAGTATAATCTATGCGTGGGCATTAAGGAGGGGCATTTCAGGCCTCCATGCACTTCATTTCAGTGATGAATTTGACATGGAGTCAGTGACTATTTCATTATAGTCTACTATTTTTGCAGACTGTAATCTGAAGTTCCAACTGTGGTTATTGTTATTGCCTGAGGACCTGTGTAAATCCTGTGGTTTAGTGGTCCGCTACCGTGGGCTTTAGTGACTGAAATCCAGAACGCTCAACGAGGCCCTTTGGTGACTCAAACTTTTCTGGAGAGTGGAACAAGCTGACAGCCAATGAAAGTGGATGGATGGAGATTAGGGGGGGCCCCCCTGAGATGATCCATTCTGTCACTCCGTTTCACATCCAGATTCGGTAGAATCCCAGAACCACTGTCAGACAGGTGAAGACCGAACCTGAAATGAAAATGTACAAAATTAGAGAGTGTTCATAGCACAATACCTTGAGTTTAACAAATTATTTTATTTAACATCATTGGGAACCATGTTATCTAGGTGGCAGATCTAGCTAAAGCACTAGTTTTTGTGACCACAGGGTCAAGATGCAAATAATGATCCTGCCAGTGCAGGATGTGGCCACAAGTCCCAGTGGGTGAAGTATAATCACCTGGGGAGGTTCAATTTCAGTTGGCTTTCTCCACAATTAATGGAGGATGTTGTAGCAATTGGGACATGCTTACAACTGTGATTAATAAATAGGAAACCTCTTACAGTTAACAAAATTGCCGTTAATTCCTTCAGTTTTGACAAATGACTTTATAAAATTTTACACAAGTAATAATAACGTGTACTGGCATATTTTCCCTGTTTGTCCCTGAAAAATTGTATATCAGGATTTAACAGAGATTGATTCAAAAACCTGCGAGGTCTGGCCACCATCATGACTACATGTATAATCTGTGATTTCTTATGTTAAAATAACTTTTGCAACACAGCACAACTCATTCTGAGAAATCTGATGCCTATCCATGTCTGAAATGAAAAAATTCTATTTTACACTAAGGGAGTGATTCAGTTTGTCGATGTTAGCGATAGCATTGTCAGCGGTAGGCATTATTTTAATCAGATTTCTCTTCAAACCTTGTAAAATTGTTGTGATGGTAATAAGAAAAAGTACTGATGGTTCTCATTTGTGATAAAGGTGGCACTACTGGAGGTGATATTTTGCTAAATAATTAATTGGGCACGAGACAAATTACCTGCTAAGTACTTGATGGTGTCAAGTTTGTGTGACTCCAGCATGGTTTTGAGGCCTGCCACCTCAGTGTCTATTTTCATGTTGGTCTGAGTCAAATGCCGCTCCTGTTCAGAATTCTAGGGGTGAGAAAATACACACCAAAAAGGCAAGAAATTACTTATGCCAGTCATTTCACAAATATGGGAATACAAATCTCTATCATTACACAGAAGACACTAATGTCTGAAGATGTATGTAACTGACACTTTGTAATAAAGTGCTACTTTCCCACATTAACTACCAGTGAAAAGGTTAACCACATTAGCTGTGATAATTGAACTACCTTTTACTGTCCACAAGGGGGACTTGTGTGCAATGATCTATTTAGTTGTATGCATTTGATGCACAAGAAATAAAAACAAAAAAT